>NC_137862.1:14639122-14999122 GCF_963924005.1 Protomyctophum bolini | reverse complement strand
CTAGTTCTCTCTCCTGAGTGGAGGAAATTGCTATCCCGACCTGAAAATGAATTTTTCTATTTGTGTTTACTAAATAAATGAGCTGGTCAGCTGGAGAGACGGGGACATACTGAACAAACACTCAAACAGTTGACCAGAGTCCCACAGGACTACCAGGACTCTATACCAGTGTTTTAGCTCTGTTGTCTTTGCTGAGAATAGCCAATCTGGTTGTTGTGAGCTTGTAGATCTGATCTATTTTCACTGAATGTTCCCCTCAGAATATATCCACGTGTTTCCACTTTCCAGTGTCCCATGAGGCCTTGCGTGAATTATGGGCACTTAAGTGCTGTGTTTCATATACAGTAACTGGCTGACTGCTGTTGCTGCTGTGACACCTGAATCTCTGCATAGGGATTAAATAGTGCTCGTTAAGTAACTTCAGCACTTGATAATAGAGTACCGAAGTCCTGACGTCACTCCCACTACCACTGGGGCACGGCGTTATTGTTTTGTATTGGGATTCCCATAAGGGAATCTTGGATCGCGTCATATTATAACTGTGTTTCAAAAATAAACAAAGCACCCCTGGCAATTGTGTCAGTTATGTGACTCGATTATGATATCGAGGTACATTTGATAACGTCTTAAGAAAATAATCGTACTCTTAAATTTGTACTTTTTACCGTCAGTTGATGCTTATCCACATGAGTAAAATCGCCCGACTGATTTGTTTATTTCTGGAACACAGTACTATGGCGTGACCTAAGATCCCCCTAATGGGAAATCCAATACAAAAAATAATGCCGTGACCCAGGGGGATAGCGCCCTCTAGCGGCAGTGATGTCAGACTTCGGGTTCTCTATAAGCATTGATCATTAACTTGAACCAGCTGTGTGGTGGGAGATCTTGTCGGGTATAGGAAGGCTAATTTGACCCTTTTAGTTTTCTGTCGGGTTGTGTTCTCACATTAAGATCACTCAAATGAATTGATCGTGTGGATATATGCCAGGGTTAATGTGGTTAAAACTCATCTCCGGCCATCAGACGAAGACATTGTGTGGGATTGTGTTCCTTCCTTTAATTATCATTTTTGTGTTTTTCATTCCACTGAGATGATCTCATATCCACACCGCTGGAACGGAGATGATGACCTCACTTTCACACATGCATGTAACATGTAACACGGAGCTGCCTCTCAGCCAATCCCTGTGACCCACGAACCTATTTAAACGTCCGTCATAAAGCAAAGAAAAATCAAAAAAATGTGTAAATGTTACTTTTCACGATTCAAATTGCTTGTTGTAGATCTGTTACTTGCTTTGGTTGATGCCCTTGTGTGACCCTGTAGTATATGATCAAGTACGACATTAATTTACAGAAAAAACACAAGAAGTTAGAATATGAGGATAAGAGGATTCTACCTGGACAGCAATGATGTGTGTGTCATATCACTATCAGTAGTGTGTGCAAATAGTTGTGTCTGTGTAAACACCTGGGTTGAGTTGATAGCAGGTCATTGGGCTAATGCTCTACCCAGTCAGTGTAACTGTGGATTGTGTCAGTGGTTCCCTCAGATCAACCAGGCTCCGTCTCTCTTCCTCTGTCTGTCTGAGAAGAGCCGTGGTTCTTCACCACAAGCTTGGGATCTGAAGGGCTTTGACTCTGATCCACTCTTTAATGAAATAGAGCGGTGCCTGTTGGGAAGGCATTCCCCTCATACCTCAGACTTCTCATTCTGTACTTTTAACACAATACCTTTAATTCTTTCTCTTGCTTTGATTGAGAGATTGAATACTTTATTAACAAGTACAAGTGTATTAATTGACTATTTTACTATGAAAACGTGAAATTCCCGTCAGTCAGTGTATCACTCAAATCCCCATACATGGGAAAGCCCCCATATATGGTGCCCAGGTCTCGTGACATCACTATGACATCTGATGTCATAATAAATGTGATCTGCTGTCGCAATTAAGCCCATATGGAATGTCAGAACAGGTTCTGACATTCCATATCTTCCCCATCCATCCTTCCTCTTCGATGTCTCCCTTTTGACTGATACCTGTCCATTCAAACTCTATAGACGGGCCTGCGTAATTAGTGCAGCCACGCCCGGCAGGCGGCGAAAACCCTGTACACTCAAGAGAATGTCCCCGCTACCACCCTTAGATCTCCATATATGGAGCTGACCTGTTCTGACATTGCATATGTTGATCTGAGCTCATCAAACCCTGTACACTCAAGACATACTCCTTATATGGCCAGTACAGAATTCACTCCATGTTGATATGACCCCGCCATGCCAAAGCGCCAGCGCAGTCTGCCGTCAACGAGGCGGATGCATGCACGCGAGCACCCGACCCAAAAATGTTGTGTCGGGTTCGGACAGAATTTGAGAACTCTAGACAAAATACAAGTAAACATAATGTCTGCAGACAGACTAGACAGTCTGTCTTGATCTTTCGCCATATCATTGTGTCTCACATTCTCTCTGCTATTGTCCTCATGTTTGATCTCTCTCTCTCTCTCTCTCTCTCTCTCTCTCTCTCTCTCTCTCGCTCTCTCTCTCACCCAGACCACAGTGCTCCATCATACAGAACATTCGCGTCCAACCACGGAGGCTTCAGCAGCAGATCCATGGTTCACACACCCAGTCGGGTCATGGCTGTGAGTTCCCTCTCTCCACTGTTCCTCACCAACTACACTCTGCTATCTAAACCACACTATAGTTACAGGACAACAGAAGGTCCCAGGTTTGATTCTCAGCCTCTGGTGATATGTCAAGGTGTTCCTAACTGACTAGTTTAGCTGGGGTCCCCCTTAGAACGAGCAGTCAGTGGGTTTGTGTCTACAGAATAAAGAATGGCATCTACTGGTAAATACCATCATACCTCACATAAATACCACTCCATTCACACTGACCCCACAAGACTTCATACAAACCCAAATGGAACGTTCCACTGTCCCATCTCTGTCCCTGTCCTCTGTGTGTGTGTGTGTGTGTGTGTGTGTGTGTGTGTGTGTGTGTGTGTGTGCGCGTGCGACCACACCCTGACGGCAGCATGCAGTATTTCCCATCCGTTTAAACAGCCAAGCCCCAACAATTTATTTCGCTAATTACTTTATTTTTTCCTCCTCATTGTTGTTGATGCATCATCGAAGAGCAGACTTAATGATTCGGAATCTAAGAATAAAAGCATGGTCTCATCAAGCGTGCGTCTGCGCAGCTCTCTGCCAGGCCGGGTTGCCTACCCTGGGCCTGCGGCAATCATATTCACTTGAAATGGGATCTGATAAGTCTGACTGATGCATGTTCTTGATCACATGACTCCAGAGATAATGTGCATACCGATTTGCGCCAATGAGCTTTGGTCACAATTTGTTGGAGGCAGCAGGTCCGTAATGTACTGGGGGGGGGCAAGACCTTTTTTGGCCCTTTTTACGCCCTGGTGGGTTTCAAAACCACCAGGCTGCACATCAAGCATCAGCGCACGGACACTGATTTTCTTCCAATCCACGTCAAGGAATGCAGCTGTTCTGTTCTCACTGACCAGTGACCATGGACGTGAAGATCTATTTCCCGCTCCGCAGAGGGGAATAAAAGCTTTTCCGTGCGTATTCTCATTGAAATGCACGTCCCGCTGTGGCCAGGTTTACCCACACAAACCTCTCGTGCACAATGAAAGCGCGTGAGCGAACGCCTTTTCTTTTTGTGGGTTCTTCTTAGCCCGGTGATCCCACCAGCCAGGCACTGGGCCAGCTGGCTGCAACATCGCTGACATTCTCAAGGATTTCTTCCTCATTAACTGGACTTCCAGCAGGGTTCACGTTAAGGTCACAAACATAATGAAGAACCTGCCTGTGAATAATAAACAGCCTCACCTTTGCCTCTGTAAACCTGGCATATACATATTTTAGGCGTATTATTAGCATTATTATTTAAATAATTCACAGCGTTATTAGTTATTTACCAGTACTATTTTCCCCCAAAAGATCAAATATGTTACTATTACTATATCAGTGTAACGAGATTAGCACCAAGATCCAACATGCTTACAGAATATACAATTACAATGGTTTAGAAGAGGTTCTCGTAACATAGAGCACACACACACACACACACACACACACACTCACACTGACACACACACACACACACACACACACACACACACGTATGTGTACGTATGCGGTGGTGGGAGGGCCCGTTAACGTGGCTCCACCCGAGCACCTGTAGATGTAGATTATATAGGATTAAAAACAAAAAAAGGTGGAGTGTGTATTTCCATTGTGGTCCTTTATGAATCACCCAGTCAGCTTCTCGTCAGGCTAAATAACAATACGATGCTAAAAGCTAACCTGGAAGTGTAGTTGGAAAATTGTAGGTGCTTTCAGAACAATGGTTACATCTGTGTGTGTGTGTGTGTGTGTGTGTGTGTGTGTGTGTGTGTGTGTGTGTGTGTGTGTGTGTGTGTGTGTGTGTGTGTGTGTGTGTGTGTGTGTGTGTGTGTGTGTGTGTGTGTGTGTGTGTGTGTGTGTGTGTGTGTGTGTGTGTGTTTAAGTGTTTAAGTGTTTAAGTGTTTAATAAGTGTGTGTGTGCGTGTGGAGGGGGTGTTCCTAAACAGGAAATGGGCTTTGTGTCACTGCGGCTTTTCACCAGGTCGCTCTGACAATGCAAACGTGCAAACAGTGTGTGTGTGTGTTTTCCATCATAATGTGGAAACCAGACTGTTGGAAAATGGAGGAAGTTGATGATGATGGAATTTCTGACTTCCTGTGCGACTTGTTTGTGGTCTAGATACAATAATACTGAAACCAGATTTAATTGTTAAGGATTATGGCTTACATTATTAAAGTTTACGTATGGCCATTAAGTTGCATTCTGGTCAGAGAGTCTATCCGACCAGCTCATACCATGGAACCGGTCAGATCTTTGGACTGCACCCCCCCTTCCCCCTCCTCATGTCCATGCAGTATTTGTCAAGACCCCTCCAAGCTGAAGTTTAACAGGATTAAATTCACACATTATGAATGGTTCAGCTCTGCAAACAGCTGAGTCATACAGCTAATATTACACACAGCTTCATGTTTATCTGTGTGGTTAGAGAGGAGGAGGAGGGTTTGCGAGGCTGTTATTTCATGATCCATTGCGAAATTTTCTCTCAAATATGTCTGACTTTTACAATTTGCAATGTATAGGCATTTCATCAGACACTGTTAAGCACGATAAACACGTACAGTAAACTAGGATCACAGGTTAACCGCTCGGAGCTTTAAATAGAATAATATACTATAATGAATAATATAATGCACTTTGAAACTATAGGATACCAGGTAAACGATGAACCTTGCATGGAAAGATTGGGGGATTTTGTATAAGATATTGCAAGTAATTTCAAAAGTCCATTGGTGGTACTGTATAGTGTGTAACTACTGTGTCGCAACTAGTTCCCACCTGGACAACTGTCCCCCCTGTGAAGAAGAGGTCATGATCAGGCCTGTTAAAAGCAATATACTGTACCCAAACAAACCAGTGCAAGCAAACACGGATGAACAGATTTATTCTTGGTCTTCCTCTAGGCCTCAAGCCTGGCAGTTCCATTGAGAGCTCTTAACTGTCGGAATGTCGGGTCCACTCGGATCTCAGAACCAATTTACTGTCGTAACCTTGTATCTCCGTATTTCAACTTTTTAAGTGTTTTCTAAAATGATGATGCACTGCATCGTTGTACGTAGAGTGTCAAGCTAAAGTTACAAAAACGTTTTGATACTGAGAGGTTTCCCGTAAAGTAACTGTAGGAGCCAAATGAGTATGAAATGTAAAATTAATTTGTGTGACCATGAGGTGGCGCTCTGCTGTGTATGTGTCAAGTTCACTGTCATGGGTGGAAGGATTGACCCGGAAGGGAAATGTTTGTTAGGCCAGTTAACATCAACAGTACGTATTATGCCAGTTAACATCAACAGTACGTATTATGCCAGTTAACATCAACAGTACGTATTAGGCCAGTTAACATCAACAGTACGTATTATGCCAGTTAACATCAACAGTACGTATTATGCCAGTTAACATCAACAGTACGTATTAGACCAGTTAACATCAACAGTACGTATTATGCCAGTTAACATCAAGAGTACGTATTAGACCAGTTAACATCAACAGTACGTATTAGGTACATATTAGGCCAGTTAACATCAACAGTACGTCAGCCAGGTCCAGCCACGGGTTCAACTCCTCAAGAGCTCCGTATATGGGAGCTCCATGGTAACACTTAGACATAATAAGGTTTCTACCTGACAGTGACATTATATGGATTTCTATCATTGTGACCTGTGTATGTGTGTTGACCCTTGACCTCCAGGTGGCGACAGGACCCCTCCCCTCCTCCGCTGGCTTCTCCTCTCGCTCCGCCGTGGATCTGGGTGCGAACCACACCTACCGGGGGGCCAGCCAATCAGGGACCAGTGTGGTCCAGAGCAGCTACCAGACCAGCCAGTCGCATCATCATCGCACCAGGACCACCCGCTCCAAATCCCTATCCGACCCGGAGAACCTCCCCCCTGTGTCCTTATTGGTTCCCCCAGGAAGCCCCGCCTACTACCCCGCAAGCCCTGCCCTCGGCGCCATAAGGCGGAGCCTCAGTGGGACTCTGGCCCGGGGAGGGGCCGGGGCCTCTAACTGGCAGGTAAGGGATGAAAATTTAAAAAAATAATAATTGGAAACTTGTTGTTATTGTTGATTGATCACGTTTACGATGAGGTATAACTTGTAAGCAGTGGTGGAAAGTAACTAAGTACATTTACTTGTTGTTCTTCAGTAAAATATTTAGGTATTTGAGTATTTCCGATTTCCAAAACTTTTACTACTCCACTACATCTCAGTTATAAATATTGCACTTTTACTCCACTACATTTATTTGAAAACTTGAAAGTTCTAGTTACTTTGAAGATTGAGAATACTGTATTATTACAAAACATACAATTTATTCAAGTATATTTTCCATTACCTGGCACCCCTTACTTCACACAAGTGTGATTTGTTTTGTCATTTGTCATTTCAATCTCTTAAGTAATCTCACATGTCTAATCACTAACTATCAGGAGGAGGAGCTAGCCGGCCAGCACGCCTACAGAGGCCCCTCCCACCGCACCATCAGTCGCATCACCAACCGCCAGCAGTACCACCACCAACAGCAGCAACCCTGGGGGCCACAGGACGGTCTCTGGGGCCCCGGGGGCCCCGGGGGCACCACCAGCAGGGTGGGCTCCATAGCAGTGGGGGGGAACGGCTGGGGCGGCGCCTGGCAGCAGCAGCAGCAGCAGCAGGTGTCCAGGGTGAGCGGAGGCAGCAGCAGCGTGTTGGGGGCCGGGCAGCAGTACCAGGCGTCCATGCATCGAGCTGCGTCGCTGCGCAGCATGAGGAGCGTCGGGAAGGGAGTGGACGTGATGGACGGAGCCTCGACTCATAGCAACGACCCGCTAGGAGGGTGAGTTGACAGTGTTGTAGTCGAGTCCCAAGTCAAGACCACGTCCGAGGGTGGGTCCTAGTCAAGGTCGAGTGTGGGAGGGGGTCGAGTCCGAATCAAGACCGAGACTTGACAGGAGGCGAGACCTAGTCGAGAAAAAAATATTTATATATATATAATATATATATATATATATATATATATATATATATATATATATATATATATAGGTACAGAAAACACTGCGAGAGCAGGCAAGTGCGTCAGCTGCACTCCGTTAATTAACAAGATGGCTGTCTATAAGCGCCAGACAGCTCTCTTATAGGTTATTGTGAATGGGCTCCTTAAAATATGGGTATAAAGCCGTAACCACACCAAAGGGTCGCCATGCAACTCCTTGGGTCCAAACGGTTGCGAGGAGTTGCATGGTGACCCTTTGGTGTGGTTTCACTTGGGACAATTTGGGACGACGCGCGTCAACGTGCAACAGGACATATCACACCGCTGGGACACCGCTAAAACCGTCTCGACTAGTGGTTCATTCAATTAATCGATATGGCAATATATCAATCGAACATCCGGACGATAGCTGAATTGATCGAGAGGCTGCTGTATCGATACGGCAATAAACGGCACATTATCTGGGTGACGCAGTGTTGCTAAACGTACCTCTGTTTAATGTTATCAAAGCCCCCCTTGCAAGTTGCATTGTACTCCCTTCCCAGACCCTGTGTTAGGATGTTTATACATTTTATTTGAATTTAAATATCTCTGTGGGCCTGAAAGTGTTTTATTGTATTTGTGCAACATTGTCATTATTTTGAATAATATATCGATATATCGATCTATATATATTGTATCGTGGCCTCTGTATCGTGATACATATATGTATCTATCGTGAGATTGCAAGCAATATCCACCACTAGTCTCGATGGTGTGGTTAGGCCTTAATACATTCATTTAATTTCATTGTAGTGACTCGAGTGGACTCGGGAGGAGTCCTTAGTCCCTTCATAAGTTGGTCCAAGACCAAGTCAAGACCGAGTCAAATTACGTGCGAGAAGAGACAAATTCAATTGTGGAGGGGGGGGAAGCGAAGGTCACTTCAGTTGGATTTTTCCAGCTGGGGCGAAGATACCAGGCGATCGTTCGCTTCGTTCACGTCGTTTAATACTACAGAATAGGGGTTCCCAAACTATTTTGACTCCTTGGAGGGGAGAATTTTTCCAGGTACCCCCTCATCCTCGCAACACTGATAAGGATATTTACAACCTTAAAAGCCTTTAAAGCCCTTTAAAGCCCTAAATGGACTTGCTCCACCCTATATGTCCAGCCTAATAAAAGCATACATCCCCCATGACCTCTACGCTCCCAAGATGCTGGAAAACTCACATTCACCGTGCTCTGCCCTGTGGTTTCAAAACCCTATACACTATTTTAATAGATTTTCTGAACGCATTTTTAACTGTGTCCTAACATAATGGTACTTATGTCATCCATGTGTATTGACACATCGTATTATGCTATTATTATTATTATTATTATTATTATTATTGTGTTATTGTGCATAGAGACCCCTTGGGGTGATGTTGCACTATAAATAAAAATAAACTGAAACTGAACCTTACATTTAGATGCCATTGGAACTAAAACTTTTTAATCAAAGTCACAACACATTTTCACAACATTTATTTAAGATGTTATCTTAGAATAGACGTAGACTATTTGACAGTGCAGAACCATAATTGCCTTCCTTGATGCATTAAGCGTCAACGACCATCAGCTGGTCACAGTCACAGACACTCAGCCTCTGCAGTACTCTAACTCATGGGTTTTTAACAGGTGGTCCGTGGACCACTGGTGGTCCGTGAAGGTGTTGCATGTGGTCCCTGACCTAGCTCTGGTCCATAGCTCTAATGCGTGCATTAGAGCTATGTTACTATCAACGTCCGCCGCTCGCATGAATGCAGACCAGCCTCTACTTTTTAGTGTAAATAAAAAAAACGTTTTTGCTACTCACCAAAACAAAGGCAGGTTGTGTCAATAGAAAGACTACTTTCCTTAGTGGAAGCACTCTGAGCCCCCCACCACACGTATAAACTGTACTTTTTGGCCAAAAAGGGATTTTTTTTCCACCGAAAAAAAAACATTTTTAGTTACTCCGCTGCGCCCTCTACTGATATTGCCCAGAGAACTGCCTCATAGAGGATATTTTTCCTCCGGTGAAAAAATATCGCTGACACAACCCGCCTTTGTTTTGGTGAGTAGCAAAAACGTTCTTTTTATTTACGCCAAAGAGGAGAGGCTGGTCTGATTTCGATTTGAGATTTAACATTGGAAGTCCCATATCCTTGTACTGCGCGGGGCAGAATCGTAGAAGCAGTAGAAGGATATGGATCAGATCTATCCCTGACCATGCATTTAGTAATGTAGGAAAGTGAAGATTCGTATTTGAATTTATTGTATTGACCACAAGTTGAGAAACAATGCAGTAAATAATCTGGTGACAAATGATGACGCATCGATGTTGTCAGTTACTGGGAAGACGGATGTCAAGAACTTCCACAGAAAAGTGAGTTAGGGAGTTAGGGAGGGGAAAGGAACTGGTTGGAATAACGTGTTCCTTTCACGCGCTACGTCCAACCAGGGAAACTCCCCCCTGTCAGGTGTAAAGGAGCAACTTGGACACTCAAGCATGAAGGAAGCATGAGTTAAGTCCGTTGCTCTCCCCAGGTTGGCGGAGGGTGTGTAGAGCCCAGGATCACAGTAGATGATTGACACAGGGGTGAAAAATGGGTTACAAAATCGTGGGATAAAAAATATATTAAAAAAAGTGAGTTCGAATCTCAAGGGAAACCGTACCGGATTGCCTGGTTGAGTCACCATTATAAGGAAATGTGCCCATAATGAATCGCAAGTGTCTGCTTACTGAGTCATAGAATAAGTTACAATGAACAGCAACATGAGTTTAATATGGAAGGTTAATTTCTTTCCCCCACACCACGACCATATCCCCCTTCCCAACACAACAATGGTCCCCAGGTTGATTTTCAGTCAGGGTGGTGGTCCCTAGGTTGATTCTATAGTCAGGGTGGTGGTCCCCAGGTTGATTCTCAGTCAGGGTGGTGGTCCCCAGGTTGATTCTCAGTCAGGGTGGTGGTCCCTAGGTTGATTCTATAGTCAGGGTGGTGGTCCCCAGGTTGATTCTCAGTCAGGGTGGTGGTCCCCAGGTTGATTCTCAGTCAGGGTGGTGGTCCCCAGGTTGATTCTATAGTCAGGGTGGTGGTCCCCAGGTTGATTCTCAGTCAGGGTGGTGGTCCCCAGGTTGATTCTCAGTCAGGGTGGTGGTCCCCAGGTTGATTCTCAGTGTGTGTGTGTGTGTGTGTGTGTGCGCGTGCGTGCATGTGCACAGGATCCAGGGCATAGACATGCCCACGGCGGTCAGGTATCTGTCAGAGAATGATTCAGGGATGCAGGTTCTGGGAGCCGCCTACATCCAGCATCAGTGTTACCATAGCAACGATGCCAAGAACCAGGTACTGTATGTACATGCGCAGGAGTTACACTTCATCCTTTTAGAGGCAAGGCCACTTGGCCTTTTGGTGTTGCACTTTTTTTAAGGGCACAAAGCCCAAATGCCTGCAACAGGAAGGCCATTATGCTGTAGCAATAATTCAATCAGGTACAGTATAATTAATAAATGTTTCAGTGAGGACCCTTATTTTGAAGGCCCACGTACGTGACCCGCAACGTCAACCACAAATGCTGTGTAAAGTGACGAGCGATTGTATTTTATATATATTTTTTTAACCACGATCATCTGTTCTTTAGTTTATGGGCCGTTGAATAAAGCTTACAATCTGGGATAATCTGATAATGTGGAGGCGGACGACATGTTAATTTCTGGCTGTATGGTAGGAACCGAATAAGAAATGGTGAGCACCAGGTAGCCACGCGCTAATTATTTTATTTATTTATGTATAAATAAATAAATAAATGTATACATATACAAATGTATTTATTTAACATATCTCTCTCTCTCTCTCTCTCTCTCTCTCTCTCTCTCTCTCTCTCTCTCTCTCTCTCTCTCTCTCTCTCTCTCTCTCTCCCCCCCAACAGGTACGTTCTCTCCGAGGCGTCCCCGCCCTGGTCCAGCTGTTCTCCAGTGAGAACCAGGAAGTGCAGCGGTTCTCCACGGGCGCCGTGAGGAACGTCATTTACGAGAACGCCGACAACAAGGCGGCGCTCATCGACGCCGGAGGCGTCACGCGATTGGTCGGCGTCCTGAAGGAGCCCGACGAGGAGCTACGCAAGAACATCACAGGTGGTGTAAAAGTACTCAATACAAGAACATCACAGGTAGTGTAAAAGTACTCAATACAAGAACATCACAGGTAGTGTAAAAGTACTCAATACAAGAACATCACAGGTAGTGTAAAAGTACTCAATACAAGAACATCACAGGTAGTGTAAAAGTACTCAATACAAGAACATCACAGGTAGTGTAAAGGGGGAGGGGGATGTGTTCCCAAGCGCCATTAATATCATGCAGTATCAACAACAACATGTTGTCTGTGGCCAATCAGAAACCACCCATTTTAAATAACTATTTATGTCCTTGTCAGGCATGAATATGGAGTTCACACGTGCACTCGTGCGTGCACACACACACACACACACACACACACACACACACACACACACACACACACACACACACACACACACACACACAGACACAGTGTTGGACTAGCTCTGTGTCATTTCATCCATGTCCCTTGAGGGGAAATTGTAAAAGCATGAATTAATAATAAATAGTCTAAAATAAAAACGTATTGTATTATATGTGCATTTGACCTTTTACTGTAGATTTCCCACAGCTCACGAACCAGAGCCCAGTACAAATTAAGCCCTGGCTTTAACAATAGTGACTATGCTATTAGCCTATTATGTTTTGTATTGTGTGTGCTGTGTGACATTTGTGTACGACTGTGTGTGTGTGTGTGTGTGTGTGTGTGTGTGTGTGTGTGTGTGTGTGTGTGTGCGTGTGCGTGTGCGTGCTTGCGTGCGTGCGTGTGTGTTGTGTGTGTCGTAGGTATCTTGTGGAACCTGTCGTCCAAAGACAACCTGAAAGAGAAGCTGTCCAGAGAAGTTCTGTCAGAACTCACAGAGAGAGTTCTGGTTCCTCTCTGTTCCTCTGGAGACTCTGGATCCATCCAGCTGAGTCCTTCTGAGAAGGACATCTTCTACAACACCACCGGATGCCTCAGGTAGGACTCTCACTCTCTCTCTCTCTCTCTCTCTCTCTCTCTCTCTCTCTCTCTCTCTCTCTCTCTCTCTGCCAAAGGGTCCTTTTTTGCCCTCGAATTTTAATCCCACGATTTTGTAACCCATGTTTTCACTTCCTCTGCCAACCTGGGGGGGACTATGACTAAAACTAAAATAGAAATTTGCTGCCAAAAACAACACTGATGTCTTGTTGCTGTGGGCAGTTTAGTGACATATTAGTTAATTCATTAACTGTTGTAAATGTTCAACTAGCCTGGAGCTGCATTCTTACTGAGCACTCAGATTGTACGTACTGTACAGTAATGGCCACGGAGCTTAGGGAGATAATGCAAATTAAGTAAAAGTGGCTCCGAGCTGTAGTGGAGTACTTACTGTTTTTAGATACAAAAAACAAACCAATATCCTTAAAACACTGTTTTTAGATACAGAAAGCACACCAATATGCTTAAAACACTGTTTTTAGATACAGAAAGCAAACGAATATCCTCAAAACACTGTTTTTTGATACAGAAAGCAAACGAATATCCTCAAAACACTGTTTTTAGATTCAGAAAACACACGAATATCCTTAAAACACTGTAGTAAGTAAAAGTACTGGAAATTGGAAACACTCAAGTAAAGTACAAATACCTCAAAATTGTACTTAAGTACAGTAATAAGTAGGTTTTTACATGTATGAACATATTCAGGTGGGGTTATACAGTACAGTATGTTATAGTTAGAGTTTGGGGATAGGGTTATATCTGATTCATACACAGTTACATGCCAACGTCACCAAAAATAACCAATCTGCAATACGTCACGCATTGTAGACATTGTAAAAATGACACTCATGAAATAAATTATTCAAAAGCGTTGATGTTCTCACAAGTACGCGTGGGTGTGCGCTCACGCGCGTGTGTGTGTGTGTGTGTGTGTGTGTGTGTGTGTGCTCTGACATGATAGTTAAAGGGATTGCGACATAAAAAAATTGTATTATTTATTTTAGGTTTTCTAATCTCAATTGCACCAAAAAACATTTTTTACACACTTTTACACTTTTAACATTCAGTCGATTTTCTGTGATCTGGGGTTTTCTGGCTCAAACAGGTGCTCTGATTTGCCGGCAGTTTGTGATGTAAGAGCCTGCAAATCCCATACATGTCAATGGGATTTGCCAGCAGATGTCACTGTTTTCACTGTGTTGCCTGTTTTCATTGTAGCTCAAAAGGCTTCCAAACCCCAAAGAAAACTTCAGACGACAGAAAATCCACTGAATGTTCAAAGTTCAGGTTTTTTGGGTGTAATTGAGGTCATAAAACCTAAAAGAAAAAATAAAAAGAAATGAAAATGAATGTCATAAAACCTTTAAGTCATTATAGCTTTAAACTAGCCAGTAGTTGCAGCCGTAACCATACACTTAAATGAAAGATTATTAGTGATAATTGAAATTACTGCTGTTTGACTGTCTCTTTGGTGTGTGCGTGCGTGCATGTGTGTCCAGGAATCTGAGCTCCATCAACGAGCGCACACGCCAGCAGATGAGAGAGATGCGAGGTCTGGTGGATTCTCTGGTCTGCTATACCCAGAGCAACCTGCAGGAGGAGCACTCTGCCGACAAGGTGAGCACCAGCCATTGTATTCTAGTGTATGTTATGAATGTGTATGAATGAGGCTGCCTCCATTAGCATCTCCATGCATTGCCAAAGACACCATGCATTAATACATTGAAGCTATAGGCATGGGACGATAATCGCTATTATTGTTTATCGTGATAAAAAACATCTTCCATCCACTTTCAGTTCAGTTCAGTTTGTCTTTGAGTGCTGCTAGCCACTCCTATAGACAGCAATGTGTGTGCATATGTATGTTCCTGTGCCGAGTACGGAAATAGCATTTGTTGTTCACACACACACACACACACACACACACACACACACACAGAGGCCAGGGAGGAGAGCTTGTACAGTACTGTACGTTACGTACAGCACAAGTACAGTACAGCACCACTCAGTTCAGACGGGTCTGATCTTATTTATAAAAATCACCCCAAGGGGTCTTTGTAAATATACAAACATACAAGAAAGGCTTTTGTGATTGCATGACTTCAATGTGAATGACTCTAGATGATGAAAGTGTTTATAAAGTGCTCCCATGGCTCTGAACAACACGTTCCCCCTGAGTATCTGTGTTTTGGGAAGCTTGAAGCTAGGTCACTGAACCTCTGGCAGGAACGGACCACAGATTTCCCAGAAAGTCCGACCTCCCCTGAATTTCCTAAATCCTCTCAAATAAAAGAATAAAGCTACTTATAGTCAGGCTGCCTTCCTGACGCCTGAGTCACTGAGTTTTCTCTCTCACAGACAGTCAACCTGAACAGTGAAGAGTGAAGACTAACCATTACATTTACAGAGAGGAAATAAATCCACAACTCAGCCCAAACCATGGCTGTATTTGATTGTTTAATTTGTTTATTGTGACCGCAGCTCGCATTTACTATGAAAACGTGCAATTCCCGTCAGTCAGTGTATCACTCAAAATCCCCATGGGAAAGCCCCCCATATATGGTGCCCAGGTCATAGTAAAATATCGATCTGCTGTCGCAATTAAGCCCACATATGGAGATCCCTGATGTCATCAATATTGGCCTGTTATGACATTCCATATGTTGATCCTTCCCCATCCATCCTTCCTCTTCGATGTCTCCCTTTTGACTGATACCTGTCCATTAAAACTCTAGACGGGCTTGCCCCAAAGTTATTAGTGCAGTCGCGCCCGGCAGCCGGCGAAAACTAGAGTTCTCAACAGGCCCGAAAAAAAGGCCTGGCCCTCATCAAACCCTGTACACTCAATAGAATGTCCCCACTACCACCCTTAGATCTCCATATATGGAGCTGACCTGTTCTGACATTCCATATGTTGATCTGACCTCATCAAACCCTGTACTCTCAAGACATGCTCCTTATATGGCCAGTACAGAATTCATTAATTAATTAATGTTGATGCCAAAGCACCAGCGCTCGCCCAGCAGTCTGCCGTCATCGAGGCGGATGCGTGCACGTGTGACCTTTAGGGCGAGGTCGCTTCTCGCACTTAGGCGTCTTACTGGTTGATATTTCTATTGACTATTGCTGTATGTTCTTTACGTACAGTGAAGTGAACCTCTTCCTTACCTCTTTCTCTATGTCTCTCTCTCTCTCTCTCTTTCTCTCTGTCTCTCTCTCAGGGTCTAGAGAACACTATGTGTATTTTAAGAAACCTCTCCTACCAGCTCTACTCAGAACTTCCTCCGTCGGCCCGCCAGCGTCTCGACGGCCCGTCCAGAGCGTCGGCCTCCAAGGAGAACCAGGCTATCGGCTGCTTCACTCCCACCAGCAAGAAGACCAAAGAGGTAGAGTAGCCTAACCTTAACCCTAACTTTTTGTCCCACGATTTTGTAAACCATTTTCACCTGATGCCAATTGCCTAAGCTGTACTACTCTCATTCTGCCAATTCCCGAACTGAGCTCATGCTAGCTTCAATGCATGAGAGTGAGCAGGCCTCTTCCCCGGTAGGAAGGTAGGTAGCGTGTGGAAGGAACACGTTATTACAACCAGCTCCTTTCCAATCCATAAGGCCCAGGGGGAGGCAGTATAGAGACCAGTATTATACTGCATCTTTTTTGTGAGGGTAGTAGGGTACCTACCTACCCTAGGGGACACGGGGAGAACATGCAAACTCCACACAGAAAGGCCCTTTTGCCAATCCCACTACCGACTGCACCACCTTAACCATAATCTTAACCCTAACCCCCACGGCAAGAAGACCAAGCTTGTTACCTAGATATGCAACACCCGAGCGCAAGCATAAAATAAAACATGAAATGACTTGTCTTTCAGTTCTACTGGATCTCTTTCCACTAGCCCCTCCCTAAGTTTTTTGTCTAGTTTTCTTTTGTTGACAAAATTGTCAATATATTTAGTCGTACTTTTAGTCATCATAGCTTAGTTTTTATTTAGTTTTCATCTGTGAAAAAAGGTAGTCGACGAGATGAACACAGATATGTGTAGATATGTAGAAAGCTATCAGACAGGCCTGGTGGGAGGGTGTAGATAATAGGTAGTAACTCTAGCAGTGTCGGCCTTCAGGGAGCATCGCCTTACAGCGGAACCACAGGCCAGCTCACCTTACTGCCACAAGGCCCCGCCCTCTACATGTATGTTCTCATTAGCTGTCCTTTTATTAGCTGGAACAATATCCACTCATATGACCTGTTTTCACACGTAATCTATACACCCCTCTCCTCTTCCTCTTCCTCACTGACCCACGCCACCACCCATCCCCCCATGCTCTGTTCTCTGTCTGTCTGTATGTATGCTTCCATTGGCTCCCCCCCCCCCCCTCTCTCTCCCTCTCTCTCTCGCCTCTGTGTGTCTCTAGTTCAATTCAACGCTTCTTTATTATCAGGGATAACATACATTTATATTGTGAAAGAAAATGTGAAATAAAACAAATAAAAACGAAGTCATGTATTAGCAAACGAAATATAATACAGATTGTGTAAACATTGCTATTGCGTAAACCTGCACACGTTTTCAGCATTTTTCCCCCTTTGTTTTACATTTTATTTTATATATTTATTTTTGCCTACCCTAATGACATACGGTAATGACAATCAGAACGTCAGTCAACAAATAGCCTAGCCCAGCCACCGTGAGGGGTGCCACCGGGATCACGGCGTTGGACCGTATTGGTTCTGAGCGCTCACCCTGGTAGAAAACAGCGGACAACACTCACTGACGTCACCAAATTTGGAGTGATGCCCCTCTGCACTGTAGTTCACTCATAGAGTATTAAAACGATAGAGACTGAACCGGAGCAATAGCCCCGCTCCCCCGCTATTCGTTTCAGTGGAAGTTGCTCAGTTGCTCAGTGGCGTTTTGAAGCACCCGGAAGAACATTCTACTTTCTTTTCTACAAATTTTCCCGATTTGGAAGTGCAAACACGCTCAATGTTAAACCCCAGCTCCACGGGTCCGCCTGCTGTCCCTCCTCTTACCACTAGGGCCGAGTGCTTCAACATTGGGGGAGCCTCACTGAGGCCTTGAGTTCACTCCCACTCCTAGACCAGGAAATCTGTCTCGTTTCCCCAGGCTTTTCTTTTTGAGGCGAATGCGAACGGAAGTAAAAGCCTGGGCACCGAGGCTAGTCAACAAATACCTGGACTTTCCAGAGAAACCAGAGATTCTTAGGGCCGATACATACTCCTATTTTAGAGCCGAATAAAAGTCGGTTCGGCGCTGTAGAGCCTACAATTTGACGTCATTTGAGGTTCGGGGGGCGGGTACTGTCCTAAAGTCGACTCTTCGGTGCTACTGAAAATTTCTGATGAGCCGAAATCATTTCGGCACTACAGCGCCGAAACAGCGGTAAAATAGGAGTATGAATCGGCCCTTAATCCAGTACTTTCCCCACCTGCTGAACTGTGAAGTGTGAAGTAGCGAATACGGCGGTGAGCGGTGTTCAAATTAAATAGTCACACAACACTACTTAACAATAATGTGTCCAAATTAAATAGTCACACAACACTACACTAGTTTTGACGACCATGCAGCCTAATTATCGCCTGCTCATTTGTAACAAGTAGTCTGTCTGTCTGTCTCTCTCTCGCTCTCTCTCTCTCTCCCCCCCCCCACAGCAGCGTAACCAGGAGTTGTCAGTGTTTTCGGAGGTGTCTCGCCAGCCTAGGGGAGGTGAGTGGTTGTGGCATCCCCAGGTGGTGGCGCTGTACAAGGGCGTGGTGCAGAACTCCAGCTGCAGCTCCACCACGCGAGAGGCTGCCATCGGAGCTCTGCAGAACATCACTGCTGGAGACGTCAGGGTAACACTCCTATTTATTTGTTTGTTTGTTTGTTTGCTTTTTGCCCCTTTTTCATCCCATTTTAGGCATTATGCCATACCCATTCTAGGCGGGAACCAGTAGCGTTTCCAGGAATTATATTATTATTTTGGGCAGGCAAGATGTTTTAATTGTTGTCCCCCCGCGCAAAATCAGTAGCACTAAAGGTTTTCAAAGAGATATACCTGCCAGACAGTAGGATACAAAGTCTGAAAGGCATGCATTTGCATTCCAATGGGTGATTGAAGGTCGCGCTCTATACGCACAACGGCCAATCCGCTGTCCACTAATAGTTCTCAGGTCTTGTTTTTGTCCAAGCTCATAGCGCGCCACAGAGTGCCGCGCTATGAGCTTGTAGATCTGCTATTTTTGAAAAATTGTGGCGTGGAGGACGTGGAGCCTTCGTCTTACCCCTCCCGCCTAACACTCCTTCTGACAGGCTCCGCCCCAAGCCCGTTGGAGTACAGCTAGTGACAAATATTACCCTCCTCACCCGAGCGCCCATAGCTCACACTGTCTTCAACTAACAATTGGTTCCTCTCTACACCTAATCTCTTTACTAAGCGTAATCTACAATCTCACCATGACCTTGTAGATTGGCTATTTTTGCCCACAGAATATGGACGCTTCACGCCAGGGCAGTGGTTCTCAAATATTATGCTGCCCAATGCTGCCTGTCTGTCTGCTGCCCGGAGCTGTCTGTCTGCTGCCCAGTGCTGCCTGTCTGTCTGCTGCCCAATGCTGCCTGTCTGTCTGCTGCCCAATGCTGCCTGTCTGTCTGCTGTCCAATGCTGCCTGTCTGTCTGCTGCCCAATGTTGCCTGTCTGTATGCTGCCTGGTGCTGTCTGTCTGCTATAGAGCGTCGCAGTCCCTCCCCCTTTCAGAACAACGAGTGGCCCAGGAAATGAAATGCAATGCATTTCTCCCATAGGATTTTCTTTAAGTATTTATTTAAAGACTGTTACGCCGCGGACAAAGCCAACTCGGATCGTGACAAATCATGACAATGAACACAATATTTTGGGCCGATCAAATCATTAGAAAGAAGAAAATAAAGGCAGGAGACAACACTATTTGTTTTGTTTTTCTTCTTATAAATTATTTGATCGGCCCAAAACATTGTGTTCATTGTCATGATTTGTCACGATCCGAGTTGGCTTACATGTCCGCGGCGTAACCGTCTTTAAATAAATACTTAAAGAAAATCCTATGGGTGAAATGCATTGCATTTCATTTCCTGGGCCACTCGTCGTTCTGAAAGGGGGAGGGACTGCGGCGCTCTATACTCGGCTATATCTTCTCCATTGGCCTGGTTTTCTTCTTCCTGGCTATTCCCTTTGGATGGTCCATTCTGCACCCTTGTCCATTGTCCAATCCACATCCACCCTCTGATACCTGACCACACTGGAAAGTGGGGTCAGGCCAAAATATCCTCATTGTTTTCCTATGGCATCTTGTTTCACCATTATTTCCACTCACCTTTGCTCTCCACACAATGGAGGAGAAATAAGCACTTCTGTCCCTTAGTTGTGGGCCCAGTAGCCCATTTTCTTTGGCTATATCATTGGGTATTGTCAGTGTATCAGTGTGTGTCTGTGTGTGTGTTTCAGTGGGCGTCAGTATTAAGTCATGTGGTTCTGGACCAGGAGAGAATGCTTCCCATCCTACTGGACCTGTTGGACACCCACTCTGACCTTGAACTACGACCTCTGACCGGACTGCTGAGGAACCTGGCACGACACACACGCAACAAAGACCACCTGGGTACACACACACACACACACACACACACACACACACACACAGCTCATTGCGAGCTTGTAGATCGGCTACTTTCAGTATGCAATCAAAGGGGAAATCTGTCATTGCAGCGCCATCACAGCCCGCCAAAATATTTTTTGGACGACAAAATCACGACTAAAATGTTATGATATTTAGTTGACTAAAACTAGACTAAAACGAAACTTTTCAAACGACAAAAATGTGACAAAAATGGAATGATATTTTATTCAAGACTAAATTTAAAAAGACTAAAGGAGGAGACTAAAAAACTAAATTTAATTTGCCGTCAAAATGAGGCCAGGTTCAGCTGTACCCGCTAACTACCCACAGTGAATGCCCCGCAGGCCTGGACTGGCCACTTAACATACCAGACATACTGTATGTCCGGTGGGCCGACCGGCAGTGGGCCTGGTGGTGGGTGGGTCTGGGCCAAGTGTTACATCTGTTGTCTGTTTCAGTGTAGTTGTTGGTTGTGTATAATTTATGTTGTTCTGTAAAAGTGGTGGCATTAAGGGCTTATGCACTTCAAGTATTTGTATGTGCCTTGACCCGAAAAGTATCTGCGTGCGAAGATGTCGGGCCGAATTTTTGTCTCAGTCCAACCCTGATGCCCCGCTTGTGTCTCTGACAAGCTAAGAGCATGGTGAACGTGCTGGTGACCAAGCTGCTTGTGTCTCTGACAAGCTAAGAGCATGGTGAACGTGCTGGTGACCAAGCTGCTTGTGTCTCTGTCCAGCTAAGAGCATGGTGAACGTGCTGGTGACCAAGCTGCTTGTGTCTCTGTCCAGCTAAGAGCATGGTGAACGTGCTGGTGACCAAGCTTCCCAGCGACGGCACGCAGAAAGAGCCCTCTGGTGAGGTGGTGGTCAACATCTGCGGAGCCCTCAACCACCTGGTGACCGGCAGCTCCCTGGCAGCCCGGGACATCTCCTACTTCGACGGGCTGCCCAAGCTGGTGGCCATCAAGACCACCCATGACAACAGGTACCAACAGGACCCCGACCCCCTCCATACAAAGTTTGTTGACGTTAAAATGTCTCAGAAACATTCAAAGGTTTTCAAATTCTTTCAAAGACCTCTTGAAAGTAGCAGATCTACAAGCTCACAGCATGTTGTGAGCTTGATCGTCTATTTTCAGGGTATTCATTTATGAACAAAATGTTAAAATGCCTGACAGGGGGGAATACAACAATTAACATATACTTAAAACTAAATAAAATTAAAAAAGGGGAAAGATAGGCTTTGTTGTGTCATTTTGATAATAGATCTTTGTTTCTGAATACTTAAGGGACATTTCTTCAAAAGTATGGTCCTCTAGCAGTTCATTAATCAATTTATATTTAACTTACACTTGGTTGCATGCTGAAAATAGCTCACAACGCATCGCAGCAGGTCGCATTGTGAGCTTGCAGATCTGCTATTTCCAGAGTGCAAACATAAAATGACTTGTCTATTAGTTCTTCTGCATCTCTTCTCCACTATTCCCTCCCTAACTAGTTTTGACAAAACTGTAAAGAATGCGTGTGAGTACTTTTTTTCCACCAGTGGGGTATTGTGTGTTCTTCCGAGCTATAAAGTCAAACTGTCTTTATTGTCCGGCAGGCAGAAGGAAGGGAAGGAAAGGACAGTAAATCTAATAAGGAGGCGATAAAGCTCTACTTTCCCTGTGGGAACGTAACTTGGTGTATGAATGAAATGCTGTTGTACAGCAACAGACTCTATACTGTCCACACGGGAAATGAGCTGAACGTTGTTGTACTGATTATACGCTAAGCTGACAGCGCACACACCGCCTGCTCTGCTGCTGCACATAACCACACGTAACCCATTTAGACCTGTTTACCTTAATATGTTGTTATTATATCCAAAATAAAATTTACATCCAGAGAAAAACGATATCCAGGCTAAATCGCTTATTTTGATAGCTCGATAATTATAATAAAAATAAATTCTATAAAATCTAGTTGAATAATGTTGCACAGTGTTTTGTCCCAAAGGGGCTTCTGTAACTAGGCGAATGAGTCTAAGACCCAGCGCGCATACTCTGAGCTGTGGTCTGATATAACTGTCAACTTATTGTCCTTGTATTTGGAAGTCTGGGCCATGTCCATAAACTTGTGCTCAGGGGTTTGCAATTGGGTGGATTGCTAAAAACGAATGCAAAAAAGCTGGCTAAATACTGCTCTGTCTCAGCTACTATGGGCAGTCTGTCTGTCTGGAGTAGGCGTTGTTTCATTTATCCCTAGGTTGCTTAAAAATCCCAAAACAAACATCCTGTCTAGTAGTGTCAAGTAATAGTATGTCAACAATGTGCTATATATATATTTATTTTTGTCTTCTTTGTCCCTCTGTGTGTTTTGCAGCAGCTATATCTGGTTGGACCATATAATGTATAACCTAATTCTGATCAGTGTTTGGGTCTATTGTATTACGCCTCTTGTGCAGATCCAAATAAAATAATTTGTGTGTGTGTGTGTGTGTGTGTGTGTGTGTGTGTGTGTGTGTGTGTGTGTGTGTGTGTGTGTGTGTGTGTGTGTGTGTGTGTGTGTGTGTGTGTGTGTGTGTGTGTGTGTGTGTGTGTGTGTGTGTGTGTGTGTGTGTGTGTGTGTGTGTGTGTGTGTGTGTGTGTGTGTGTGTGTGTGTGTGTGTGTGTGTGTGTGTGTAGTTCTGGCAGGTTGAAAGCAGCCAAGGCAGCGTCTACAGTGTTGTGTAACATGTTCCAGTACAACAAACTACATAAAGACTACAAACAGGTAAACCACACATTAACAAACTACATAAAGACTAACAAACTACATAAAGACTACAACCATGTAATAAACACATTAACAAACTACATAAAGGTCATCTTTTTGTCATCCCTTATCCCTAAACTTATTTGCAATTCTTTACTATTTTCTAAAACATTTTAAAATAGTTCAACTAGCTGATCTACCTCGACACGTTGTGAGCTTGTAGATCGGCTATTTGAACTATTTTAAAAGGTTTTCAAAATAGTAAACAAATAAGTTTAGAGATAAGGGGTAAGGGTATCCCAAGACAAGGTATAGAGTACAAACGGATAAACAACACATTAACAAACTACATAAAGACTACAAACAACACATTAACAAACTACAAACAGTAAAGACTACAAACGAGTAAACAACACATGCAGTACACAATGTACAGTAACTCAACAAAAATAGCAGATCTACATGCTCACAGCATGTCGCAATGTCTTTCAGTTCTCAACAAATGATTAAATGTGAAACCTCAGTGAAAGACAGCAGCAGAAGCGTTTCCGTGTGCATGCCTTCATCGGTGTTCGAATAATCACATTTTAATTATGCGCGCCAAAACTCTCACTCTGTTTGGTAGACTGCTGCTGCGAATTCTAAAACATTATTAAACAAGACTCCTAAGACTACTACAGAGAGTGCAGATTTTACATTCCTTTTTACGTATTATCTGAATCTGCACCCAGTATGTTTCTAAACTCTTCCAGACTGTCCTTGAGCTGAGCAAGCCTTTTCCTTGAAAGTATAGCGCGTGGAAGGAACACGGTATTCCAACTAGTTCCTTTCCCCTCCATCAGGCGCCCCGGCTGGCCAGGGGGAGGCAGTTTAAAGACCAGGATTACTGCATGTTATTTGTGAGAGTACCTATACCCTAGGGGACACGGGGACAAATGATCACAAATTGAAAAGATCCAACAAGTATAGCAAAGCTCTTCTGTGTAACTTATGATTTGACTTAAACCCAGTATTCACACAGAAAACAGAGCAGCCTGTCCTGATAGTAGCAGACATGAGCTTTCTGTGGGAAATAAATAAAAGAATGAAGAATGTTCACTTTATCAGTAAGGAAGTTGTTGCCTCAAGTATTTCTCAATCTACTGATAGACTTTGTTTATAAAGTTAAGATTGCATTTTATTTGTTATATGGTTGTCCAAATTAATGCATTCTCTGTAACAGAGTTAAACTTTTCAGCTTTTTTCCAACATAATTTCCATATGAACGCTCACTATAACGTGTGTGTGTGTGTGTGTGTGTGTGTGTGTGCGTGTGTGCGTGTGTGCGTGCATGTGTTTGTGTGTGTTCCATCACCTTTTGTCTGCTTCTTCCAGCTGCTTCTCTCCTCCCATCTGCCCACATCCGTCCTCCTCTCACCTCTCCTTCCTTCCTTCCCCACTCCCTCGAGTCGCTCATTCCAAGACCCTCCCTCTTCATATTGTATTACAGTCTATAGCGAGGGTTTCAACACTCTTCAGACCACTCTGACAAGCATATGGGATCAACTTTTAGCTTGACTCGGTTCCACAGCCTTATGTTGTGAGAATAGAGCACCGAAGTCTGACATCAATATCGGTAGAGGGCGCAAATACACGGGTTCATGTACTTTTTATTGGCATTGTAGTCCCCATAGCAAGAACTGTGTTTGAAAAATAAACATGTCATCCTGGCCATTTCACTCATATGCATATGAAGAATCAACTGACTGAGAAAAAATGCTAATGTTACTGCTGCTGAAGTTACATTTTCGACTGTCTCAAACCATACAGAGACACCTCCCTGACAATAACGCAGAGACAGCTTGTTTATTTTTGGACCACAATACAATTTTAAGATGACCCCATGTTATTCTCCATAGAGAAATTACTTCCGTGAACCAGGCAGAACCAGGGGATGAGCGAGTGACGTCAGGACTTCGGCGCTCTATAGTTTAACCTCTTAAGGGTGGATGAGAGTAAGAGTGGATGTGAGAGTACTAAGAGTGGATGGGAGTACTAAGGGTGGATGTGAGTACTAAGAGTGGATGTGAGTACTAAGAGTGGATGGGAGTACTAAGAGTGGATGTGAGTACTAAGAGTGGACGAGAGTACTAAGAGTGGATGTGAGTACTAAGAGTGGACGAGAGTACTAAGAGTGGATGAGAGTACTAAGGGTGGATGTGAGTACTAAGAGTGGATGTGAGTACTAAGAGTGGATGGGAGTACTAAGGGTGGATGAGTACTAAGAGTGGATGTGAGTACTAAGAGTGGATGTGAGTAAGAGTGGATGAGAGTACTAAGAGTGGATGAGAGTACTAAGAGTGGATGTGAGTACTAAGAGTGGATGTGAGAGTACTAAGAGTGGATGTGAGTACTAAGAGTGGATGTGAGAGTACTAAGAGTGGATGAGAGTACTAAGAGTGGATGAGAGTACTAAGGGTGGATGTGAGTAAGAGTGGATGAGAGTACTAAGAGTGGATGTGAGTACTAAGAGTGGATGTGAGAGTACTAAGAGTGGATGAGAGTACTAAGAGTGTATGTGAGTAAGAGTGGATGAGAGTACTAAGAGTGGATGTGAGTACTAAGAGTGGATGTGAGAGTACTAAGAGTGGATGAGAGTACTAAGAGTGGATGAGAGTACTAAGAGTGTATGTGAGTAAGAGTGGATGAGAGTACTAAGAGTGGATGTGAGTACTAAGAGTGGATGTGAGAGTACTAAGAGTCGATGTGAGAGTACTAAGAGTGGATGTGAGAGTACTAAGAGTGGATGTGAGTACTAAGAGTGGATGTGAGAGTACTAAGAGTGGATGTGCGAGTACTAAGAGTGGATGTGAGAGTACTAAGAGTGGATGCGAGTACTAAGAGTGGATGCGAGTACTAAGAGTGGATGCGAGTACTAAGAGTGGATACGAGTACTAAGGGTGGATGTGAGTACTAAGAGTGGATGTGAGAGTACTAAGAGTGGATGCGAGTACTAAGAGTGGATGGGAGTACTAAGGGTGGATGTGAGTACTAAGAGTGGATGTGAGTACTAAGAGTGGACGAGAGTACTAAGAGTGGATGAGAGTACTAAGGGTGGATGTGAGTACTAAGGGTGGATGTGAGTACTAAGAGTGGATGTGAGAGTACTAAGAGTGGATGTGAGTACTAAGAGTGGATGAGAGTACTAAGAGTGGATGAGAGTACTAAGAGTGGATGAGAGTACTAAGAGTGGATGAGAGTACTAAGGGTGGATGTGAGTACTAAGAGTGGATGTGAGTACTAAGAGTGGATGTGAGAGTACTAAGAGTGGATGAGAGTACTAAGAGTGGATGAGAGTACTAAGAGTGTATGTGAGTAAGAGTGGATGAGAGTACTAAGAGTGGATGTGAGTACTAAGAGTGGATGTGAGAGTACTAAGAGTGGATGAGAGTACTAAGAGTGGATGAGAGTACTAAGAGTGGATGAGAGTACTAAGAGTGTATGTGAGTAAGAGTGGATGAGAGTACTAAGAGTGGATGTGAGTACTAAGAGTGGATGTGAGAGTACTAAGAGTGGATGTGAGAGTACTAAGAGTGGATGTGAGAGTACTAAGAGTGGATGTGAGTACTAAGAGTGGATGTGAGAGTACTAAGAGTGGATGTGCGAGTACTAAGAGTAGATGCGAGTACTAAGAGTGGATGCGAGTACTAAGAGTGGATGCGAGTACTAAGAGTGGATGTGAGTACTAAGAGTGGATGCGAGAGTACTAAGAGTGGATGAGAGTACTAAGAGTGGATGAGAGTACTAAGAGTGTATGTGAGTAAGAGTGGATGAGAGTACTAACAGTGGATGTGAGAGTACTAAGAGTGGATGTGAGAGTACTAAGAGTGGATGTGAGAGTACTAAGAGTGGATTTGAGAGTACTAAGAGTGGATGTGAGTACTAAGTGGATGTGAGAGTACTAAGAGTGGATGTGCGAGTACTAAGAGTGGATGCGAGTACTAAGAGTGGATGCGAGTACTAAGAGTGGATGCGAGTACTAAGAGTGGATGCGAGTACTAAGAGTGGATGTGAGAGTACTAAGAGTGGATGTGAGTACTAAGAGTGGATGAGAGTACTAAGAGTGGATGAGAGTACTAAGAGTGGATGTGAGTAAGAGTGGATGAGAGTACTAAGAGTGGATGAGAGTACTAAGAGTGGATGTGAGTACTAAGAGTGGATGTGAGTACTAAGAGTGGATGTGAGAGTACTAAGAGTGGATGTGAGTAAGAGTGGATGTGAGTACTAAGAGTGGATGTGAGAGTACTAAGAGTGGATGTGCGAGTACTAAGAGTGGATGTGAGAGTACTAAGAGTGGATGCGAGTACTAAGAGTGGATGGGAGTACTAAGGGTGGATGTGAGTACTAAGAGTGGATGTGAGTACTAAGAGTGGATGTGAGTACTAAGAGTGGACGAGAGTACTAAGAGTGGATGTGAGAGTACTAAGAGTGGATGTGAGTAAGAGTGGATGTGAGTACTAAGAGTGGATGTGAGAGTACTAAGAGTGGATGTGCGAGTACTAAGAGTGGATGTGAGAGTACTAAGAGTGGATGCGAGTACTAAGAGTGGATGGGAGTACTAAGGGTGGATGTGAGTACTAAGAGTGGATGTGAGTACTAAGAGTGGATGTGAGTACTAAGAGTGGACGAGAGTACTAAGAGTGGATGTGAGAGTACTAAGAGTGGATGTGCGAGTACTAAGAGTGGATGTGAGAGTACTAAGAGTGGATGCGAGTACTAAGAGTGGATGCGAGTACTAAGAGTGGATGTGAGTACTAAGAGTGGATGTGAGAGTACTAAGAGTGGATGTGCGAGTACTAAGAGTGGATGTGAGAGTACTAAGAGTGGATGCGAGTACTAAGAGTGGATGCGAGTACTAAGAGTGGATGTGAGTACTAAGAGTGGATGTGAGAGTACTAAGAGTGGATGAGAGTACTAAGAGTGGATGAGAGTACTAAGAGTGGATGTGCGAGTACTAAGAGTGGATGTGAGAGTACTAAGAGTGGATGCGAGTACTAAGAGTGGATGGGAGTACTAAGAGTGGATGTGAGAGTACTAAGAGTGGATGTGCGAGTACTAAGAGTGGATTAACCATTTTCGCCGCAGTGGCTGGCGGAACAAAACGGTTGATATTTAAATTGTGCTATTCTCGGCCAATTTTCTACCGATTGTTATAATTCCAAATGGCCTATAATCCGTGAAGTGTACATTTTCATTGGGTGTATAATAATGTATTTATAAGAGAGGGAAGAAAAGAAAAAGAAAAGTGTGTGCGTCTACTGTAGGCAGCAATGTCTCCAGCTGAAGAGGTGTGAACGAGTGAGTGGTGCGGGGGGTGCGGTTAATGGGGGAGATCGGTCGAAAGGGCCGGAATATTTTAGACAAGAGTAGTAGATATATGCCTAAAATCATATTTACAAAACGTTTCAAATGGAAAAAAAAACAGATGATTTCAATCGAATATTTAGACAAAGTCATGCAAGGGGAACTTTCTCTGGACTCCATGGGCTAAGAAAATAAACTTTTAAATCTCAAAATCGGTCTGAACGGCTGCTCCGACTTCCTAGTGTTAAACACCCTTACAGTACGTTTTAACAGCGGGCGACAGCCAGACGAATTCGCCGGAAGTGCATTATTTGTCTATGGGACCCTGCGACTACTGGCGATAGCAGGCGAACAGGCGATGATTGAAAAGTGGGTGGAGGAACATCGCCCGAAAAGATAAAAATTATTCATATTTTCGGGCGATAACGGGCGATTGGGCGATGTGTCGGCCGATGTGTCGGCCGATGTTCGCCTGCTGTTAAATCGTACTGTAACGCTACGCACCCTGTTTTTGTTCGATCAGTGTCTGTAAACAAATGAAAAGAACCACTGCAGTATATAGTCATACGAATATATCGCTGATGATCTACAAGCTCACACCATGTTGTGTTGCGACCCGTTCTGTGCTTGCAGATCAGTTGTTGTTTGTTTTGTGAAAGGTCTCTCTCCAGCCTCTCTCCTCTCTTGTCTCATCTTGAAATCTTTGGAGCTGCGAACATAAATATTTTCTCTGGATTCATAATTCAGTTTGAAAGGCTCTTAAGAGCTGTCCACACAGAAATGCGGCCAGACCGGGGTGTGTGTGTGTGGGTGTGTGCGTGTGCGTGTGTGTGTGTGTGTGTGTACGGTTACGGTTACGGTTTTGAGACCCATAGGATCACAGACACATTTTTATTGGTCACGAATAAATTTCAAAACAAAAAAAGTAATAAAATGCAACATTGTTCATGAATTCCACGCCTGATTGACTAACAGGATTAGAACAGGCCAAGTCAGCTGAATGATGATTGGATATAATCCCAAGGAGAGGAACGGAATCCATTTTTGGTGTTATCGGTGTATTCAGTGATTTGTTCATTCATTGAAGTCATTACAGTATAATCACTTGCGCAAGCAGTACAACAGCAGTTGTTTTAGACATTAGTTAGTAGTACTCAAAGTAGAGAGGATTTAGACCAGCAGTTGTACCAGGCAGTAGACACTACCGGACATTGTATGACCTAATTCAAAGTAGCTTATGGACTCAATAGTATATACTCGGTATCGACTCTATAGGGACTTTTTTTTATTTTTTTATTTTTGGAAGCTCCATCGTTTTAGTTGTTTTCAGGAAGATAAAAAAGACAAAAGGGAGGGCAAGGGAAAATAATTATCATTCAGTAAAGAGCAACATGATCACATGTCTGTTATGATCTGTTGCTGTATTCTTTATATTACTGTATTCCTATTCCTTCATTCCAGTAGTTTACCATAATATCTTTATATACTGTCCTGTATTCCTTCAGTCCAGTAGTTTACTGTATTATCTTTATATTCTACTGTTCTGTATTCCTTGTTGTTCCTACTGGGTCCATATGGTCACTGGACATCAGGTTGAGGTTAGCAGCATTCACTCACAGCAGTGGAATGTGGAGAATGTGAAGGACTGCGTTCTTAAACACTAGGAACACTCTAGGAGAACACTCTAGGAGGAATGAGAACAACGCCACCGTTTAGTCACAGCCGGTTGAGCACCTGCTGTACCTGTTAGGTTCTAACCCAGTGGTTCCATCTACTGTACTGTTTGAGAACTAGGCTACTGATTTAGAAGTCATTCGTAGAATCAATTAACCTCCGGGTTAATTAGTTTCATTACTATATTGGTCTGATGTGCCAATGTGTGGTTTGATGAAGGATTTGTCTGAGTTTAGCACAGTGGCTGCTTTCCTGTCCATGATACTTTCAGGAACCTGCAGGGAGAATGACAGATATCTGAGTCATGGGTCCATGTTTGCTTGGCACTGCAGGTGCATGTTTTGTTTGACCATCATGGATGTACTGGTGTTAACATGCGTTAGAAATAATCTAACCCACTGTACGTGCATGTACACACACACACACACACACACACACACACACACACACACACACACACACACACACACACACACACACACACACACACACACACGTCACACAGAAATGTCATCTAGTGCCATTCATAGCATTCTTGTGTAGACTCCATCCAGGGTCCTGACAGCACATGGGTACATTAATAGTGTGTAGATTATCGGAGTGAATCAGAGTCATGCATCATTGCTTGTTTCTATCTCTTTGTCACCGCGCAGAAAGGATTCGCCAGGCGAGACTTCACCGACACCACCATCTAGAGGACTACGCTACCCACAATGCAACGGGACATTTAAAGGACCTTACTGTGTGGATGCAAGCTGCTGATTGGCTGCATCGCAGAGGGGGAGAGAGAGAGAGAGAACAGAGACGTGTGATTGGATGGAACTGCTGTTACTCACTGCCTACCCTGAGGCTGTCTGGTGAGACTCACTGGGCATGGTGGCATCCAAAAAGAAAAAATATAGCGCTTTTATCCAAGGCGCTTTACATAGATTGTGCATTACATTCACCCATTCACACACACATTCATACACCGATGGCAGAGGAAACCATGCAAGGCAGCAACCTGCACGTTGGGATGCAATTAGGGGGTTCAGTGTCTTGCTCAAGGACACTTTGACACTAACTCTGCGGGAGCCCTGGATCTAACTGCGGGAACCTTGCGCTTCCCATCCGGCCACTCTACCCCTGAACCACTGCCACCCCTGGCACCATGGTGGCATCATGAACCACTGCCACCCCTGGCACCATGGTGGCATCATGAACCACTGCCACCCCTGGCACCATGGTGGCATCATGAACCACTGCCACCCCTGGCACCATGGTGGCGTCATGAACCACTGCCACCCCTGGCACCATGGTGGCATCATGAACCACTGCCACCCCTGGCACCATGGTGGCATCATGAACCACTGCCACCCCTGGCACCATGGTGGCGTCATGAACCACTGCCACCCCTGGCACCATGGTGGCATCATGAACCACTGCCACCCCTGGCACCATGGTGGCGTCATGAACCACTGCCACCCCTGGCACCATGGTGGCATCATGAACCACTGCCACCCCTGGCACCATGGTGGCATCATGAACCACTGCCACCCCTGGCACCATGGTGGCATCATGAACCACTGCCACCCCTGGCACCATGGTGGCATCATGAACCACTGCCACCCCTGGCACCATGGTGGCATCATGAACCACTGCCACCCCTGGCACCATGGTGGCGTCATGAACCACTGCCACCCCTGGCACCATGGTGGCATCATGAACCACTGCCACCCCTGGCACCATGGTGGCATCATGAACCACTGCCACCCCTGGCACCATGGTGGCATCATGAACCACTGCCACCCCTGGCACCATGGTGGCATCATGAACCACTGCCACCCCTGGCACCATGGTGGTGTCATGAACCACTGCCACCCCTGGCACCATGGTGGTGTCATGCATGCCATCACTGTGTTATGATGGTGACACGGTGGTGGAATGTCACATCGATCAGAGTGATGTCTGTTTGAACAGTAGCTAAACACACACACACACAGAGACACACACACACACACACACACACACACACACACACACACACACACACACACACACACGCACGCGGGCTGACTGGACTTCATCCCCTAAAACTGGTTTCCCACATTGAGCACACAGATGGTTCAATAGAATGTCAGAACACAGAGTACTTTACTGCCTTGATCGTCTCTTGATCATATTCAGTGTTTGATTCAGTCCAACAGGAATGTGAATCAGACAACCTGTTGATTGTTCGGTGCCTTTTCAAAGTACAGCCTTGGAAAGTGACACATTGTCCAGTCCCGCAATGCAACTGTCCTAAAACCGGGAAAGCATCTGTATCATTTTAGATTTTAACTAACAGTATATACTGTATAGCACATTACTTGGATATTCCAAAAACAGCAGATATGCAAGCTCATAGCACGTCACATTGCTATGAGCTTGAAGATCTGCTATTTTTGAAAGATCTTGAGAATGTGTGCACCTCTTTGAATATACATATTTTTTAAAAGCAAAAAAATGTTTCTGGGGTGTCGCTGGAACAACATATTTTCAGATGTACGTCGGCGGCCAAAATACATTATACTTATAGGCCTATAGGACCTTCAGGCTAACTGTAGGATGTAACTGTAAGATATTCTAGAGTCGACTTCAGGTCTTAACTCATCGAATGCGCAAAGCGTTTTTAAACGTTTTATTATAGCCAAGCGCAAGAAGCGCATAACGTTTTTATACGTTTTATGGTCCAAAAAACGTTTTTTTATTGATTACTATGGTTCAACTATATTTGCGCCCGGACAACTCATAATGTAACACCGATCGGCTCTAAAAAGAGTTAAAACCCCCCCCTGCTGAAAAGAGGTGTTGGTCTGAGAAGCGTCTGGCACCGCCTATTGGTTGGTCTATGCGAGGACGTACGACGTAATGGATACGGCCGTCCGGCATAGACCAACGCAGATGTCAGGGGATCTAAAATGGATGGGACAATGCTCTTGTTTGTGTGAATACACTCGATTCCCCCTCCCCTCCTGTTTCTACATGGTTTCTCCCGAGGGAGAATGGTGGGGGGGGGGGGGTCTCTTCCTCTTGGATCGCATTGGCAGTTCCCCCCCCACTCCCGAGTCCCCACTGCTTTCAACTGCAAGGCTTGCGCTCTCATTCTCGGAACAAGATACAACGCGATTTGCTCTCTGCCCGTATATAAACCTGCAACGATCGGCATTTGATTTCATAACGTAACGTTTGCCAGACACATGTGGAGTTAGTCATGGACAGATTGCACATCATTATCGAGGGCCCGCCATGATACGTTGGTCGCTGATCGCAAGCCGTACTGCTGCTGCTGCTGCGCTGCTGCGCTGCTCCCATCCAACCATCCAATCCATCCCCCTTTCTCGTTACAACAGGCTATTATAAACTCACCGTCGAGCAGCCTGCCCTGCACCTAATGTGATAAAATGAACGGCAGGACAAAATCGGATCGATTATTATCTGTCTATCAGCAACATACGGGTGTTTGTCTTGCAACGACAGGTGGTGCTTTCTCGTTTTTTTTCTTCCAAATACGTTGACGTGCTGCTGCCGCATCCATCTCGTTGTTTTTCTTGTTTTTTTTCCCAAACATGTCCAGACACAATCCGATCCAGTCTCGCGTCTCACCTTATAGATACGCGAGACTGGATCGATGAGGTTAGTGGTATGTCTGGACATGTTTGGAGCGGCACACGACAATCGACAATAATGTTGATTATGCAAGATCATTTCCTCAAAGCCTAGTTGCCCCCCCCCCCCCGTTACTGCGATTGTTTGTAGCTCGAATCACAGAATGAGTTCAATGAGCGTAGGGAGAGGGCACATATGGGGCTACGATTGAAGAAAGTTTCCAAGTCCGTTTTATGATCAGATAATGTGCATCAAGACTCTCTGCTTTCATAAGAAAAAAACTAATACTGTAATTGCGAATGCAATGAGCACTTACTATGAGACCTAGCAGATCACGTCTGTCTGTCTGTCTGTCTGTCTGTGTGTGTGTGTGTGTGTGTGTGTGTGTCTGTCTGTCCCGCTTACTGTATATGTGGACCTGGCCCTTTTGTGCCCATATATGGAGCTGAGTGATTTGTGAGTCATGGTGACATGAGTGTGATGGCGTGGTCCTGCTTTGGGGACTCCTTATATGGTTATGGCTGAGTCATGGTGACATGAGTGTGATGGCGTCTTTTGTGACCATATATGGAGCTGGCGTGGTCCAAGCACTAACTATGACACCCTGCAGATCATGTCTGTAATTTATTCTAATTGTTATTGCAATTTACGATCTGCGTTCGCCTTCCGCGTTCGCGCGTCTTACTCGTAATAATAAAAATCACACCCCTGTGAAGTGAGCAGTGCAATGTTGTGAAGTGAGCAGTGCAACATTGCACTGCTCACTTCACTGGGGTGTGATTTCTATTATTATTACAGTATTAGTATTTTTCTTATGAAAGCAGAGAGTATTCTGTTTCATACGGTATATAGTATGTACATGTCGCTATAGGCCTTATTTTGTGAATATTTAGTTGTTAGGTCCATGCTCTCTAAAATTATCTTTTTCAGAGAACTTTAGAGATGGCATGGGCCTGAATAACTATTATTCACAAAATAAGGCCTATAGCGACATGTACATACTATATACCGTATGAAACAGTCGACTCTCTGCTTTCATAAGAAAAATACTAATACTGTAATAATAATAAAAATCACACCCCTGTGAAGTGAGCAGTGCAATTGCACTGCTCACTTCACAGGGGTGTGATTTTTCTGGGTGGTATTTTTCTTATGAAAGCAGAGAGTCTACTGTTTCATACGGTATATAGTATGTACATGTCGCTATAGGCCTTATTTTGTGAATAATAGTTCTTCGGGTCCATGCCTTCTCTAAAGTTCTCTGGTGGGCGCAAGCTGCATTCAATAGCCAATTAGTGACAAACTGTATATGTGTACAATGTGTACTGTTTTCCTCCTAAAAGTAGACATTCAGGGCTTTCATTCGGTATATGGTTTGTATAGGATATTATTTGTGCTCAATTTTATATCGGTCTTTTGAACTAAAAAAACTGAACTGAAATGTCTGTCAACTTCAGGCCTCCATATCTCTGTTGTTTTTTTTCACAAGCAGCGTGCAGGCAAAAGCAGGTGTTAGAAAAAGGTCAATATCTCCAGAATGGAAGATGGTAGAATCATAATTTTTTTTTTAAATTGAAGTGGACAAGTTGGGCTTTCTTTTTATTTATGCGATTGTGATTCTCGCTATAAGAGGCCCCTCGCTGTGGGCCCCCCAAAAAGTTCAAAAAGCCCATGTTAAGCCTTCAGCACCAGTAAGCCAGGGTCCGCTAGAACCTGTAGCAGTCTATGGGCTGGATTTTGAAGGTGCGTTTTACCATGTGGTAATACATAAATTGGCCTCGCTCTGCGCACAATCGTATTATGAAAGCCTTATCGTCCCGTGTTGAACGCACACACATATGGAATACAACGTTGCTGAATATTTTAGCATTGTGGGAGTGTCCATATGTTAATTATTTTCGCTTTGCGCAATTTGCTATTAAGCCCCTTGACCTGCGCATAACGATTAGACGTGGGTCTAGGCACCTCATAAACGCAAAAAGAAGAAAAAGCACTGTTTGATTTTACACTTGACTGGCTCTGGGACGCTGCTGGAGTGTTGCCAAGTCTGTTTATTATAAGCGGCTTCTTTTTCTGTAAAGTTGCTTGTAAATATTGGTAGTTGTGGTTGCTTTTCTTGTTTCTAAAGGTTTCTCCTAATGTTGTTTAAACCAGTGATCCTCACACAGCACATTCCCATGTCAAGGATCCCCAGATGAATGCATTTGCCCAACTAAGGACGGCTAATACAAAAATGTAATTAAAAATTTACTTTTGAAAATAGCAGATCTACCAGCTCACAATGAATCACATTCATTCATTAAAACTATGAACTCTGACTGCAGGCGGATATATAATGATCATTATAACAATGTGCAAGAAAATATTTAAAAAGATGGAATATTTGTGGACAATCAAAATATGTTTTTAATTTTAATGTGGTGTCATTAAAATTAATCTGGATATAGCAGACTCACTATCTAGAAAATAAAAACATGGCACTTCATTTAAAATAGGTTACAGACCCCTGTTATATGCGCTTATTTTGGGATTATTTTTATAGACCTATTTACTTGTTTCTCTGAGACATGGCAACAGCGTCTTTTTATTGCGTCATTTTATTAAAATGTTGAGATTAGAAACGGCCATAATTCTTTCATTTCTCAACCTTAAAAAAAAACAAAAACATATCCATAATCCTCGGGAAGTTTGCTTTCATACGCTGTATCACACTCGATTCAAGTCTTCTTCAATAAAATGCTACGAGCGAAGACCATACCATCACGGGACCATACCGCATCACGGGCATACGCACCAGGCATTCAACTCATTACTCATTTCAAATATAATATAATTATAATTTAAATTAAAATATAAATTTACTGGTGTTTCTCAATAGAAACAACTTATTTTGAGGCATAAAGGTGACAGCATGCAGTGCAATAGGAATAATTAACCCAAATGTGACAAAGTCATATGTCATGTCTTCTATGGTGCCAGCCTGAAGAAATGTAATAATAACGATCCCCAAAGTGCGCATTCCGTATGTGACATCAGCTGACTGGTAAAGAAAATAGTACGGACATGTTGATTGGGTAACTCTCAAACACGCCTTAAAACACTCCCATGACTAATTCAAGGCCGTTTTGCGCACTCCATGGGGTGTCGAAAGCGCTTCTTAACATGCTTAAAATTGCAATATGACATACCTCACGCCCCCAGCTCATATTACTGTAATAGGTAAAACGCACCTTCAAAATCTAGCCCTATGTGTTAATAAGTTAACAAACAGTCCTCATTCACAAAATATTTTTTTGCGTTTTTCAGCTGCAGTCTGACAAATGGACGCGTTTCGGGTTCTCAGACCTTCATCAGCATTTGCCCTGGCTCAGCGGAGGTGACCTCTATATCAATTATTTGGGGGCCGTCCGTCCCATGACGTCAAATCCAAACACTGCCATTGACGTCATTTCAGGGCTTTCATTGAAAATTATTACCACTTATCCTCCCACCCCCCTCCCCCCAACACCACTGAGCAAAGCACTGAACCCCCAAACTGCTCAGCAGTGGAGCTGCTCAGTGGGCGACAGTAGAAGCCTGTGGTTGTACTGGTCAGCTCACGCGTGTGCGTGCGTGCGCGCGTGTGTTTGTGTGTTTATGGACAAAAAGCACCTCTCCTGGGTAAATAAAGATAAAAGAAGAGCCGAAACGGAACTATTTGTCAAACTGATGCTGAGCAATTTTTTTTAAAGGCAAAGACTTTTTGTGAGTGCAGACTGTAAGAAGTATTTCTATGAAAGTTACAAGTGATGTAAGTTGTTTGCCTGCCGCCTGTGTCGCACAGCGAAATAAGGCCCGTCTACCTGCCGATGTGTTGTGAGCTTGTATACCGGCTATTCCCAGCATGCAAAACCAGCAGAGAGTGCAAATGCGGCTAAGCGCTGGTCGGGCCAGGTGGACTAGTAGCGTGGTTGATCCAGACACACAGAAACATCCACACATCTCTGAAGGAGAAATTGTACAGTAGCAGCCATCAGAAAATATGAATTCATTATTACTGCAGCGGTTCTCAAACAGAGGGGGGTTCCCTACTCCCTAATAACCAGACAGTGTTAATTTTGTCAACTAAAACTGAAAATGTTCGTAGACAGTTTCGTCAACAAATAAAAACTATACCAAAATGTTAGGGAGGGAGTTGAGGGACTAGTGGAGAAGAGTTCCAGTAGAACTAAGAACTTAACTATTTTCAGCATGCAGCCAAAGTGTAAAATCAAGCATTACAACGGCTGCCAGAATATATTTCTTTGTCGACTTAATCAACTGTAGATTTAGTCAATTAAAATCGTATGATAGCTAGACTAAAAGTAAAAAGTTTCAGATTACTAAAATACTACTAAAACTAAATTTGCTGTCAAAATTAACACTGTCTCAGAGTGGAGCTAGCCCCCCAACCCTAGCTAAACGATCGATAGTTACTAGGAACCAAAATGGTCTGAACTCTCAGTCAAGAGTTATGTGGGTCCATGGCACAAATTTATACCAGACTGGGGGTCCTTTGGAATTAAAAGGGTTTGAGAATTGCGTTTTACTTTTCAATGTAGCAAAGAAACTGATGTTTTTTATTTAACATTGCTTCATGTAGGATATTGCAGCGTCTCACATATACACTATTAAACATTTTTCATGTGCAGGCACTTTTTTTCCATTTTGTTTATGAACAGTAAGTCAAGTTTATTGTCATTACACATTTCAACAACAATGTGCTTTACATAACAAAAGAAAATGGATATTAAATGAGCTCTTCACCCATTTTCAAGCTTTTATTCATATAATTGGTCTTCATTAATTAATGCTCATTATTCTAAGATGGCTCTATTTCTGTGGAGGCCTACTTACTCTGTGTCTCAGGCTTTGGGCGTCATCGATAGGCAGGTCATTTTGAACACGATTTAAACCTTTTATTTTATTTTATTTTGTGTTTTTCTCAATGCAAGAGCATAGAAACAGAAGACATTGCTCTTGCATTAATAATTGATACATAAATGAATAAACTAATAACTACAAAGGTTGAAATTGTGTTTGAAATGTGTTTTATATCCCTTCGCTTAGTGGTTAAGATGTTGGCTTTCCACCCGGGAGACCCTGCGGGTTCGATTCCTGGGTGTTACGTAAACACAGTACACAGAAATGGTGCCATGTTATGAGGAGCTTTAGTCTAGTGTGAACCAGAGCCATCTAATAGAAGAGTTACGGCAGAAACCGAGCGCTCGAGCGCTGTTCATGCAGTCTGAACTGAGACAAGCTGGAGTTGGAAATACATTGTTTTTAACAAGGGCGGCTCAAATAAGAGCTATTTTAGGCATGTGTACAACATGACAACTGTTTTAAAGTATTGTACAGTAACAACTAAAGTCTCTTTAATGTTTATGTTGTACTATTACTGCAAAACAATCTAAAATATAGGGATTTAAGATCATTAAAGCTGGGCTGTTGCCTGAGTCCAATGCATTTCTGCTTACTTCCGGTTCAGGACTTGTCCCAGTTGGTTGTCCCCATTCTCAATAGGTATCCAAGGCTCTGGTGAGGACCAATTATATGAAGATATGGTTGAAAACGGGTGAAGTGCTCCTTTCAGACGAAGAGCAGTGAAGAAAGTGCAAAAGGAAGACATGTACAGTAAGGACATTAGGAATAGAATAGTAGTAGAGGTAGTAGTGTGAGCTCTACTACGCTCCCTGCAGGTTGTGGATTTACTCTGCAGGCGCTGAGCTAAAGGAGTATTTCACTAACATTTTGGTACTTGCTACTCACTGCTGACTTTTTGAACTGATGTGTATCATTTAAGTGTAAAACAGTGTATTATAAACATCATTTGGAAACATGAATGTTTTCGTGTGTCTGTGTCGGGTTAATATAGTAAAATTTGCCCATATCGTACGGCATACTATAGCGCGCCGTTTTTCAATTTTTCAATTTCCGCAATTTTCGCAAATTCCATTTCTGCAATTTTCGCAATTACCATTTCCGCAATTTCCGCAATTCCGCAATTTGACAAAAACGATGGTTTATAGCCCATGTTTTTTTAAATTTTGAAAAAAAAAGTTAGCCTCGTTTCTCATCATTTTGGACCGTGGGCTATAGCCCATATCGTACGGCATACTATAGCGCGCCGTTTTTCATCATTTTTGAGGATTTGAAAAAAATGACGAAATGACAAAAACGATGGGTTATAGCCCATGTTTTTTGAAATTTTGAAAAAAAAAGTTATCCTCGTTTCTCATCATTTTGGACCATGGGCTATAGCCCATATCGTATGGCATACTATAGCGCGCCGTTTTTCATCATTTTTGAGGATTTGAAAAAAATGACGAAATGACAAAAACGATGGGTTATAGCCCATGTTTTTTGAAATTTTGAAAAAAAAAGTTATCCTCGTTTCTCATCATTTTGGACCATGGGCTATATAGCCCATATCGTACGGCATACTATAGCGCGCAGTTTTTCATCATTTTTGAAGATTTGAAAAAAATGATGAAATGACAAAAACGATGGGTTATAGCCCATGTTTTTTGAAATTTTGAAAAAAAAAGTTATCCTCGTTTCTCATCATTTTGGACCATGGGCTATAGCCCATATCGTACGGCATACTATAGCGCGCCGTTTTTCATCATTTTTGAGGATTTGAAAAAAGCCCATGTTTTTTGAAATTTTGAAAAAAAAAGTTAGCCTCGTTTCTCATCATTTTGGACCGTGGGCTATAGCCCATATCGTACGGCATACTATAGCGCGCCGTTTTTCATCATTTTTGAGGATTTGAAAAAAATGACGAAATGACAAAAACGATGGGTTATATCCCATGTTTTTTGAAATTTTGAAAAAAAAAGTTAGTCTCGTTTCTCATCATTTTGGACCGTGGGCTATAGCCCATATCGTACGGCATACTATAGCGCGCCGTTTTTCATCATTTTTGAAGATTTGAAAAAAATGACGAAATGACAAAAACGATGGGTTATAGCCCATGTTTTTTGAAATTTTGGAAAAAAGAGTTAGCCTCGTTTCTCATCATTTTGGACCGTGGGCTATAGCCCATATCGTACGGCATACTATAGCGCGCAGTTTTTCTACATTTTTGAAGATTTGAAAAAAATTACGAAATGACAAAAACGATGGGTTATAGCCCATGTTTTTTGAAATTTTGAAAAAAAAGTTATCCTCGTTTCTCATCATTTTGGACCGTGGGCTATAGCCCATATCGTACGGCATACTATAGCGCGCCGTTTTTCATCATTTTTGAGGATTTGAAAAAAATGACGAAATGACAAAAACGATGGGTTATAGCCCATGTTTTTTTAAATTTTGAAAAAAAAAGTTAGCCTCGTTTCTCATCATTTTGGACCGTGGGCTATAGCCCATATCGTACGGCATACTATAGCGCGCAGTTTTTCTACATTTTTGAAGATTTGAAAAAAATGACGAAATGACAAAAACGATGGGTTATAGCCCATGTTTTTTGAAATTTTGAAAAAAAAAGTTAGCCTCGTTTCTCATCATTTTGGACCGTGGGCTATAGCCCATATCGTACGGCATACTATAGCGCGCAGTTTTTCTACATTTTTGAAGATTTGAAAAAAATGACGAAATGACAAAAACGATGGGTTATAGCCCATGTTTTTTGAAATTTTGAAAAAAAAAGTTAGCCTCGTTTCTCATCATTTTGGACCGAGGGCTATAGCCCATATCGTACGGCATACTATAGCGCACCGTTTTTCATCATTTTTGAGGATTTGAAAAAAATGACGAAATGACAAAAACGATGGGTTATAGCCCATGTTTTTTGAAATTTTGAAAAAAAAGTTAGCCTCGTTTATCATCATTTTGGACCGTGGGCTATAGCCCATATCGTACGGCATACTATAGCGCGCCGTTTTTCATTATTTTTGAGGATTTGAAAAAAATGACGAAATGACAAAAACGATGGGTTATAGCCCATGTTTTTTGAAATTTTGAAAAAAAAAGTTAGCCTCGTTTCTCATCATTTTGGACCGTGGGCTATAGCCCATATCGTACGGCATACTATAGCGCGCAGTTTTTCTACATTTTTGAAGATTTGAAAAAAATGACGAAATGACAAAAACGATGGGTTATAGCCCATGTTTTTTGAAATTTTGAAAAAAAAAGTTAGCCTCGTTTCTCATCATTTTGGACCGTGGGCTATAGCCCATATCGTACGGCATACTATAGCGCGCAGTTTTTCTACATTTTTGAAGATTTGAAAAAAATGACGAAATGACAAAAACGATGGGTTATAGCCCATGTTTTTTGAAATTTTGAAAAAAAAAGTTAGCCTCGTTTCTCATCATTTTGGACCGAGGGCTATAGCCCATATCGTACGGCATACTATAGCGCGCCGTTTTTCATCATTTTTGAGGATTTGAAAAAAATGACGAAATGACAAAAACGATGGGTTATAGCCCATGTTTTTTGAAATTTTGAAAAAAAAAAAGTTATCCTCGTTTCTCATCATTTTGGACTGTGGGCTATAGCCCATATCGTACGGCATACTATAGCGCGCCGTTTTTCATTATTTTTGAGGATTTAAAAAAAATGACGAAATGACAAAAACGATGGGTTATAGCCCATGTTTTTTGAAATTTTGAAAAAAAAAGTTAGCCTCGTTTCTCATCATTTTGGACCGAGGGCTATAGCCCATATCGTACGGCATACTATAGCGCGCAGTTTTTCTACATTTTTGAAGATTTGAAAAAAATTACGAAATGACAAAAACGATGGGTTATAGCCCATGTTTTTTGAAATTTTGAAAAAAAAGTTATCCTCGTTTCTCATCATTTTGGACCGTGGGCTATAGCCCATATCGTACGGCATACTATAGCGCGCCGTTTTTCATCATTTTTGAGGATTTGAAAAAAATGACGAAATGACAAAAACGATGGGTTATAGCCCATGTTTTTTTAAATTTTGAAAAAAAAAGTTAGCCTCGTTTCTCATCATTTTGGACCGTGGGCTATAGCCCATATCGTACGGCATACTATAGCGCGCAGTTTTTCTACATTTTTGAAGATTTGAAAAAAATGACGAAATGACAAAAACGATGGGTTATAGCCCATGTTTTTTGAAATTTTGAAAAAAAAAGTTAGCCTCGTTTCTCATCATTTTGGACCGTGGGCTATAGCCCATATCGTACGGCATACTATAGCGCGCAGTTTTTCTACATTTTTGAAGATTTGAAAAAAATGACGAAATGACAAAAACGATGGGTTATAGCCCATGTTTTTTGAAATTTTGAAAAAAAAAGTTAGCCTCGTTTCTCATCATTTTGGACCGAGGGCTATAGCCCATATCGTACGGCATACTATAGCGCGCCGTTTTTCATCATTTTTGAGGATTTGAAAAAAATGACGAAATGACAAAAACGATGGGTTATAGCCCATGTTTTTTTAAATTTTGAAAAAAAAGTTATCCTCGTTTATCATCATTTTGGACCGTGGGCTATAGCCCATATCGTACGGCATACTATAGCGCGCCGTTTTTCATCATTTTTGAGGATTTGAAAAAAATGACGAAATGACAAAAACGATGGGTTATAGCCCATGTTTTTTTAAATTTTGAAAAAAAAAGTTAGCCTCGTTTCTCATCATTTTGGACCGTGGGCTATAGCCCATATCGTACGGCATACTATAGCGCGCAGTTTTTCTACATTTTTGAAGATTTGAAAAAAATGACGAAATGACAAAAACGATGGGTTATAGCCCATGTTTTTTGAAATTTTGAAAAAAAAAGTTAGCCTCGTTTCTCATCATTTTGGACCGTGGGCTATAGCCCATATCGTACGGCATACTATAGCGCGCAGTTTTTCTACATTTTTGAAGATTTGAAAAAAATGACGAAATGACAAAAACGATGGGTTATAGCCCATGTTTTTTGAAATTTTGAAAAAAAAAGTTAGCCTCGTTTCTCATCATTTTGGACCGAGGGCTATAGCCCATATCGTACGGCATACTATAGCGCGCCGTTTTTCATCATTTTTGAGGATTTGAAAAAAATGACGAAATGACAAAAACGATGGGTTATAGCCCATGTTTTTTGAAATTTTGAAAAAAAAAAAGTTATCCTCGTTTCTCATCATTTTGGACTGTGGGCTATAGCCCATATCGTACGGCATACTATAGCGCGCCGTTTTTCATTATTTTTGAGGATTTTAAAAAAATGACGAAATGACAAAAACGATGGGTTATAGCCCATGTTTTTTGAAATTTTGAAAAAAAAAGTTAGCCTCGTTTCTCATCATTTAGGACCGTGGGCTATAGCCCATATCGGACGGCATACTATAGCGCGCAGTTTTTCTACATTTTTGAAGATTTGAAAAAAATGACGAAATGACAAAAACGATGGGTTATAGCCCATGTTTTTTGAAATTTTGAAAAAAAAAGTTAGCCTCGTTTCTCATCATTTTGGACCGTGGGCTATAGCCCATATCGTACGGCATACTATAGCGCGCCGTTTTTCATCATTTTTGAGGATTTGAAAAAAATGACGAAATGACAAAAACGATGGGTTATAGCCCATGTTTTTTTAAATTTTGAAAAAAAAAGTTAGCCTCGTTTCTCATCATTTTGGACCGTGGGCTATAGCCCATATCGTACGGCATACTATAGCGCGCAGTTTTTCTACATTTTTGAAGATTTGAAAAAAATGACGACATGACAAAAACGATGGGTTATAGCCCATGTTTTTTGAAATTTTGAAAAAAAAAGTTAGCCTCGTTTCTCATCATTTTGGACCGTGGGCTATAGCCCATATCGTACGGCATACTATAGCGCGCAGTTTTTCTACATTTTTGAAGATTTGAAAAAAATGACGAAATGACAAAAACGATGGGTTATAGCCCATGTTTTTTGAAATTTTGAAAAAAAAGTTATCCTCGTTTCTCATCATTTTGGACCGTGGGCTATAGCCCATATCGTACGGCATACTATAGAGCGCCGTTTTTCATCATTTTTGAGGATTTGAAAAAAATGACGAAATGACAAAAACGATGGGTTATAGCCCATGTTTTTTTAAATTTTGAAAAAAAAAGTTAGCCTCGTTTCTCATCATTTTGGACCGTGGGCTATAGCCCATATCGTACGGCATACTATAGCGCGCAGTTTTTCTACATTTTTGAAGATTTGAAAAAAATGACGACATGACAAAAACGATGGGTTATAGCCCATGTTTTTTGAAATTTTGAAAAAAAAAGTTAGCCTCGTTTCTCATCATTTTGGACCGTGGGCTATAGCCCATATCGTACGGCATACTATAGCGCGCAGTTTTTCTACATTTTTGAAGATTTGAAAAAAATGACGAAATGACAAAAACGATGGGTTATAGCCCATGTTTTTTGAAATTTTGAAAAAAAAAGTTAGCCTCGTTTCTCATCATTTTGGACCGTGGGCTATAGCCCATATCGTACGGCATACTATAGCGCGCCGTTTTTCATCATTTTTGAAGATTTGAAAAAAATGACGAAATGACAAAAACGATGGGTTATAGCCCATGTTTTTTGAAATTTTGAAAAAAAAAGTTAGCCTTGTTTCTCATCATTTTGGACCGTGGGCTATAGCCCATATCGTACGGCATACTATAGCGCGCAGTTTTTCTACATTTTTGAAGATTTGAAAAAAATGACGAAATTACAAAAACGATGGGTTATAGCCCATGTTTTTTGAAATTTTGAAAAAAAAAGTTATCCTCGTTTCTCATCATTTTGGACCATGGGCTATAGCCCATATCGTACGGCATACTATAGCGCGCAGTTTTTCATCATTTTTGAGGATTTGAAAAAAATTACGAAATGACAAAAACGATGGGTTATAGCCCATGTTTTTTGAAATTTTGAAAAAAAAAGTTAGCCTCGTTTCTCATCATTTTGGACCGTGGGCTATAGCCCATATCGTACGGCATACTATAGCGCGCCGTTTTTCATCATTTTTGAGGATTTGAAAAAAATGACGAAATGACAAAAACGATGGGTTATAGCCCATGTTTTTTGAAATTTTGGAAAAAAAAAGTTATCCTCGTTTCTCATCATTTTGGACTGTGGGCTATAGCCCATATCGTACGGCATACTATAGCGCGCCGTTTTTCATTATTTTTGAGGATTTTAAAAAAATGACGAAATGACAAAAACGATGGGTTATAGCCCATGTTTTTTGAAATTTTGGAAAAAAAAAGTTATCCTCGTTTCTCATCATTTTGGACTGTGGGCTATAGCCCATATCGTACGGCATACTATAGCGCGCCGTTTTTCATTATTTTTGAGGATTTTAAAAAAATGACGAAATGACAAAAACGATGGGTTATAGCCCATGTTTTTTGAAATTTTGAAAAAAAAAGTTAGCCTTGTTTCTCATCATTTTGGACCGTGGGCTATAGCCCATATCGTACGGCATACTATAGCGCGCAGTTTTTCTACATTTTTGAAGATTTGAAAAAAATGACGAAATTACAAAAACGATGGGTTATAGCCCATGTTTTTTGAAATTTTGAAAAAAAAAGTTATCCTCGTTTCTCATCATTTTGGACCATGGGCTATAGCCCATATCGTACGGCATACTATAGCGCGCAGTTTTTCATCATTTTTGAGGATTTGAAAAAAATTACGAAATGACAAAAACGATGGGTTATAGCCCATGTTTTTTGAAATTTTGAAAAAAAAAGTTAGCCTCGTTTCTCATCATTTTGGACCGTGGGCTATAGCCCATATCGTACGGCATACTATAGCGCGCCGTTTTTCATCATTTTTGAGGATTTGAAAAAAATGACGAAATGACAAAAACGATGGGTTATAGCCCATGTTTTTTTAAATTTTGAAAAAAAAAGGTAGCCTCGTTTCTCATCATTTTGGACCATGGGCTATAGCCCATATCGTACGGCATACTATAGCGCGCCGTTTTTCATCATTTTTGAGGATTTGAAAAAAATGACGAAATGACAAAAACGATGGGTTATAGCCCATGTTTTTTGAAATTTTGAAAAAAAAAAGGTAGCCTCATTTCTCATCATTTTGGACCGTGGGCTATAGCCCATATCGTACGGCATACTATAGCGCGCCGTTTTTCATCATTTTTGAGGATTTGAAAAAAATGACGAAATGACAAAAACGATGGGTTATAGCCCATGTTTTTTGAAATTTTGAAAAAAAAAAGGTAGCCTTGTTTCTCATCATTTTGGACCGTGGGCTATAGCCCATATCGTACGGCATACTATAGCGCGCAGTTTTTCTACATTTTTGAAGATTTGAAAAAAATTACGAAATGACAAAAACGATGGGTTATAGCCCATGTTTTTTGAAATTTTGAAAAAAAAAGTTAGCCTCGTTTCTCATCATTTTGGACCGTGGGCTATAGCCCATATCGTACGGCATACTATAGCGCGCAGTTTTTCATCATTTTTGAGGATTTGAAAAAAAGTGACGAAATGACAAAAACGATGGGTTATAGCCCATGTTTTTTGAAATTTTGAAAAAAAAAGGTAGCCTCGTTTCTCATCATTTTGGACCATGGGCTATAGCCCATATCGTACGGCATACTATAGCGCGCCGTTTTTCATCATTTTTGAGGATTTGAAAAAAATGACGAAATGACAAAAACGATGGGTTATAGCCCATGTTTTTTGAAATTTTGAAAAAAAAAAGGTAGCCTCATTTCTCATCATTTTGGACCGTGGGCTATAGCCCATATCGTACGGCATACTATAGCGCGCAGTTTTTCTACATTTTTGAAGATTTGAAAAAAATGACGAAATGACAAAAACGATGGGTTATAGCCCATGTTTTTTGAAATTTTGAAAAAAAAAGTTAGCCTCGTTTCTCATCATTTTGGACCGTGGGCTATAGCCCATATCGTACGGCATACTATAGCGCGCCGTTTTTCATCATTTTTGAAGATTTGAAAAAATTTACGAAATGACAAAAACGATGGGTTAAAGCCCATGTTTTTTGAAATTTTGAAAAAAAAAGGTAGCCTCATTTCTCATCATTTTGGACCGTGGGCTATAGCCCATATCGTACGGCATACTATAGCGCGCCGTTTTTCATCATTTTTGAGGATTTGAAAAAAATGACGAAATGACAAAAACGATGGGTTATAGCCCATGTTTTTTGAAATTTTGGGAAAAAAAAGTTATCCTCGTTTCTCATCATTTTGGACTGTGGGCTATAGCCCATATCGTACGGCATACTAAAGCGCGCCGTTTTTCATTATTTTTGAGGATTTTAAAAAAATGACGAAATGACAAAAACGATGGGTTATAGCCCATGTTTTTTGAAATTTTGAAAAAAAAAGTTAGCCTTGTTTCTCATCATTTTGGACCGTGGGCTATAGCCCATATCGTACGGCATACTATAGCGCGCAGTTTTTCTACATTTTTGAAGATTTGAAAAAAATGACGAAATTACAAAAACGATGGGTTATAGCCCATGTTTTTTGAAATTTTGAAAAAAAAAGTTATCCTCGTTTCTCATCATTTTGGACCATGGGCTATAGCCCATATCGTACGGCATACTATAGCGCGCAGTTTTTCATCATTTTTGAGGATTTGAAAAAAATTACGAAATGACAAAAACGATGGGTTATAGCCCATGTTTTTTGAAATTTTGAAAAAAAAGGTTAGCCTCGTTTCTCATCATTTTGGACCGTGGGCTATAGCCCATATCGTACGGCATACTGTAGCGCGCCGTTTTTCATCATTTTTGAGGATTTGAAAAAAATGACGAAATGACAAAAACGATGGGTTATAGCCCATGTTTTTTGAAATTTTGAAAAAAAAAGGTAGCCTCATTTCTCATCATTTTGGACCGTGGGCTATAGCCCATATCGTACGGCATACTATAGCGCGCCGTTTTTCATCATTTTTGAGGATTTGAAAAAAATTACGAAATGACAAAAACGATGGGTTATAGCCCATGTTTTTTGAAATTTTGGAAAAAAAAAGTTATCCTCGTTTCTCATCATTTTGGACTGTGGGCTATAGCCCATATCGTACGGCATACTATAGCGCGCCGTTTTTCATTATTTTTGAGGATTTTAAAAAAATGACGAAATGACAAAAACGATGGGTTATAGCCCATGTTTTTTGAAATTTTGAAAAAAAAAGTTAGCCTTGTTTCTCATCATTTTGGACCGTGGGCTATAGCCCATATCGTACGGCATACTATAGCGCGCAGTTTTTCTACATTTTTGAAGATTTGAAAAAAATGACGAAATTACAAAAACGATGGGTTATAGCCCATGTTTTTTGAAATTTTGAAAAAAAAAGTTATCCTCGTTTCTCATCATTTTGGACCATGGGCTATAGCCCATATCGTACGGCATACTATAGCGCGCAGTTTTTCATCATTTTTGAGGATTTGAAAAAAATTACGAAATGACAAAAACGATGGGTTATAGCCCATGTTTTTTGAAATTTTGAAAAAAAAAGTTAGCCTCGTTTCTCATCATTTTGGACCGTGGGCTATAGCCCATATCGTACGGCATACTATAGCGCGCCGTTTTTCATCATTTTTGAGGATTTGAAAAAAATGACGAAATGACAAAAACGATGGGTTATAGCCCATGTTTTTTGAAATTTTGAAAAAAAAAGGTAGCCTCGTTTCTCATCATTTTGGACCATGGGCTATAGCCCATATCGTACGGCATACTATAGCGCGCCGTTTTTCATCATTTTTGAGGATTTGAAAAAAATGACGAAATGACAAAAACGATGGGTTATAGCCCATGTTTTTTGAAATTTTGAAAAAAAAAAAGGTAGCCTCATTTCTCATCATTTTGGACCGTGGGCTATAGCCCATATCGTACGGCATACTATAACGCGCCGTTTTTCATCATTTTTGAGGATTTGAAAAAAATGACGAAATGACAAAAACGATGGGTTATAGCCCATGTTTTTTGAAATTTTGGAAAAAAAAAGTTATCCTCGTTTCTCATCATTTTGGACTGTGGGCTATAGCCCATATCGTACGGCATACTATAGCGCGCCGTTTTTCATTATTTTTGAGGATTTAAAAAAAATGACGAAATGACAAAAACGATGGGTTATAGCCCATGTTTTTTGAAATTTTGAAAAAAAAGTTAGCCTTGTTTCTCATCATTTTGGACCGTGGGCTATAGCCCATATCGTACGGCATACTATAGCGCGCAGTTTTTCTACATTTTTGAAGATTTGAAAAAAATGACGAAATTACAAAAACGATGGGTTATAGCCCATGTTTTTTGAAATTTTGAAAAAAAAAGTTATCCTCGTTTCTCATCATTTTGGACCATGGGCTATAGCCCATATCGTACGGCATACTATAGCGCGCAGTTTTTCATCATTTTTGAGGATTTGAAAAAAATTACGAAATGACAAAAACGATGGGTTATAGCCCATGTTTTTTGAAATTTTGAAAAAAAAAGTTAGCCTCGTTTCTCATCATTTTGGACCGTGGGCTATAGCCCATATCGTACGGCATACTATAGCGCGCCGTTTTTCATCATTTTTGAGGATTTTAAAAAAATGACGAAATGACAAAAACGATGGGTTATAGCCCATGTTTTTTGAAATTTTGAAAAAAAAAGTTAGCCTTGTTTCTCATCATTTTGGACCGTGGGCTATAGCCCATATCGTACGGCATACTATAGCGCGCAGTTTTTCTACATTTTTGAAGATTTGAAAAAAATGACGAAATTACAAAAACGATGGGTTATAGCCCATGTTTTTTGAAATTTTGAAAAAAAAAGTTATCCTCGTTTCTCATCATTTTGGACCATGGGCTATAGCCCATATCGTACGGCATACTATAGCGCGCAGTTTTTCATCATTTTTGAGGATTTGAAAAAAATTACGAAATGACAAAAACGATGGGTTATAGCCCATGTTTTTTGAAATTTTGAAAAAAAAAGTTAGCCTCGTTTCTCATCATTTTGGACCGTGGGCTATAGCCCATATCGTACGGCATACTATAGCGCGCCGTTTTTCATCATTTTTGAGGATTTGAAAAAAATGACGAAATGACAAAAACGATGGGTTATAGCCCATGTTTTTTTAAATTTTGAAAAAAAAAGGTAGCCTCGTTTCTCATCATTTTGGACCATGGGCTATAGCCCATATCGTACGGCATACTATAGCGCGCCGTTTTTCATCATTTTTGAGGATTTGAAAAAAATGACGAAATGACAAAAACGATGGGTTATAGCCCATGTTTTTTGAAATTTTGAAAAAAAAAAGGTAGCCTCATTTCTCATCATTTTGGACCGTGGGCTATAGCCCATATCGTACGGCATACTATAGCGCGCCGTTTTTCATCATTTTTGAGGATTTGAAAAAAATGACGAAATGACAAAAACGATGGGTTATAGCCCATGTTTTTTGAAATTTTGAAAAAAAAAAGGTAGCCTTGTTTCTCATCATTTTGGACCGTGGGCTATAGCCCATATCGTACGGCATACTATAGCGCGCAGTTTTTCTACATTTTTGAAGATTTGAAAAAAATTACGAAATGACAAAAACGATGGGTTATAGCCCATGTTTTTTGAAATTTTGAAAAAAAAAGTTAGCCTCGTTTCTCATCATTTTGGACCGTGGGCTATAGCCCATATCGTACGGCATACTATAGCGCGCAGTTTTTCATCATTTTTGAGGATTTGAAAAAAAGTGACGAAATGACAAAAACGATGGGTTATAGCCCATGTTTTTTGAAATTTTGAAAAAAAAAGGTAGCCTCGTTTCTCATCATTTTGGACCATGGGCTATAGCCCATATCGTACGGCATACTATAGCGCGCCGTTTTTCATCATTTTTGAGGATTTGAAAAAAATGACGAAATGACAAAAACGATGGGTTATAGCCCATGTTTTTTGAAATTTTGAAAAAAAAAAGGTAGCCTCATTTCTCATCATTTTGGACCGTGGGCTATAGCCCATATCGTACGGCATACTATAGCGCGCAGTTTTTCTACATTTTTGAAGATTTGAAAAAAATGACGAAATGACAAAAACGATGGGTTATAGCCCATGTTTTTTGAAATTTTGAAAAAAAAAGTTAGCCTCGTTTCTCATCATTTTGGACCGTGGGCTATAGCCCATATCGTACGGCATACTATAGCGCGCCGTTTTTCATCATTTTTGAAGATTTGAAAAAATTTACGAAATGACAAAAACGATGGGTTAAAGCCCATGTTTTTTGAAATTTTGAAAAAAAAAGGTAGCCTCATTTCTCATCATTTTGGACCGTGGGCTATAGCCCATATCGTACGGCATACTATAGCGCGCCGTTTTTCATCATTTTTGAGGATTTGAAAAAAATGACGAAATGACAAAAACGATGGGTTATAGCCCATGTTTTTTGAAATTTTGGGAAAAAAAAGTTATCCTCGTTTCTCATCATTTTGGACTGTGGGCTATAGCCCATATCGTACGGCATACTAAAGCGCGCCGTTTTTCATTATTTTTGAGGATTTTAAAAAAATGACGAAATGACAAAAACGATGGGTTATAGCCCATGTTTTTTGAAATTTTGAAAAAAAAAGTTAGCCTTGTTTCTCATCATTTTGGACCGTGGGCTATAGCCCATATCGTACGGCATACTATAGCGCGCAGTTTTTCTACATTTTTGAAGATTTGAAAAAAATGACGAAATTACAAAAACGATGGGTTATAGCCCATGTTTTTTGAAATTTTGAAAAAAAAAAGTTATCCTCGTTTCTCATCATTTTGGACCATGGGCTATAGCCCATATCGTACGGCATACTATAGCGCGCAGTTTTTCATCATTTTTGAGGATTTGAAAAAAATTACGAAATGACAAAAACGATGGGTTATAGCCCATGTTTTTTGAAATTTTGAAAAAAAAAGTTAGCCTCGTTTCTCATCATTTTGGACCGTGGGCTATAGCCCATATCGTACGGCATACTATAGCGCGCCGTTTTTCATCATTTTTGAGGATTTGAAAAAAATGACGAAATGACAAAAACGATGGGTTATAGCCCATGTTTTTTGAAATTTTGAAAAAAAAAGGTAGCCTCATTTCTCATCATTTTGGACCGTGGGCTATAGCCCATATCGTACGGCATACTATAGCGCGCCGTTTTTCATCATTTTTGAGGATTTGAAAAAAATTACGAAATGACAAAAACGATGGGTTATAGCCCATGTTTTTTGAAATTTTGGAAAAAAAAAGTTATCCTCGTTTCTCATCATTTTGGACTGTGGGCTATAGCCCATATCGTACGGCATACTATAGCGCGCCGTTTTTCATTATTTTTGAGGATTTAAAAAAAATGACGAAATGACAAAAACGATGGGTTATAGCCCATGTTTTTTGAAATTTTGAAAAAAAAAGTTAGCCTTGTTTCTCATCATTTTGGACCGTGGGCTATAGCCCATATCGTACGGCATACTATAGCGCGCAGTTTTTCTACATTTTTGAAGATTTGAAAAAAATGACGAAATTACAAAAACGATGGGTTATAGCCCATGTTTTTTGAAATTTTGAAAAAAAAAGTTATCCTCGTTTCTCATCATTTTGGACCATGGGCTATAGCCCATATCGTACGGCATACTATAGCGCGCAGTTTTTCATCATTTTTGAGGATTTGAAAAAAATTACGAAATGACAAAAACGATGGGTTATAGCCCATGTTTTTTGAAATTTTGAAAAAAAAAGTTAGCCTCGTTTCTCATCATTTTGGACCGTGGGCTATAGCCCATATCGTACGGCATACTATAGCGCGCCGTTTTTCATCATTTTTGAGGATTTGAAAAAAATGACGAAATGACAAAAACGATGGGTTATAGCCCATGTTTTTTGAAATTTTGAAAAAAAAAGGTAGCCTCGTTTCTCATCATTTTGGACCATGGGCTATAGCCCATATCGTACGGCATACTATAGCGCGCCGTTTTTCATCATTTTTGAGGATTTGAAAAAAATGACGAAATGACAAAAACGATGGGTTATAGCCCATGTTTTTTGAAATTTTGAAAAAAAAAAAGGTAGCCTCATTTCTCATCATTTTGGACCGTGGGCTATAGCCCATATCGTACGGCATACTATAGCGCGCCGTTTTTCATCATTTTTGAGGATTTGAAAAAAATGACGAAATGACAAAAACGATGGGTTATAGCCCATGTTTTTTGAAATTTTGGAAAAAAAAAGTTATCCTCGTTTCTCATCATTTTGGACTGTGGGCTATAGCCCATATCGTACGGCATACTATAGCGCGCCGTTTTTCATTATTTTTGAGGATTTTAAAAAAATGACGAAATGACAAAAACGATGGGTTATAGCCCATGTTTTTTGAAATTTTGAAAAAAAAAGTTAGCCTTGTTTCTCATCATTTTGGACCGTGGGCTATAGCCCATATCGTACGGCATACTATAGCGCGCAGTTTTTCTACATTTTTGAAGATTTGAAAAAAATGACGAAATTACAAAAACGATGGGTTATATCCCATGTTTTTTGAAATTTTGAAAAAAAAAGTTATCCTCGTTTCTCATCATTTTGGACCATGGGCTATAGCCCATATCGTACGGCATACTATAGCGCGCAGTTTTTCATCATTTTTGAGGATTTGAAAAAAATTACGAAATGACAAAAACGATGGGTTATAGCCCATGTTTTTTGAAATTTTGAAAAAAAAAGTTAGCCTCGTTTCTCATCATTTTGGACCGTGGGCTATAGCCCATATCGTACGGCATACTATAGCGCGCCGTTTTTCATCATTTTTGAGGATTTGAAAAAAATGACGAAATGACAAAAACGATGGGTTATAGCCCATGTTTTTTGAAATTTTGGAAAAAAAAGGTAGCCTCGTTTCTCATCATTTTGGACCATGGGCTATAGCCCATATCGTACGGCATACTATAGCGCGCCGTTTTTCATCATTTTTGAGGATTTGAAAAAAATGACGAAATGACAAAAACGATGGGTTATAGCCCATGTTTTTTGAAATTTTGAAAAAAAAAGTTAGCCTCGTTTCTCATCATTTTGGACCGTGGGCTATAGCCCATATCGTACGGCATACTATAGCGCGCAGTTTTTCATCATTTTTGAAGATTTGAAAAAAATGACGAAATGACAAAAACGATGGGTTAAAGCCCATGTTTTTTGAAATTTTGAAAAAAAAAGGTAGCCTCATTTCTCATCATTTTGGACCGTGGGCTATAGCCCATATCGTACGGCATACTATAGCGCGCCGTTTTTCATCATTTTTGAGGATTTGAAAAAAATGACGAAATGACAAAAACGATGGGTTATAGCCCATGTTTTTTGAAATTTTGGGAAAAAGAAGTTATCCTCGTTTCTCATCATTTTGGACTGTGGGCTATAGCCCATATCGTACGGCATACTAAAGCGCGCCGTTTTTCATTATTTTTGAGGATTTTAAAAAAATGACGAAATGACAAAAACGATGGGTTATAGCCCATGTTTTTTGAAATTTTGAAAAAAAAAGTTAGCCTTGTTTCTCATCATTTTGGACCGTGGGCTATAGCCCATATCGTACGGCATACTATAGCGCGCAGTTTTTCTACATTTTTGAAGATTTGAAAAAAATGACGAAATTACAAAAACGATGGGTTATAGCCCATGTTTTTTGAAATTTTGAAAAAAAAAAGTTATCCTCGTTTCTCATCATTTTGGACCATGGGCTATAGCCCATATCGTACGGCATACTATAGCGCGCAGTTTTTCATCATTTTTGAGGATTTGAAAAAAATTACGAAATGACAAAAACGATGGGTTATAGCCCATGTTTTTTGAAATTTTGAAAAAAAAAGTTAGCCTCGTTTCTCATCATTTTGGACCGTGGGCTATAGCCCATATCGTACGGCATACTATAGCGCGCCGTTTTTCATCATTTTTGAGGATTTGAAAAAAATGACGAAATGACAAAAACGATGGGTTATAGCCCATGTTTTTTGAAATTTTGAAAAAAAAAGGTAGCCTCATTTCTCATCATTTTGGACCGTGGGCTATAGCCCATATCGTACGGCATACTATAGCGCGCCGTTTTTCATCATTTTTGAGGATTTGAAAAAAATTACGAAATGACAAAAACGATGGGTTATAGCCCATGTTTTTTGAAATTTTGGAAAAAAAAAGTTATCCTCGTTTCTCATCATTTTGGACTGTGGGCTATAGCCCATATCGTACGGCATACTATAGCGCGCCGTTTTTCATTATTTTTGAGGATTTTAAAAAAATGACGAAATGACAAAAACGATGGGTTATAGCCCATGTTTTTTGAAATTTTGAAAAAAAAAGTTAGCCTTGTTTCTCATCATTTTGGACCGTGGGCTATAGCCCATATCGTACGGCATACTATAGCGCGCAGTTTTTCTACATTTTTGAAGATTTGAAAAAAATGACGAAATTACAAAAACGATGGGTTATAGCCCATGTTTTTTGAAATTTTGAAAAAAAAAGTTATCCTCGTTTCTCATCATTTTGGACCATGGGCTATAGCCCATATCGTACGGCATACTATAGCGCGCAGTTTTTCATCATTTTTGAGGATTTGAAAAAAATTACGAAATGACAAAAACGATGGGTTATAGCCCATGTTTTTTGAAATTTTGAAAAAAAAAGTTAGCCTCGTTTCTCATCATTTTGGACCGTGGGCTATAGCCCATATCGTACGGCATACTATAGCGCGCCGTTTTTCATCATTTTTGAGGATTTGAAAAAAATGACGAAATGACAAAAACGATGGGTTATAGCCCATGTTTTTTGAAATTTTGAAAAAAAAAGGTAGCCTCGTTTCTCATCATTTTGGACCATGGGCTATAGCCCATATCGTACGGCATACTATAGCGCGCCGTTTTTCATCATTTTTGAGGATTTGAAAAAAATGACGAAATGACAAAAACGATGGGTTATAGCCCATGTTTTTTGAAATTTTGAAAAAAAAAAAGGTAGCCTCATTTCTCATCATTTTGGACCGTGGGCTATAGCCCATATCGTACGGCATACTATAGCGCGCCGTTTTTCATCATTTTTGAGGATTTGAAAAAAATGACGAAATGACAAAAACGATGGGTTATAGCCCATGTTTTTTGAAATTTTGGAAAAAAAAAGTTATCCTCGTTTCTCATCATTTTGGACTGTGGGCTATAGCCCATATCGTACGGCATACTATAGCGCGCCGTTTTTCATTATTTTTGAGGATTTTAAAAAAATGACGAAATGACAAAAACGATGGGTTATAGCCCATGTTTTTTGAAATTTTGAAAAAAAAAGTTAGCCTTGTTTCTCATCATTTTGGACCGTGGGCTATAGCCCATATCGTACGGCATACTATAGCGCGCAGTTTTTCTACATTTTTGAAGATTTGAAAAAAATGACGAAATTACAAAAACGATGGGTTATATCCCATGTTTTTTGAAATTTTGAAAAAAAAAGTTATCCTCGTTTCTCATCATTTTGGACCATGGGCTATAGCCCATATCGTACGGCATACTATAGCGCGCAGTTTTTCATCATTTTTGAGGATTTGAAAAAAATTACGAAATGACAAAAACGATGGGTTATAGCCCATGTTTTTTGAAATTTTGAAAAAAAAAGTTAGCCTCGTTTCTCATCATTTTGGACCGTGGGCTATAGCCCATATCGTACGGCATACTATAGCGCGCCGTTTTTCATCATTTTTGAGGATTTGAAAAAAATGACGAAATGACAAAAACGATGGGTTATAGCCCATGTTTTTTGAAATTTTGGAAAAAAAAGGTAGCCTCGTTTCTCATCATTTTGGACCATGGGCTATAGCCCATATCGTACGGCATACTATAGCGCGCCGTTTTTCATCATTTTTGAGGATTTGAAAAAAATGACGAAATGACAAAAACGATGGGTTATAGCCCATGTTTTTTGAAATTTTGAAAAAAAAAGTTAGCCTCGTTTCTCATCATTTTGGACCGTGGGCTATAGCCCATATCGTACGGCATACTATAGCGCGCAGTTTTTCATCATTTTTGAAGATTTGAAAAAAATGACGAAATGACAAAAACGATGGGTTATAGCCCATGTTTTTTGAAATTTTGGAAAAAAAAGTTAGCCTCGTTTCTCATCATTTTGGACCATGGGCTATAGCCCATATCGTACGGCATACTATAGCGCGCCGTTTTTCATCATTTTTGAGGATTTGAAAAAATGACAAAATGACAAAAACGATGGGTTATAGCCCATGTTTTTTGAAATTTCAAAAAAAAAAGTTAGCCTCGTTTCTCATCATTTTGGACCGTGGGCTATAGCCCATATCGTACGGCATACTATAGCGCGCAGTTTTTCTACATTTTTGAAGATTTGAAAAAAATGATGAAATGACAAAAACGATGGGTTATAGCCCATGTTTTTTGAAATTTTGAAAAAAAAAGTTATCCTCGTTTCTCATCATTTTGGACCATGGGCTATAGCCCATATCGTACGGCATACTATAGCGCGCCGTTTTTCATCATTTTTGAGGATTTGAAAAAAATGACGAAATGACAAAAACGATGGGTTATAGCCCATGTTTTTTGAAATTTTGAAAAAAAGAGTTAGCCTCGTTTCTCATCATTTTGGACCATGAGCTATAGCCCATATCGTACGGCATACTGTAGCGCGCCGTTTTTCATCATTTTTGAGGATTTGAAAAAAATGACGAAATGACAAAAACGATGGGTTATAGCCCATGTTTTTTTAAATTTTGAAAAAAAAAGTTAGCCTCGTTTCTCATCATTTTGGACCGTGGGCTATAGCCCATATCGTACGGCATACTATAGCGCGCCGTTTTTCATCATTTTTGAGGATTTGAAAAAAATGACGAAATGACAAAAACGATGGGTTATAGCCCATGTTTTTTGAAATTTTGAAAAAAAAAGTTAGCCTCGTTTCTCATCATTTTGGACCGTGGGCTATAGCCCATATCGTACGGCATACTATAGCGCGCAGTTTTTCTACATTTTTGAAGATTTGAAAAAAATGACGAAATGACAAAAACGATGGGTTATAGCCCATGTTTTTTGAAATTTTGAAAAAAGAAGTTAGCCTCGTTTCTCATCATTTTGGACCGTGGGCTATAGCCCATATCGTACGGCATACTATAGCGCGCAGTTTTTCATCATTTTTGAGGATTTGAAAAAAATTACGAAATGACAAAAACGATGGGTTATAGCCCATGTTTTTTGAAATTTTGAAAAAAAAAGTTAGCCTCGTTTCTCATCATTTTGGACCGTGGGCTATAGCCCATATCGTACGGCATACTATAGCGCGCCGTTTTTCATCATTTTTGAGGATTTGAAAAAAATGACGAAATGACAAAAACGATGGGTTATAGCCCATGTTTTTTGAAATTTTGAAAAAAAAAGGTAGCCTCGTTTCTTATCATTTTGGACCATGGGCTATAGCCCATATCGTACGGCATACTATAGCGCGCCGTTTTTCATCATTTTTGAGGATTTGAAAAAAATGACGAAATGACAAAAACGATGGGTTATAGCCCATGTTTTTTGAAATTTTGAAAAAAAAAGGTAGCCTCATTTCTCATCATTTTGGACCGTGGGCTATAGCCCATATCGTACGGCATACTATAGCGCGCCGTTTTTCATCATTTTTGAGGATTTGAAAAAAATGACGAAATGACAAAAACGATGGGTTATAGCCCATGTTTTTTGAAATTTTGGGAAAAAAAAGTTATCCTCGTTTCTCATCATTTTGGACTGTGGGCTATAGCCCATATCGTACGGCATACTATAGCGCGCCGTTTTTCATTATTTTTGAGGATTTAAAAAAAATGACGAAATGACAAAAACGATGGGTTATAGCCCATGTTTTTTGAAATTTTGAAAAAAAAAGTTAGCCTTGTTTCTTATCATTTTGGACCGTGGGCTATAGCCCATATCGTACGGCATACTATAGCGCGCAGTTTTTCTACATTTTTGAAGATTTGAAAAAAATGACGAAATTACAAAAACGATGGGTTATAGCCCATGTTTTTTGAAATTTTGAAAAAAAAAGTTATCCTCGTTTCTCATCATTTTGGACCATGGGCTATAGCCCATATCGTACGGCATACTATAGCGCGCAGTTTTTCATCATTTTTGAGGATTTGAAAAAAATTACGAAATGACAAAAACGATGGGTTATAGCCCATGTTTTTTGAAATTTTGAAAAAAAAAGTTAGCCTCGTTTCTCATCATTTTGGACCGTGGGCTATAGCCCATATCGTACGGCATACTATAGCGCGCCGTTTTCATCATTTTTGAGGATTTGAAAAAAATGACGAAATGACAAAAACGATGGGTTATAGCCCATGTTTTTTGAAATTTAAAAAAAAAAAGGTAGCCTCGTTTCTCATCATTTTGGACCATGGGCTATAGCCCATATCGTACGGCATACTATAGCGCGCCGTTTTTCATCATTTTTGAGGATTTGAAAAAAATGACGAAATGACAAAAACGATGGGTTATAGCCCATGTTTTTTGAAATTTTGAAAAAAAAAGTTAGCCTCGTTTCTCATCATTTTGGACCGTGGGCTATAGCCCATATCGTACGGCATACTATAGCGCGCAGTTTTTCATCATTTTTGAAGATTTGAAAAAAAATGACGAAATGACAAAAACGATGGGTTATAGCCCATGTTTTTTGAAATTTTGGAAAAAAAAGTTAGCCTCGTTTCTCATCATTTTGGACCATGGGCTATAGCCCATATCGTACGGCATACTATAGCGCGCCGTTTTTCATCATTTTTGAGGATTTGAAAAAATGACGAAATGACAAAAACGATGGGTTATAGCCCATGTTTTTTGAAATTTTGAAAAAAAAGTTAGCCTCGTTTCTCATCATTTTGGACAGTGGGCTATAGCCCATATCGTACGGCATACTATAGCGCGCAGTTTTTCTACATTTTTGAAGATTTGAAAAAAATGACGAAATGACAAAAACGATGGGTTATAGCCCATGTTTTTTGAAATTTTGGAAAAAAAAGTTAGCCTCGTTTCTCATCATTTTGGACCATGGGCTATAGCCCATATCGTACGGCATACTATAGCGCGCCGTTTTTCATCATTTTTGAGGATTTGAAAAAATGACGAAATGACAAAAACGATGGGTTATAGCCCATGTTTTTTGAAATTTTGAAAAAAAAAGTTAGCCTCGTTTCTCATCATTTTGGACAGTGGGCTATAGCCCATATCGTACGGCATACTATAGCGCGCAGTTTTTCTACATTTTTGAAGATTTGAAAAAAATGACGAAATGACAAAAACGATGGGTTATAGCCCATGTTTTTTGAAATTTTGAAAAAAAAAGTTATCCTCGTTTCTCATCATTTTGGACCATGGGCTATAGCCCATATCGTACGGCATACTATAGCGCGCCGTTTTTCATCATTTTTGAGGATTTGAAAAAAATGACGAAATGACAAAAACGATGGGTTATAGCCCATGTTTTTTGAAATTTTGAAAAAAAAAGTTAGCCTCGTTTCTCATCATTTTGGACCGTGGGCTATAGCCCATATCGTACGGCATACTATAGCGCGCCGTTTTTCATCATTTTTGAGGATTTGAAAAAAATGACGAAATGACAAAAACGATGGGTTATAGCCCATGTTTTTTGAAATTTTGAAAAAAAAAGTTAGCCTCGTTTCTCATCATTTTGGACCGTGGGCTATAGCCCATATCGTACGGCATACTATAGCGCGCAGTTTTTCTACATTTTTGAGGATTTGAAAAAAATGACGAAATGACAAAAACGATGGGTTATAGCCCATGTTTTTTGAAATTTTGAAAAAAAAAGTTAGCCTCGTTTCTCATTATTTTGGACCGTGGGCTATAGCCCATATCGTACGGCATACTATAGCGCGCCGTTTTTCATCATTTTTGAGGATTTGAAAAAAATGACGAAATGACAAAAACGATGGGTTATAGCCCATGTTTTTTGAAATTTTGGAAAAAAAAGGTAGCCTCGTTTCTCATCATTTTGGACCATGGGCTATAGCCCATATCGTACGGCATACTATAGCGCGCCGTTTTTCATCATTTTTGAGGATTTGAAAAAAATGACGAAATGACAAAAACGATGGGTTATAGCCCATGTTTTTTGAAATTTTGAAAAAAAAAGTTATCCTCGTTTCTCATCATTTTGGACCGTGGGCTATAGCCCATATCGTACGGCATACTATAGCGCGCAGTTTTTCATCATTTTTGAAGATTTGAAAAAAATGACGAAATGACAAAAACGATGGGTTATAGCCCATGTTTTTTGAAATTTTGGAAAAAAAAGTTAGCCTCGTTTCTCATCATTTTGGACCATGGGCTATAGCCCATATCGTACGGCATACTATAGCGCGCCGTTTTTCATCATTTTTGAGGATTTGAAAAAATGACGAAATGACAAAAACGATGGGTTATAGCCCATGTTTTTTGAAATTTTGAAAAAAAAAGTTAGCCTCGTTTCTCATCATTTTGGACCGTGGGCTATAGCCCATATCGTACGGCATACTATAGCGCGCAGTTTTTCTACATTTTTGAAGATTTGAAAAAAATGACGAAATGACAAAAACGATGGGTTATAGCCCATGTTTTTTGAAATTAAAAAAAAAAAGTTATCCTCGTTTCTCATCATTTTGGACCATGGGCTATAGCCCATATCGTACGGCATACTATAGCGCGCCGTTTTTCATCATTTTTGAGGATTTGAAAAAAATGACGAAATGACAAAAACGATGGGTTATAGCCCATGTTTTTTGAAATTTTGAAAAAAAAAGTTAGCCTAGTTTCTCATCATTTTGGACCATGAGCTATAGCCCATATCGTACGGCATACTATAGCGCGCCGTTTTTCATCATTTTTGAGGATTTGAAAAAAATGACGAAATGACAAAAACGATGGGTTATAGCCCATGTTTTTTGAAATTTTGAAAAAAAAAGTTAGCCTCGTTTCTCATCATTTTGGACCGTGGGCTATAGCCCATATCGTACGGCATACTATAGCGCGCCGTTTTTCATCATTTTTGAGGATTTGAAAAAAATGACGAAATGACAAAAACGATGGGTTATAGCCCATGTTTTTTGAAATTTTGAAAAAAAAAGTTAGCCTCGTTTCTCATCATTTTGGACCGTGGGCTATAGCCCATATCGTACGGCATACTATAGCGCGCAGTTTTTCTACATTTTTGAAGATTTGAAAAAAATGACGAAATGACAAAAACGATGGGTTATAGCCCATGTTTTTTGAAATTTTGAAAAAAGAAGTTAGCCTCGTTTCTCATCATTTTGGACCGTGGGCTATAGCCCATATCGTACGGCATACTATAGCGCACAGTTTTTCTACATTTTTGAAGATTTGAAAAAAATGACGAAATGACAAAAACGATGGGTTATAGCCCATGTTTTTTGAAATTTTGAAAAAAAAAGTTAGCCTCATTTCTCATCATTTTGGACCGTGGGCTATAGCCCATATCGTACGGCATACTATAGCGCGCCGTTTTTCATCATTTTTGAGGATTTGAAAAAAATGACGAAATGACAAAAACGATGGGTTATAGCCCATGTTTTTTGAAATTTTGGAAAAAAAGTTAGCCTCGTTTCTCATCATTTTGGACCGTGGGCTATAGCCCATATCGTACGGCATACTATAGCGCGCAGTTTTTCTACATTTTTGAAGATTTGAAAAAAATGACGAAATGACAAAAACGATGGGTTATAGCCCATGTTTTTTGAAATTTTGAAAAAAGAAGTTAGCCTCGTTTCTCATCATTTTGGACCGTGGGCTATAGCCCATATCGTACGGCATACTATAGCGCGCAGTTTTTCTACATTTTTGAAGATTTGAAAAAAATGACGAAATGACAAAAACGATGGGTTATAGCCCATGTTTTTTTAAATTTTGAAAAAAAAAGTTATCCTCGTTTCTCATCATTTTGGACCATGGGCTATAGCCCATATCGTACGGCATACTATAGCGCGCCGTTTTTCATCATTTTTGAGGATTTGAAAAAAATGACGAAATGACAAAAACGATGGGTTATAGCCCATGTTTTTTTAAATTAAAAAAAAAAAAGTTAGCCTCGTTTCTCATCATTTTGGACCATGGGCTATAGCCCATATTGTACGGCATACTATAGCGCGCAGTTTTTCATCATTTTTGAGGATTTGAAAAAAATGACGAAATGACAAAAACGATGGGTTATAGCCCATGTTTTTTGAAATTTTGAAAAAAAAAGTTAGCCTCGTTTCTCATCATTTTGGACCGTGGGCTATAGCCCATATCGTACGGCATACTATAGCGCGCAGTTTTTCTACATTTTTGAAGATTTGAAAAACAATGACGAAATGACAAAAACGATGGGTTATAGCCCATGTTTTTTGAAATTTTGAAAAAAAAAGTTAGCCTCATTTCTCATCATTTTGGACCGTGGGCTATAGCCCATATCGTACGGCATACTATAGCGCGCCGTTTTTCATCATTTTTGAGGATTTGAAAAAAATGACGAAATGACAAAAACGATGGGTTATAGCCCATGTTTTTTGAAATTTTGGAAAAAAAGTTAGCCTCGTTTCTCATCATTTTGGACCGTGGGCTATAGCCCATATCGTACGGCATACTATAGCGCGCAGTTTTTCTACATTTTTGAAGATTTGAAAAAAATGACGAAATGACAAAAACGATGGGTTATAGCCCATGTTTTTTGAAATTTTGAAAAAAGAAGTTAGCCTCGTTTCTCATCATTTTGGACCGTGGGCTATAGCCCATATCGTACGGCATACTATAGCGCGCCGTTTTTCATCATTTTTGAGGATTTGAAAAAAATGACGAAATGACAAAAACGATGGGTTATAGCCCATGTTTTTTTAAATTAAAAAAAAAAAGTTAGCCTCGTTTCTCATCATTTTGGACCATGGGCTATAGCCCATATTGTACGGCATACTATAGCGCGCAGTTTTTCATCATTTTTGAGGATTTGAAAAAAATGACGAAATGACAAAAACGATGGGTTATAGCCCATGTTTTTTGAAATTTTGAAAAAAAAAGTTAGCCTCGTTTCTCATCATTTTGGACCGTGGGCTATAGCCCATATCGTACGGCATACTATAGCGCGCAGTTTTTCTACATTTTTGAAGATTTGAAAAACAATGACGAAATGACAAAAACGATGGGTTATAGCCCATGTTTTTTGAAATTTTGAAAAAAAAAGTTATCCTCGTTTCTCATCATTTTGGACCATGGGCTATAGCCCATATCGTTTGGCATACTATAGCGCGCCGTTTTTCATCATTTTTGAGGATTTGAAAAAAATGACGAAATGACAAAAACGATGGGTTATAGCCCATGTTTTTTGAAATTTTGAAAAAAAAAGTTAGCCTCGTTTCTCATCATTTTGGACCGTGGGCTATAGCCCATATCATACGGCATACTATAGCGCGCCGTTTTTAATCATTTTTGAGGATTTGAAAAAAATGACGAAATGACAAAAACGATGGGTTATAGCCCATGTTTTTTGAAATTTTGAAAAAAAAAGTTAGCCTCGTTTCCTCATCATTTTGGACCGTGGGCTATAGCCCATATCGTACGGCATACTATAGCGCGCCGTTTTTCATCATTTTTGAAGATTTGAAAAAAATGACGAAATGACAAAAACGATGGGTTATAGCCCATGTTTTTTGAAATTTTGAAAAAAAAAGTTATCCTCGTTTCTCATCATTTTGGACCATGGGCTATAGCCCATATCGTACGGCATACTATAGCGCGCCATTTTTCATCATTTTTGAGGATTTGAAAAAAATGACGAAATGACAAAAACGATGGGTTATAGCCCATGTTTTTTGAAATTTTGAAAAAAAAAGTTATCCTCGTTTCTCATCATATTGGACCATGGGCTATAGCCCATATCGTACGGCATACTATAGCGCGCCGTTTTTCATCATTTTTGAGGATTTGAAAAAAATGACGAAATGACAAAAACGATGGGTTATAGCCCATGTTTTTTGAAATTTTGAAAAAAAAAGTTAGCCTCGTTTCTCATCATTTTGGACCGTGGGCTATAGCCCATATCGTACGGCATACTATAGCGCGCCGTTTTTCATCATTTTTGAGGATTTGAAAAAAATGACGAAATGACAAAAACGATGGGTTATAGCCCATGTTTTTTGAAATTTTGAAAAAAAAAGTTAGCCTCGTTTCCTCATCATTTTGGACCGTGGGCTATAGCCCATATCGTACGGCATACTATAGCGCGCCGTTTTTCATCATTTTTGAAGATTTGAAAAAAATGACGAAATGACAAAAACGATGGGTTATAGCCCATGTTTTTTGAAATTTTGAAAAAAAAAGTTATCCTCGTTTCTCATCATTTTGGACCATGGGCTATAGCCCATATCGTACGGCATACTATAGCGCGCCGTTTTTCATCATTTTTGAGGATTTGAAAAAAATGACGAAATGACAAAAACGATGGGTTATAGCCCATGTTTTTTGAAATTTTGAAAAAAAAAGTTATCCTCGTTTCTCATCATTTTGGACCATGGGCTATAGCCCATATCGTACGGCATACTATAGCGCGCCGTTTTTCATCATTTTTGAGGATTTGAAAAAAATGACGAAATGACAAAAACGATGGGTTATAGCCCATGTTTTTTGAAATTTTGAAAAAAAAAGTTAGCCTCGTTTCTCATCATTTTGGACCGTGGGCTATAGCCCATATCGTACGGCATACTATAGCGCGCCGTTTTTCATCATTTTTGAGGATTTGAAAAAAATGACGAAATGACAAAAACGATGGGTTATAGCCCATGTTTTTTGAAATTTTGAAAAAAAAAGTTAGCCTCGTTTCTCATCATTTTGGACCGTGGGCTATAGCCCATATCGTACGGCATACTATAGCGCGCAGTTTTTCTACATTTTTGAAGATTTGAAAAAAATGACGAAATGACAAAAACGATGGGTTATAGCCCATGTTTTTTGAAATTTTGAAAAAAAAAGTTATCCTCGTTTCTCATCATTTTGGACCATGGGCTATAGCCCATATCGTACGGCATACTATAGCTCGCCGTTTTTCATCATTTTTGAGGATTTGAAAAAAATGACGAAATGACAAAAACGATGGGTTATAGCCCATGTTTTTTGAAATTTTGAAAAAAAAAGTTAGCCTCGTTTCTCATCATTTTGGACCGTGGGCTATAGCCCATATCGTACGGCATACTATAGCGCGCCGTTTTTCATCATTTTTGAGGATTTGAAAAAAATGACGAAATGACAAAAACGATGGGTTATAGCCCATGTTTTTTGAAATTTTGAAAAAAAAAGTTAGCCTCGTTTCTCATCATTTTGGACCGTGGGCTATAGCCCATATCGTACGGCATACTATAGCGCGCAGTTTTTCTACATTTTTGAAGATTTGAAAAAAATGACGAAATGACAAAAACGATGGGTTATAGCCCATGTTTTTTGAAATTTTGAAAAAAAAAGTTATCCTCGTTTCTCATCATTTTGGACCATGGGCTATAGCCCATATCGTACGGCATACTATAGCTCGCCGTTTTTCATCATTTTTGAGGATTTGAAAAAAATGACGAAATGACAAAAACGATGGGTTATAGCCCATGTTTTTTGAAATTTTGAAAAAAAAAGTTAGCCTCGTTTCTCATCATTTTGGACCGTGGGCTATAGCCCATATCGTACGGCATACTATAGCGCGCCGTTTTTCATCATTTTTGAGGATTTGAAAAAAATGACGAAATGACAAAAACGATGGGTTATAGCCCATGTTTTTTTAAATTTTGAAAAAAAAAGTTAGCCTCGTTTCTCATCATTTTGGACCGTGGGCTATAGCCCATATCGTACGGCATACTATAGCGCGCAGTTTTTCTACATTTTTGAAGATTTGAAAAAAATGACGAAATGACAAAAACGATGGGTTATAGCCCATGTTTTTTTAAATTAAAAAAAAAAAGTTATCCTCGTTTCTCATCATTTTGGACCATGGGCTATAGCCCATATCGTACGGCATACTATAGCGCGCCGTTTTTCATCATTTTTGAGGATTTGAAAAAAATGACGAAATGACAAAAACGATGGGTTATAGCCCATGTTTTTTGAAATTTTGAAAAAAAAAGTTAGCCTAGTTTCTCATCATTTTGGACCATGAGCTATAGCCCATATCGTACGGCATACTATAGCGCGCCGTTTTTCATCATTTTTGAGGATTTGAAAAAAATGACGAAATGACAAAAACGATGGGTTATAGCCCATGTTTTTTGAAATTTTGAAAAAAAAAGTTAGCCTCGTTTCTCATCATTTTGGACCGTGGGCTATAGCCCATATCGTACGGCATACTATAGCGCGCCGTTTTTCATCATTTTTGAGGATTTGAAAAAAATGACGAAATGACAAAAACGATGGGTTATAGCCCATGTTTTTTGAAATTTTGAAAAAAAAAGTTAGCCTCGTTTCTCATCATTTTGGACCGTGGGCTATAGCCCATATCGTACGGCATACTATAGCGCGCAGTTTTTCTACATTTTTGAAGATTTGAAAAAAATGACGAAATGACAAAAACGATGGGTTATAGCCCATGTTTTTTGAAATTTTGAAAAAAGAAGTTAGCCTCGTTTCTCATCATTTTGGACCGTGGGCTATAGCCCATATCGTACGGCATACTATAGCGCACAGTTTTTCTACATTTTTGAAGATTTGAAAAAAATGACGAAATGACAAAAACGATGGGTTATAGCCCATGTTTTTTGAAATTTTGAAAAAAAAAGTTAGCCTCATTTCTCATCATTTTGGACCGTGGGCTATAGCCCATATCGTACGGCATACTATAGCGCGCCGTTTTTCATCATTTTTGAGGATTTGAAAAAAATGACGAAATGACAAAAACGATGGGTTATAGCCCATGTTTTTTGAAATTTTGGAAAAAAAGTTAGCCTCGTTTCTCATCATTTTGGACCGTGGGCTATAGCCCATATCGTACGGCATACTATAGCGCGCAGTTTTTCTACATTTTTGAAGATTTGAAAAAAATGACGAAATGACAAAAACGATGGGTTATAGCCCATGTTTTTTGAAATTTTGAAAAAAGAAGTTAGCCTCGTTTCTCATCATTTTGGACCGTGGGCTATAGCCCATATCGTACGGCATACTATAGCGCGCAGTTTTTCTACATTTTTGAAGATTTGAAAAAAATGACGAAATGACAAAAACGATGGGTTATAGCCCATGTTTTTTTAAATTTTGAAAAAAAAAGTTATCCTCGTTTCTCATCATTTTGGACCATGGGCTATAGCCCATATCGTACGGCATACTATAGCGCGCCGTTTTTCATCATTTTTGAGGATTTGAAAAAAATGACGAAATGACAAAAACGATGGGTTATAGCCCATGTTTTTTTAAATTAAAAAAAAAAAAGTTAGCCTCGTTTCTCATCATTTTGGACCATGGGCTATAGCCCATATTGTACGGCATACTATAGCGCGCAGTTTTTCATCATTTTTGAGGATTTGAAAAAAATGACGAAATGACAAAAACGATGGGTTATAGCCCATGTTTTTTGAAATTTTGAAAAAAAAAGTTAGCCTCGTTTCTCATCATTTTGGACCGTGGGCTATAGCCCATATCGTACGGCATACTATAGCGCGCAGTTTTTCTACATTTTTGAAGATTTGAAAAACAATGACGAAATGACAAAAACGATGGGTTATAGCCCATGTTTTTTGAAATTTTGAAAAAAAAAGTTAGCCTCATTTCTCATCATTTTGGACCGTGGGCTATAGCCCATATCGTACGGCATACTATAGCGCGCCGTTTTTCATCATTTTTGAGGATTTGAAAAAAATGACGAAATGACAAAAACGATGGGTTATAGCCCATGTTTTTTGAAATTTTGGAAAAAAAGTTAGCCTCGTTTCTCATCATTTTGGACCGTGGGCTATAGCCCATATCGTACGGCATACTATAGCGCGCAGTTTTTCTACATTTTTGAAGATTTGAAAAAAATGACGAAATGACAAAAACGATGGGTTATAGCCCATGTTTTTTGAAATTTTGAAAAAAGAAGTTAGCCTCGTTTCTCATCATTTTGGACCGTGGGCTATAGCCCATATCGTACGGCATACTATAGCGCGCCGTTTTTCATCATTTTTGAGGATTTGAAAAAAATGACGAAATGACAAAAACGATGGGTTATAGCCCATGTTTTTTTAAATTAAAAAAAAAAAAGTTAGCCTCGTTTCTCATCATTTTGGACCATGGGCTATAGCCCATATTGTACGGCATACTATAGCGCGCAGTTTTTCATCATTTTTGAGGATTTGAAAAAAATGACGAAATGACAAAAACGATGGGTTATAGCCCATGTTTTTTGAAATTTTGAAAAAAAAAGTTAGCCTCGTTTCTCATCATTTTGGACCGTGGGCTATAGCCCATATCGTACGGCATACTATAGCGCGCAGTTTTTCTACATTTTTGAAGATTTGAAAAACAATGACGAAATGACAAAAACGATGGGTTATAGCCCATGTTTTTTGAAATTTTGAAAAAAAAAGTTATCCTCGTTTCTCATCATTTTGGACCATGGGCTATAGCCCATATCGTTTGGCATACTATAGCGCGCCGTTTTTCATCATTTTTGAGGATTTGAAAAAAATGACGAAATGACAAAAACGATGGGTTATAGCCCATGTTTTTTGAAATTTTGAAAAAAAAAGTTAGCCTCGTTTCTCATCATTTTGGACCGTGGGCTATAGCCCATATCATACGGCATACTATAGCGCGCCGTTTTTAATCATTTTTGAGGATTTGAAAAAAATGACGAAATGACAAAAACGATGGGTTATAGCCCATGTTTTTTGAAATTTTGAAAAAAAAAGTTAGCCTCGTTTCCTCATCATTTTGGACCGTGGGCTATAGCCCATATCGTACGGCATACTATAGCGCGCCGTTTTTCATCATTTTTGAAGATTTGAAAAAAATGACGAAATGACAAAAACGATGGGTTATAGCCCATGTTTTTTGAAATTTTGAAAAAAAAAGTTATCCTCGTTTCTCATCATTTTGGACCATGGGCTATAGCCCATATCGTACGGCATACTATAGCGCGCCATTTTTCATCATTTTTGAGGATTTGAAAAAAATGACGAAATGACAAAAACGATGGGTTATAGCCCATGTTTTTTGAAATTTTGAAAAAAAAAGTTATCCTCGTTTCTCATCATATTGGACCATGGGCTATAGCCCATATCGTACGGCATACTATAGCGCGCCGTTTTTCATCATTTTTGAGGATTTGAAAAAAATGACGAAATGACAAAAACGATGGGTTATAGCCCATGTTTTTTGAAATTTTGAAAAAAAAAGTTAGCCTCGTTTCTCATCATTTTGGACCGTGGGCTATAGCCCATATCGTACGGCATACTATAGCGCGCCGTTTTTCATCATTTTTGAGGATTTGAAAAAAATGACGAAATGACAAAAACGATGGGTTATAGCCCATGTTTTTTGAAATTTTGAAAAAAAAAGTTAGCCTCGTTTCCTCATCATTTTGGACCGTGGGCTATAGCCCATATCGTACGGCATACTATAGCGCGCCGTTTTTCATCATTTTTGAAGATTTGAAAAAAATGACGAAATGACAAAAACGATGGGTTATAGCCCATGTTTTTTGAAATTTTGAAAAAAAAAGTTATCCTCGTTTCTCATCATTTTGGACCATGGGCTATAGCCCATATCGTACGGCATACTATAGCGCGCCGTTTTTCATCATTTTTGAGGATTTGAAAAAAATGACGAAATGACAAAAACGATGGGTTATAGCCCATGTTTTTTGAAATTTTGAAAAAAAAAGTTATCCTCGTTTCTCATCATTTTGGACCATGGGCTATAGCCCATATCGTACGGCATACTATAGCGCGCCGTTTTTCATCATTTTTGAGGATTTGAAAAAAATGACGAAATGACAAAAACGATGGGTTATAGCCCATGTTTTTTGAAATTTTGAAAAAAAAAGTTAGCCTCGTTTCTCATCATTTTGGACCGTGGGCTATAGCCCATATCGTACGGCATACTATAGCGCGCCGTTTTTCATCATTTTTGAGGATTTGAAAAAAATGACGAAATGACAAAAACGATGGGTTATAGCCCATGTTTTTTGAAATTTTGAAAAAAAAAGTTAGCCTCGTTTCTCATCATTTTGGACCGTGGGCTATAGCCCATATCGTACGGCATACTATAGCGCGCAGTTTTTCTACATTTTTGAAGATTTGAAAAAAATGACGAAATGACAAAAACGATGGGTTATAGCCCATGTTTTTTGAAATTTTGAAAAAAAAAGTTATCCTCGTTTCTCATCATTTTGGACCATGGGCTATAGCCCATATCGTACGGCATACTATAGCTCGCCGTTTTTCATCATTTTTGAGGATTTGAAAAAAATGACGAAATGACAAAAACGATGGGTTATAGCCCATGTTTTTTGAAATTTTGAAAAAAAAAGTTAGCCTCGTTTCTCATCATTTTGGACCGTGGGCTATAGCCCATATCGTACGTACGGCATACTATAGCGCGCCGTTTTTCATCATTTTTGAGGATTTGAAAAAAATGACGAAATGACAAAAACGATGGGTTATAGCCCATGTTTTTTGAAATTTTGAAAAAAAAAGTTAGCCTCGTTTCTCATCATTTTGGACCGTGGGCTATAGCCCATATCGTACGGCATACTATAGCGCGCAGTTTTTCTACATTTTTGAAGATTTGAAAAAAATGACGAAATGACAAAAACGATGGGTTATAGCCCATGTTTTTTGAAATTTTGAAAAAAAAAGTTATCCTCGTTTCTCATCATTTTGGACCATGGGCTATAGCCCATATCGTACGGCATACTATAGCTCGCCGTTTTTCATCATTTTTGAGGATTTGAAAAAAATGACGAAATGACAAAAACGATGGGTTATAGCCCATGTTTTTTGAAATTTTGAAAAAAAAAGTTAGCCTCGTTTCTCATCATTTTGGACCGTGGGCTATAGCCCATATCGTACGGCATACTATAGCGCGCCGTTTTTCATCATTTTTGAGGATTTGAAAAAAATGACGAAATGACAAAAACGATGGGTTATAGCCCATGTTTTTTTAAATTTTGAAAAAAAAAGTTAGCCTCGTTTCTCATCATTTTGGACCGTGGGCTATAGCCCATATCGTACGGCATACTATAGCGCGCAGTTTTTCTACATTTTTGAAGATTTGAAAAAAATGACGAAATGACAAAAACGATGGGTTATAGCCCATGTTTTTTTTAATTTTGAAAAAAGAAGTTAGCCTCGTTTCTCATCATTTTGGACCGTGGGCTATAGCCCATATCGTACGGCATACTATAGCGCGCAGTTTTTCTACATTTTTGAAGATTTGAAAAAAATGACGAAATGACAAAAACGATGGGTTATAGCCCATGTTTTTTGAAATTTTGAAAAAAAAAGTTATCCTCGTTTCTCATCATTTTGGACCATGGGCTATAGCCCATATCGTACGGCATACTATAGCGCGCCGTTTTTCATCATTTTTGAGGATTTGAAAAAAATGACGAAATGACAAAAACGATGGGTTATAGCCCATGTTTTTTGAAATTTTGAAAAAAAAAGTTAGCCTCGTTTCTCATCATTTTGGACCGTGGGCTATAGCCCATATCGTACGGCATACTATAGCGCGCCGTTTTTCATCATTTTTGAAGATTTGAAAAAAATGACAAAATGACAAAAACGATGGGTTATAGCCCATGTTTTTTGAAATTTTGAAAAAAAAAGTTATCCTCGTTTCTCATCATTTTGGACCATGGGCTATAGCCCATATCGTACGGCATACTATAGCGCGCCGTTTTTCATCATTTTTGAGGATTTGAAAAAAATGACGAAATGACAAAAACGATGGGTTATAGCCCATGTTTTTTGAAATTTTGAAAAAAAAAGTTAGCCTCGTTTCCTCATCATTTTGGACCGTGGGCTATAGCCCATATCGTACGGCATACTATAGCGCGCCGTTTTTCATCATTTTTGAAGATTTGAAAAAAATGACGAAATGACAAAAACGATGGGTTATAGCCCATGTTTTTTGAAATTTTGAAAAAAAAAGTTATCCTCGTTTCTCATCATTTTGGACCATGGGCTATAGCCCATATCGTACGGCATACTATAGCGCGCCGTTTTTCATCATTTTTGAGGATTTGAAAAAAATGACGAAATGACAAAAACGATGGGTTATAGCCCATGTTTTTTGAAATTTTGAAAAAAAAAGTTATCCTCGTTTCTCATCATTTTGGACCATGGGCTATAGCCCATATCGTACGGCATACTATAGCGCGCAGTTTTTCATCATTTTTGAGGATTTGAAAAAAAATGACGAAATGACAAAAACGATGGGTTATAGCCCATGTTTTTTGAAATTTTGAAAAAAAAAGTTATCCTCGTTTCTCATCATTTTGGACCATGGGCTATAGCCCATATCGTACGGCATACTATAGCGCGCAGTTTTTCATCATTTTTGAGGATTTGAAAAAAAATGACGAAATGACAAAAACGATGGGTTATAGCCCATGTTTTTTGAAATTTTGAAAAAAAAAGTTAGCCTCGTTTCCTCATCATTTTGGACCGTGGGCTATAGCCCATATCGTACGGCATACTATAGCGCGCCGTTTTTCATCATTTTTGAAGATTTGAAAAAAATGACGAAATGACAAAAACGATGGGTTATAGCCCATGTTTTTTGAAATTTTGAAAAAAAAAGTTATCCTCGTTTCTCATCATTTTGGACCATGGGCTATAGCCCATATCGTACGGCATACTATAGCGCGCCGTTTTTCATCATTTTTGAGGATTTGAAAAAAATGACGAAATGACAAAAACGATGGGTTATAGCCCATGTTTTTTGAAATTTTGAAAAAAAAAGTTATCCTCGTTTCTCATCATTTTGGACCATGGGCTATAGCCCATATCGTACGGCATACTATAGCGCGCAGTTTTTCATCATTTTTGAGGATTTGAAAAAAAATGACGAAATGACAAAAACGATGGGTTATAGCCCATGTTTTTTGAAATTTTGAAAAAAAGGTTAGCCTCGTTTCTCATCATTTTGGACCGTGGGCTATAGCCCATATCGTACGGCATACTATAGCGCGCCGTTTTTCATCATTTTTGAGGATTTGAAAAAAATGACGAAATGACAAAAACAATGGGTTATAGCCCATGTTTTTTGAAATTTTGAAAAAAAAAGTTATCCTCGTTTCTCATCATTTTGGACCATGGGCTATAGCCCATATCGTACGGCATACTATAGCGCGCCGTTTTTCATCATTTTTGAGGATTTGAAAAAAATGACGAAATGACAAAAACGATGGGTTATAGCCCATGTTTTTTGAAATTTTGAAAAAAAAAGTTATCCTCGTTTCTCATCATTTTGGACCATGGGCTATAGCCCATATCGTACGGCATACTATAGCGCGCCGTTTTTCATCATTTTTGAGGATTTGAAAAAAATGACGAAATGACAAAAACGATGGGTTATAGCCCATGTTTTTTGAAATTTTGAAAAAAAAAGTTAGCCTCGTTTCTCATCATTTTGGACCGTGGGCTATAGCCCATATCGTACGGCATACTATAGCGCGCCGTTTTTCATCATTTTTGAAGATTTGAAAAAAATGACAAAATGACAAAAACGATGGGTTATAGCCCATGTTTTTTGAAATTTTGAAAAAAAAAGTTATCCTCGTTTCTCATCATTTTGGACCATGGGCTATAGCCCATATCGTACGGCATACTATAGCGCGCCGTTTTTCATCATTTTTGAGGATTTGAAAAAAATGACGAAATGACAAAAACGATGGGTTATAGCCCATGTTTTTTGAAATTTTGAAAAAAAAAGTTAGCCTCGTTTCCTCATCATTTTGGACCGTGGGCTATAGCCCATATCGTACGGCATACTATAGCGCGCCGTTTTTCATCATTTTTGAAGATTTGAAAAAAATGACGAAATGACAAAAACGATGGGTTATAGCCCATGTTTTTTGAAATTTTGAAAAAAAAAGTTATCCTCGTTTCTCATCATTTTGGACCATGGGCTATAGCCCATATCGTACGGCATACTATAGCGCGCCGTTTTTCATCATTTTTGAGGATTTGAAAAAAATGACGAAATGACAAAAACGATGGGTTATAGCCCATGTTTTTTGAAATTTTGAAAAAAAAAGTTATCCTCGTTTCTCATCATTTTGGACCATGGGCTATAGCCCATATCGTACGGCATACTATAGCGCGCAGTTTTTCATCATTTTTGAGGATTTGAAAAAAAATGACGAAATGACAAAAACGATGGGTTATAGCCCATGTTTTTTGAAATTTTGAAAAAAAAAGTTATCCTCGTTTCTCATCATTTTGGACCATGGGCTATAGCCCATATCGTACGGCATACTATAGCGCGCAGTTTTTCATCATTTTTGAGGATTTGAAAAAAAATGACGAAATGACAAAAACGATGGGTTATAGCCCATGTTTTTTGAAATTTTGAAAAAAAAAGTTAGCCTCGTTTCCTCATCATTTTGGACCGTGGGCTATAGCCCATATCGTACGGCATACTATAGCGCGCCGTTTTTCATCATTTTTGAAGATTTGAAAAAAATGACGAAATGACAAAAACGATGGGTTATAGCCCATGTTTTTTGAAATTTTGAAAAAAAAAGTTATCCTCGTTTCTCATCATTTTGGACCATGGGCTATAGCCCATATCGTACGGCATACTATAGCGCGCCGTTTTTCATCATTTTTGAGGATTTGAAAAAAATGACGAAATGACAAAAACGATGGGTTATAGCCCATGTTTTTTGAAATTTTGAAAAAAAAAGTTATCCTCGTTTCTCATCATTTTGGACCATGGGCTATAGCCCATATCGTACGGCATACTATAGCGCGCAGTTTTTCATCATTTTTGAGGATTTGAAAAAAAATGACGAAATGACAAAAACGATGGGTTATAGCCCATGTTTTTTGAAATTTTGAAAAAAAAGTTAGCCTCGTTTCTCATCATTTTGGACCGTGGGCTATAGCCCATATCGTACGGCATACTATAGCGCGCCGTTTTTCATCATTTTTGAGGATTTGAAAAAAATGACGAAATGACAAAAACAATGGGTTATAGCCCATGTTTTTTTAAATTTTGAAAAAAAAAGTTATCCTCGTTTCTCATCATTTTGGACCATGGGCTATAGCCCATATCGTACGGCATACTATAGCGCGCAGTTTTTCATCATTTTTGAGGATTTGAAAAAAATTACGAAATGACAAAAACGATGGGTTATAGCCCATGTTTTTTGAAATTTTGAAAAAAAAAGTTATCCTCGTTTCTCATCATTTTGGACCATGGGCTATAGCCCATATCGTACGGCATACTATAGCGCGCCGTTTTTCATCATTTTTGAGGATTTGAAAAAAATGACGAAATGACAAAAACGATGGGTTATAGCCCATGTTTTTTGAAATTTTGAAAAAAAAAGTTAGCCTCGTTTCTCATCATTTTGGACCGTGGGCTATAGCCCATATCGTACGGCATACTATAGCGCGCCGTTTTTCATCATTTTTGAGGATTTGAAAAAAATGACGAAATGACAAAAACAATGGGTTATAGCCCATGTTTTTTTAAATTTTGAAAAAAAAAGTTATCCTCGTTTCTCATCATTTTGGACCATGGGCTATAGCCCATATCGTACGGCATACTATAGCGCGCCGTTTTTCATCATTTTTGAGGATTTGAAAAAAATGACGAAATGACAAAAACGATGGGTTATAGCCCATGTTTTTTGAAATTTTGAAAAAAAAAGTTAGCCTCGTTTCTCATCATTTTGGACCGTGGGCTATAGCCCATATCGTACGGCATACTATAGCGCGCAGTTTTTCTACATTTTTGAAGATTTGAAAAAAATGACGAAATGACAAAAACGATGGGTTATAGCCCATGTTTTTTGAAATTTTGAAAAAAAAAGTTATCCTCGTTTCTCATCATTTTGGACCATGGGCTATAGCCCATATCGTACGGCATACTATAGCGCGCCGTTTTTCATCATTTTTGAGGATTTGAAAAAAATGACGAAATGACAAAAACGATGGGTTATAGCCCATGTTTTTTGAAATTTTGAAAAAAAAAGTTAGCCTCGTTTCTCATCATTTTGGACCGTGGGCTATAGCCCATATCGTACGGCATACTATAGCGCGCCGTTTTTCATCATTTTTGAGGATTTGAAAAAAATGACGAAATGACAAAAACGATGGGTTATAGTTATAGCCCATGTTTTTTGAAATTTTGAAAAAAAAAGTTAGCCTCGTTTCTCATCATTTTGGACCGTGGGCTATAGCCCATATCGTACGGCATACTATAGCGCGCAGTTTTTCTACATTTTTGAAGATTTGAAAAAAAGGACGAAATGACAAAAACGATGGGTTATAGCCCATGTTTTTTGAAATTTTGAAAAAAAAAGTTATCCTCGTTTCTCATCATTTTGGACCATGGGCTATAGCCCATATCGTACGGCATACTATAGCGCGCCGTTTTTCATCATTTTTGAGGATTTGAAAAAAATGACGAAATGACAAAAACGATGGGTTATAGCCCATGTTTTTTTAAATTTTGAAAAAAAAAGTTAGCCTCGTTTCTCATCATTTTGGACCGTGGGCTATAGCCCATATCGTACGGCATACTATAGCGCGCAGTTTTTCTACATTTTTGAAGATTTGAAAAAAATGACGAAATGACAAAAACGATGGGTTATAGCCCATGTTTTTTGAAATTTTGAAAAAAAAAGTTAGCCTCGTTTCTCATCATTTTGGACCGTGGGCTATATCCCATATCGTACGGCATACTATAGCGCGCAGTTTTTCTACATTTTTGAAGATTTGAAAAAAATGACGAAATGACAAAAACGATGGGTTATAGCCCATGTTTTTTGAAATTTTGAAAAAAAAAGTTATCCTCGTTTCTCATCATTTTGGACCATGGGCTATAGCCCATATCGTACGGCATACTATAGCGCGCCGTTTTTCATCATTTTTGAGGATTTGAAAAAAATGACGAAATGACAAAAACGATGGGTTATAGCCCATGTTTTTTGAAATTTTGAAAAAAAAAGTTAGCCTCGTTTCTCATCATTTTGGACCGTGGGCTATAGCCCATATCGTACGGCATACTATAGCGCGCAGTTTTTCTACATTTTTGAAGATTTGAAAAAAATGACGAAATGACAAAAACGATGGGTTATAGCCCATGTTTTTTGAAATTTTGAAAAAAAAAGTTAGCCTCGTTTCTCATCATTTTGGACCATGGGCTATAGCCCATATCGTATGGCATACTATAGCGCGCCGTTTTTCATCATTTTTGAGGATTTGAAAAAAATGACGAAATGACAAAAACGATGGGTTATAGCCCATGTTTTTTGAAATTTTGAAAAAAAAAGTTAGCCTCGTTTCTCATCATTTTGGACCGTGGGCTATAGCCCATATCGTACGGCATACTATAGCGCGCCGTTTTTCATCATTTTTGAGGATTTGAAAAAAATGACGAAATGACAAAAACAATGGGTTATAGCCCATGTTTTTTTAAATTTTGAAAAAAAAAGTTATCCTCGTTTCTCATCATTTTGGACCATGGGCTATAGCCCATATCGTACGGCATACTATAGCGCGCCGTTTTTCATCATTTTTGAGGATTTGAAAAAAATGACGAAATGACAAAAACGATGGGTTATAGCCCATGTTTTTTGAAATTTTGAAAAAAAAAGTTAGCCTCGTTTCTCATCATTTTGGACCATGGGCTATAGCCCATATCGTACGGCATACTATAGCGCGCAGTTTTTCATCATTTTTGAGGATTTGAAAAAAATTACGAAATGACAAAAACGATGGGTTATAGCCCATGTTTTTTGAAATTTTGAAAAAAAAAGTTATCCTCGTTTCTCATCATTTTGGACCATGGGCTATAGCCCATATCGTACGGCATACTATAGCGCGCCGTTTTTCATCATTTTTGAGGATTTTAAAAAAATGACGAAATGACAAAAACGATAGGTTATAGCCCATGTTTTTTGAAATTTTGAAAAAAAAAGTTAGCCTCGTTTCTCATCATTTTGGACCGTGGGCTATAGCCCATATCGTACGGCATACTATAGCGCGCCGTTTTTCATCATTTTTGAGGATTTGAAAAAAATGACGAAATGACAAAAACAATGGGTTATAGCCCATGTTTTTTTAAATTTTGAAAAAAAAAGTTATCCTCGTTTCTCATCATTTTGGACCATGGGCTATAGCCCATATCGTACGGCATACTATAGCGCGCCGTTTTTCATCATTTTTGAGGATTTGAAAAAAATGACGAAATGACAAAAACGATGGGTTATAGCCTTAGAGTATATATGAATAGAGACGGCACCCAAGTTCTCCTCCCGTCCACTTGCATTGAGTTGCTCAGAAGCGCATGAGGCGAATCCACTCCTCCTTCCGGTTTAGGAGCCCTGTGCATTCTGGATTTTTGTCCTCAAACACATGAACGCGCGACGACCGACACATGAACTAGCATCGTGCGTGTGTGCGTGTGCGTGCTACTCGTGGTGAACGCGCATCGCTATGTTGGCAGCAGACTCGTCTGCTGTTTTTTATCATATTAGCATTTTGAATAGATTAAGAACATGGATGTATCTGATTCTTTAAATTCGTTATTTTTATACACCTCTATGAACTGTTTACACACCATATAATATAATATTAATGCAATAAACTGAAGTTCATTCCAACTTGTGTTATTGTGTGGTGCAGTGCTGCAGTTGAATATTTGCTTTTAAAGGGACTTTATACTTTTGCTAATTCACATTTAGAAGAAAGTGAAAATATAGGCTACATACATTTTACAAATACACTTTACCAATGACAATGTAGAACAATTTTAGCTCTGAAGAACACTTTAAGCCTGCATGGCAAATGCAAGGTCACAGCACCACTCTAAACTATTAAATAATAATGCTACAGATCTCTAATAAAATGCCAAAATACAATAAATGATGGGTTCTTTTTCATAGCACTTGTAGCACTATGAATGCAAATATAATAAATATTAAATATGTATCAGACAACCAACAAATGTAATACAAACTATATATTTATATAACAAAATAATATTTAAAGTGTGTCAATATTGTCACAATTGTAAAATTGTAATTGAAAAAGAATGTCAATATAGTTTAAAAAAGAGCACTTTGACACTTGTCATGCCAATTTGCGCACCACTATGAGCAATGACTTTTTAGACATATTACTAACAAAAATACCAAATCGTACATGATCTACTGCTTGACCAGACAGATATTGTTTTTGGTTCTTTAGACAATATGAACATATTCCAATATCTGATATGCAGAATAAATGCTGCGTAGGCTATTCTATGCCATTCAGGTTCATATATGTGCATAGGAAATATGTCTCAAAACTGGATGTACAGTATTCCAGTCCCACTGTTGTTTATCCAGTGTGAATAATAGATTATTTTAAAAATCATTGCAATTTGATCTGTGACTTTTGCAGAACCCAATGTTTTAATTCAGAGGTTGGTTTAAAATGAAAGCATTTTGATTATCTCGGTAAGCACATCAATACGAATCTGGGTTATTATTGTGGTTATCGTAGCACTTCATCATGGATTCCTTGGGTGAAATTCCCAGTTTTACACTTCACATGTGACATAGAGAAATTGTTCCTTGATCTCCACCTTTTCTTAACTGCACTTTGTCCAAACAGAATAAATGTAATTTACACACTTAACCATAATTTGATTTTAATTGGAAAATTGATCATTTTCAGTGTTATGGAATAATTTAACCATTGATTTTAGACTGTAAAGAGACGGCACTGCACAGAGCTCCACGACCACCAGTCAATCATTCAACCTCTGCCCAGGGATGGAGGCTTGAAGACGGGGTAAATGGAGAGACATACGCCTGGCAGAAAATGAGTTTCGCCTACTTGTAGGTTATCAAACCATGTATTTATATCGGTAAATAATCATGTTGATGCTAAATCAACATTAACATTTCATGTACAGCTGCTATTTAAAAAAAAAAAAAAGAATTCGGACTCGGGAGTTCTACAGCAGAAGCCTATGGTAAGTGAATGGGAAGTCCTGGCAGTCAAAATGACATAAGCGATCTTTATAATCTTAATACTTGGTCACAAACCAACTATTTTACAAGAACAATATTGATGTAACTAGAGATTAGACAAATTATCTATATTTTATATACACAGAATAATAAGTAATGAGCAAAAGTCCTGATGCGACATTTCCTGGTTTTAATGCGGTCTGTCTCAGCGCTCCGCTCTGGGGCAGAGCTCAGAGAGCTGGCTGAAACTTGCTGGAGTGGGCGGAGCCTAGTGCGCGTTCATGTGTTTGAGGGCAAAACCTTACCAAACTGCAATACCTTCTTCGGCCACTATGTCCATTGCGCTTCAGGATTTCCTCTGGGTGTCTTCTCTATTGTATATATACTCTAAGGTTATAGCCCATGTTTTTTGAAATTTTGAAAAAAAAAGTTAGCCTCGTTTCTCATCATTTTGGACCGTGGGCTATAGCCCATATCGTACGGCATACTATAGCGCGCAGTTTTTCTACATTTTTGAAGATTTGAAAAAAATGACGAAATGACAAAAACGATGGGTTATAGCCCATGTTTTTTGAAATTTTGAAAAAAAAAGTTATCCTCGTTTCTCATTATTTTGGACCATGGGCTATAGCCCATATCGTACGGCATACTATAGCGCGCCGTTTTTCATCATTTTTGAGGATTTGAAAAAAATGACGAAATGACAAAAACGATGGGTTATAGCCCATGTTTTTTGAAATTTTGAAAAAAAAAGTTAGCCTCGTTTCTCATCATTTTGGACCGTGGGCTATAGCCCATATCGTACGGCATACTATAGCGCGCCGTTTTTCATCATTTTTGAGGATTTGAAAAAAATGACGAAATGACAAAAACGATGGGTTATAGCCCATGTTTTTTGAAATTTTGAAAAAAAAAGTTAGCCTCGTTTCTCATCATTTTGGACCGTGGGCTATAGCCCATATCGTACGGCATACTATAGCGCGCAGTTTTTCTACATTTTTGAAGATTTGAAAAAAAGGACGAAATGACAAAAACGATGGGTTATAGCCCATGTTTTTTGAAATTTTGAAAAAAAAAGTTATCCTCGTTTCTCATCATTTTGGACCATGGGCTATAGCCCATATCGTACGGCATACTATAGCGCGCCGTTTTTCATCATTTTTGAGGATTTGAAAAAAATGACGAAATGACAAAAACGATGGGTTATAGCCCATGTTTTTTTAAATTTTGAAAAAAAAAGTTAGCCTCGTTTCTCATCATTTTGGACCGTGGGCTATAGCCCATATCGTACGGCATACTATAGCGCGCAGTTTTTCTACATTTTTGAAGATTTGAAAAAAATGACGAAATGACAAAAACGATGGGTTATAGCCCATGTTTTTTGAAATTTTGAAAAAAAAAGTTAGCCTCGTTTCTCATCATTTTGGACCGTGGGCTATATCCCATATCGTACGGCATACTATAGCGCGCAGTTTTTCTACATTTTTGAAGATTTGAAAAAAATGACGAAATGACAAAAACGATGGGTTATAGCCCATGTTTTTTGAAATTTTGAAAAAAAAAGTTATCCTCGTTTCTCATCATTTTGGACCATGGGCTATAGCCCATATCGTACGGCATACTATAGCGCGCCGTTTTTCATCATTTTTGAGGATTTGAAAAAAATGACGAAATGACAAAAACGATGGGTTATAGCCCATGTTTTTTGAAATTTTGAAAAAAAAAGTTAGCCTCGTTTCTCATCATTTTGGACCGTGGGCTATAGCCCATATCGTACGGCATACTATAGCGCGCAGTTTTTCTACATTTTTGAAGATTTGAAAAAAATGACGAAATGACAAAAACGATGGGTTATAGCCCATGTTTTTTGAAATTTTGAAAAAAAAAGTTATCCTCGTTTCTCATCATTTTGGACCATGGGCTATAGCCCATATCGTACGGCATACTATAGCGCGCCGTTTTTCATCATTTTTGAGGATTTGAAAAAAATGACGAAATGACAAAAACGATGGGTTATAGCCCATGTTTTTTTAAATTTTGAAAAAAAAAGTTAGCCTCGTTTCTCATCATTTTGGACCGTGGGCTATAGCCCATATCGTACGGCATACTATAGCGCGCAGTTTTTCTACATTTTTGAAGATTTGAAAAAAATGACGAAATGACAAAAACGATGGGTTATAGCCCATGTTTTTTGAAATTTTGAAAAAAAAAGTTAGCCTCGTTTCTCATCATTTTGGACCGTGGGCTATATCCCATATCGTACGGCATACTATAGCGCGCAGTTTTTCTACATTTTTGAAGATTTGAAAAAAATGACGAAATGACAAAAACGATGGGTTATAGCCCATGTTTTTTGAAATTTTGAAAAAAAAAGTTATCCTCGTTTCTCATCATTTTGGACCATGGGCTATAGCCCATATCGTACGGCATACTATAGCGCGCCGTTTTTCATCATTTTTGAGGATTTGAAAAAAATGACGAAATGACAAAAACGATGGGTTATAGCCCATGTTTTTTGAAATTTTGAAAAAAAAAGTTAGCCTCGTTTCTCATCATTTTGGACCGTGGGCTATAGCCCATATCGTACGGCATACTATAGCGCGCAGTTTTTCTACATTTTTGAAGATTTGAAAAAAATGACGAAATGACAAAAACGATGGGTTATAGCCCATGTTTTTTGAAATTTTGAAAAAAAAAGTTAGCCTCGTTTCTCATCATTTTGGACCATGGGCTATAGCCCATATCGTATGGCATACTATAGCGCGCCGTTTTTCATCATTTTTGAGGATTTGAAAAAAATGACGAAATGACAAAAACGATGGGTTATAGCCCATGTTTTTTGAAATTTTGAAAAAAAAAGTTAGCCTCGTTTCTCATCATTTTAGCCTCGTTTCTCATCATTTTGGACCGTGGGCTATAGCCCATATCGTACGGCATACTATAGCGCGCCGTTTTTCATCATTTTTGAGGATTTAAAAAAAATGACGAAATGACAAAAACGATGGGTTATAGCCCATGTTTTTTTGAAATTTTGAAAAAAAAAGTTAGCCTCGTTTCTCATCATTTTGGACCGTGGGCTATAGCCCATATCGTACGGCATACTATAGCGCGCCGTTTTTCATCATTTTTGAGGATTTGAAAAAAATGACGAAATGACAAAAACGATGGGTTATAGCCCATGTTTTTTTTAATTTTGAAAAAAAAAGTTAGCCTCGTTTCTCATCATTTTGGACCGTGGGCTATAGCCCATATCGTACGGCATACTATAGCGCGCAGTTTTTCTACATTTTTGAAGATTTGAAAAAAATGACGAAATGACAAAAACGATGGGTTATAGCCCATGTTTTTTGAAATTTTGAAAAAAAAAGTTAGCCTCGTTTCTCATCATTTTGGACCGTGGGCTATATCCCATATCGTACGGCATACTATAGCGCGCAGTTTTTCTACATTTTTGAAGATTTGAAAAAAATGACGAAATGACAAAAACGATGGGTTATAGCCCATGTTTTTTGAAATTTTGAAAAAAAAAGTTATCCTCGTTTCTCATCATTTTGGACCATGGGCTATAGCCCATATCGTACGGCATACTATAGCGCGCCGTTTTTCATCATTTTTGAGGATTTGAAAAAAATGACGAAATGACAAAAACGATGGGTTATAGCCCATGTTTTTTTAAATTTTGAAAAAAAAAGTTAGCCTCGTTTCTCATCATTTTGGACCGTGGGCTATAGCCCATATCGTACGGCATACTATAGCGCGCAGTTTTTCTACATTTTTGAAGATTTGAAAAAAATGACGAAATGACAAAAACGATGGGTTATAGCCCATGTTTTTTGAAATTTTGAAAAAAAAAGTTAGCCTCGTTTCTCATCATTTTGGACCGTGGGCTATATCCCATATCGTACGGCATACTATAGCGCGCAGTTTTTCTACATTTTTGAAGATTTGAAAAAAATGACGAAATGACAAAAACGATGGGTTATAGCCCATGTTTTTTGAAATTTTGAAAAAAAAAGTTATCCTCGTTTCTCATCATTTTGGACCATGGGCTATAGCCCATATCGTACGGCATACTATAGCGCGCCGTTTTTCATCATTTTTGAGGATTTGAAAAAAATGACGAAATGACAAAAACGATGGGTTATAGCCCATGTTTTTTGAAATTTTGAAAAAAAAAGTTAGCCTCGTTTCTCATCATTTTGGACCGTGGGCTATAGCCCATATCGTACGGCATACTATAGCGCGCAGTTTTTCTACATTTTTGAAGATTTGAAAAAAATGACGAAATGACAAAAACGATGGGTTATAGCCCATGTTTTTTGAAATTTTGAAAAAAAAAGTTAGCCTCGTTTCTCATCATTTTGGACCATGGGCTATAGCCCATATCATATGGCATACTATAGCGCGCCGTTTTTCATCATTTTTGAGGATTTGAAAAAAATGACGAAATGACAAAAACGATGGGTTATAGCCCATGTTTTTTGAAATTTTGAAAAAAAAAGTTAGCCTCGTTTCTCATCATTTTGGACCGTGGGCTATAGCCCATATCGTACGGCATACTATAGCGCGCCGTTTTTCATCATTTTTGAGGATTTGAAAAAAATGACGAAATGACAAAAACAATGGGTTATAGCCCATGTTTTTTTAAATTTTGAAAAAAAAAGTTATCCTCGTTTCTCATCATTTTGGACCATGGGCTATAGCCCATATCGTACGGCATACTATAGCGCGCCGTTTTTCATCATTTTTGAGGATTTGAAAAAAATGACGAAATGACAAAAACGATGGGTTATAGCCCATGTTTTTTGAAATTTTGAAAAAAAAAGTTAGCCTCGTTTCTCATCATTTTGGACCATGGGCTATAGCCCATATCGTACGGCATACTATAGCGCGCAGTTTTTCATCATTTTTGAGGATTTGAAAAAAATTACGAAATGACAAAAACGATGGGTTATAGCCCATGTTTTTTGAAATTTTGAAAAAAAAAGTTATCCTCGTTTCTCATCATTTTGGACCATGGGCTATAGCCCATATCGTACGGCATACTATAGCGCGCCGTTTTTCATCATTTTTGAGGATTTGAAAAAAATGACGAAATGACAAAAACGATAGGTTATAGCCCATGTTTTTTGAAATTTTGAAAAAAAAAGTTAGCCTCGTTTCTCATCATTTTGGACCGTGGGCTATAGCCCATATCGTACGGCATACTATAGCGCGCCGTTTTTCATCATTTTTGAGGATTTGAAAAAAATGACGAAATGACAAAAACAATGGGTTATAGCCCATGTTTTTTTAAATTTTGAAAAAAAAAGTTATCCTCGTTTCTCATCATTTTGGACCATGGGCTATAGCCCATATCGTACGGCATACTATAGCGCGCCGTTTTTCATCATTTTTGAGGATTTGAAAAAAATGACGAAATGACAAAAACGATGGGTTATAGCCCATGTTTTTTGAAATTTTGAAAAAAAAAGTTAGCCTCGTTTCTCATCATTTTGGACCGTGGGCTATAGCCCATATCGTACGGCATACTATAGCGCGCAGTTTTTCTGCATTTTTGAAGATTTGAAAAAAATGACGAAATGACAAAAACGATGGGTTATAGCCCATGTTTTTTGAAATTTTGAAAAAAAAAGTTATCCTCGTTTCTCATTATTTTGGACCATGGGCTATAGCCCATATCGTACGGCATACTATAGCGCGCCGTTTTTCATCATTTTTGAGGATTTGAAAAAAATGACGAAATGACAAAAACGATGGGTTATAGCCCATGTTTTTTGAAATTTTGAAAAAAAAAGTTAGCCTCGTTTCTCATCATTTTGGACCGTGGGCTATAGCCCATATCGTACGGCATACTATAGCGCGCCGTTTTTCATCATTTTTGAGGATTTGAAAAAAATGACGAAATGACAAAAACGATGGGTTATAGCCCATGTTTTTTGAAATTTTGAAAAAAAAAGTTAGCCTCGTTTCTCATCATTTTGGACCGTGGGCTATAGCCCATATCGTACGGCATACTATAGCGCGCAGTTTTTCTACATTTTTGAAGATTTGAAAAAAAGGACGAAATGACAAAAACGATGGGTTATAGCCCATGTTTTTTGAAATTTTGAAAAAAAAAGTTATCCTCGTTTCTCATCATTTTGGACCATGGGCTATAGCCCATATCGTACGGCATACTATAGCGCGCCGTTTTTCATCATTTTTGAGGATTTGAAAAAAATGACGAAATGACAAAAACGATGGGTTATAGCCCATGTTTTTTTAAATTTTGAAAAAAAAAGTTAGCCTCGTTTCTCATCATTTTGGACCGTGGGCTATAGCCCATATCGTACGGCATACTATAGCGCGCAGTTTTTCTACATTTTTGAAGATTTGAAAAAAATGACGAAATGACAAAAACGATGGGTTATAGCCCATGTTTTTTGAAATTTTGAAAAAAAAAGTTAGCCTCGTTTCTCATCATTTTGGACCGTGGGCTATATCCCATATCGTACGGCATACTATAGCGCGCAGTTTTTCTACATTTTTGAAGATTTGAAAAAAATGACGAAATGACAAAAACGATGGTTTATAGCCCATGTTTTTTGAAATTTTGAAAAAAAAAGTTATCCTCGTTTCTCATCATTTTGGACCATGGGCTATAGCCCATATCGTACGGCATACTATAGCGCGCCGTTTTTCATCATTTTTGAGGATTTGAAAAAAATGACGAAATGACAAAAACGATGGGTTATAGCCCATGTTTTTTGAAATTTTGAAAAAAAAAGTTAGCCTCGTTTCTCATCATTTTGGACCGTGGGCTATAGCCCATATCGTACGGCATACTATAGCGCGCAGTTTTTCTACATTTTTGAAGATTTGAAAAAAATGACGAAATGACAAAAACGATGGGTTATAGCCCATGTTTTTTGAAATTTTGAAAAAAAAAGTTATCCTCGTTTCTCATCATTTTGGACCATGGGCTATAGCCCATATCGTACGGCATACTATAGCGCGCCGTTTTTCATCATTTTTGAGGATTTGAAAAAAATGACGAAATGACAAAAACGATGGGTTATAGCCCATGTTTTTTTAAATTTTGAAAAAAAAAGTTAGCCTCGTTTCTCATCATTTTGGACCGTGGGCTATAGCCCATATCGTACGGCATACTATAGCGCGCAGTTTTTCTACATTTTTGAAGATTTGAAAAAAATGACGAAATGACAAAAACGATGGGTTATAGCCCATGTTTTTTGAAATTTTGAAAAAAAAAGTTAGCCTCGTTTCTCATCATTTTGGACCGTGGGCTATATCCCATATCGTACGGCATACTATAGCGCGCAGTTTTTCTACATTTTTGAAGATTTGAAAAAAATGACGAAATGACAAAAACGATGGGTTATAGCCCATGTTTTTTGAAATTTTGAAAAAAAAAGTTATCCTCGTTTCTCATCATTTTGGACCATGGGCTATAGCCCATATCGTACGGCATACTATAGCGCGCCGTTTTTCATCATTTTTGAGGATTTGAAAAAAATGACGAAATGACAAAAACGATGGGTTATAGCCCATGTTTTTTGAAATTTTGAAAAAAAAAGTTAGCCTCGTTTCTCATCATTTTGGACCGTGGGCTATAGCCCATATCGTACGGCATACTATAGCGCGCAGTTTTTCTACATTTTTGAAGATTTGAAAAAAATGACGAAATGACAAAAACGATGGGTTATAGCCCATGTTTTTTGAAATTTTGAAAAAAAAAGTTAGCCTCGTTTCTCATCATTTTGGACCGTGGGCTATAGCCCATATCGTACGGCATACTATAGCGCGCCGTTTTTCATCATTTTTGAGGATTTAAAAAAAATGACGAAATGACAAAAACGATGGGTTATAGCCCATGTTTTTTTGAAATTTTGAAAAAAAAAGTTAGCCTCGTTTCTCATCATTTTGGACCGTGGGCTATAGCCCATATCGTACGGCATACTATAGCGCGCCGTTTTTCATCATTTTTGAGGATTTGAAAAAAATGACGAAATGACAAAAACGATGGGTTATAGCCCATGTTTTTTTTAATTTTGAAAAAAAAAGTTAGCCTCGTTTCTCATCATTTTGGACCGTGGGCTATAGCCCATATCGTACGGCATACTATAGCGCGCAGTTTTTCTACATTTTTGAAGATTTGAAAAAAATGACGAAATGACAAAAACGATGGGTTATAGCCCATGTTTTTTGAAATTTTGAAAAAAAAAGTTAGCCTCGTTTCTCATCATTTTGGACCGTGGGCTATATCCCATATCGTACGGCATACTATAGCGCGCAGTTTTTCTACATTTTTGAAGATTTGAAAAAAATGACGAAATGACAAAAACGATGGGTTATAGCCCATGTTTTTTGAAATTTTGAAAAAAAAAGTTATCCTCGTTTCTCATCATTTTGGACCATGGGCTATAGCCCATATCGTACGGCATACTATAGCGCGCCGTTTTTCATCATTTTTGAGGATTTGAAAAAAATGACGAAATGACAAAAACGATGGGTTATAGCCCATGTTTTTTGAAATTTTGAAAAAAAAAGTTAGCCTCGTTTCTCATCATTTTGGACCGTGGGCTATAGCCCATATCGTACGGCATACTATAGCGCGCCGTTTTTCATCATTTTTGAGGATTTTAAAAAAATGACGAAATGACAAAAACGATGGGTTATAGCCCATGTTTTTTGAAATTTTGAAAAAAAAAGTTAGCCTCGTTTCTCATCATTTTGGACCGTGGGCTATAGCCCATATCGTACGGCATACTATAGCGCGCCGTTTTTCATCATTTTTGAGGATTTGAAAAAAATGACGAAATGACAAAAACGATGGGTTATAGCCCATGTTTTTTGAAATTTTGAAAAAAAAAGTTAGCCTCGTTTCTCATCATTTTGGACCGTGGGCTATAGCCCATATCGTACGGCATACTATAGCGCGCAGTTTTTCTACATTTTTGAAGATTTGAAAAAAATGACGAAATGACAAAAACGATGGGTTATAGCCCATGTTTTTAGAAATTTTGAAAAAAAAAGTTAGCCTCGTTTCTCATCATTTTGGACCGTGGGCTATATCCCATATCGTACGGCATACTATAGCGCGCAGTTTTTCTACATTTTTGAAGATTTGAAAAAAATGACAAAATGACAAAAACGATGGGTTATAGCCCATGTTTTTTGAAATTTTGAAAAAAAAAGTTATCCTCGTTTCTCATCATTTTGGACCATGGGCTATAGCCCATATCGTATGGCATACTATAGCGCGCCGTTTTTCATCATTTTTGAGGATTTAAAAAAAATGACGAAATGACAAAAACGATGGGTTATAGCCCATGTTTTTTTGAAATTTTGAAAAAAAAAGTTAGCCTCGTTTCTCATCATTTTGGACCGTGGGCTATAGCCCATATCGTACGGCATACTATAGCGCGCCGTTTTTCATCATTTTTGAGGATTTGAAAAAAATGACGAAGTGACAAAAACGATGGGTTATAGCCCATGTTTTTTTTAATTTTGAAAAAAAAAGTTAGCCTCGTTTCTCATCATTTTGGACCGTGGGCTATAGCCCATATCGTACGGCATACTATAGCGCGCAGTTTTCTACATTTTTGAAGATTTGAAAAAAATGACGAAATGACAAAAACGATGGGTTATAGCCCATGTTTTTTGAAATTTTGAAAAAAAAAGTTAGCCTCGTTTCTCATCATTTTGGACCGTGGGCTATATCCCATATCGTACGGCATACTATAGCGCGCAGTTTTTCTACATTTTTGAAGATTTGAAAAAAATGACAAAATGACAAAAACGATGGGTTATAGCCCATGTTTTTTGAAATTTTGAAAAAAAAAGTTATCCTCGTTTCTCATCATTTTGGACCATGGGCTATAGCCCATATCGTACGGCATACTATAGCGCGCCGTTTTTCATCATTTTTGAGGATTTGAAAAAAATGACGAAATGACAAAAACGATGGGTTATAGCCCATGTTTTTTGAAATTTTGAAAAAAAAAGTTAGCCTCGTTTCTCATCATTTTGGACCGTGGGCTATAGCCCATATCGTACGGCATACTATAGCGCGCCGTTTTTCATCATTTTTGAGGATTTTAAAAAAATGACGAAATGACAAAAACGATGGGTTATAGCCCATGTTTTTTGAAATTTTGAAAAAAAAAGTTAGCCTCGTTTCTCATCATTTTGGACCGTGGGCTATAGCCCATATCGTACGGCATACTATAGCGCGCAGTTTTTCTACATTTTTGAAGATTTGAAAAAAATGACGAAATGACAAAAACGATGGGTTATAGCCCATGTTTTTTGAAATTTAAAAAAAAAAGGTTATCCTCGTTTCTCATCATTTTGGACCATGGGCTATAGCCCATATCGTACGGCATACTATAGCGCGCCGTTTTTCATCATTTTTGAGGATTTGAAAAAAATGACGAAATGACAAAAACGATGGGTTATAGCCCATGTTTTTTTAAATTTTGAAAAAAAAAGTTAGCCTCGTTTCTCATCATTTTGGACCGTGGGCTATAGCCCATATCGTACGGCATACTATAGCGCGCAGTTTTTCTACATTTTTGAAGATTTGAAAAAAATGACGAAATGACAAAAACGATGGGTTATAGCCCATGTTTTTTGAAATTTTGAAAAAAAAAGTTAGCCTCGTTTCTCATCATTTTGGACCGTGGGCTATATCCCATATCGTACGGCATACTATAGCGCGCCGTTTTTCATCATTTTTGAGGATTTGAAAAAAATGACGAAATGACAAAAACGATGGGTTATAGCCCATGTTTTTTGAAATTTTGAAAAAAAAAGTTAGCCTCGTTTCTCATCATTTTGGACCGTGGGCTATAGCCCATATCGTACGGCATACTATAGCGCGCAGTTTTTCTACATTTTTGAAGATTTGAAAAAAATGACGAAATGACAAAAACGATGGGTTATAGCCCATGTTTTTAGAAATTTTGAAAAAAAAAGTTAGCCTCGTTTCTCATCATTTTGGACCGTGGGCTATATCCCATATCGTACGGCATACTATAGCGCGCAGTTTTTCTACATTTTTGAAGATTTGAAAAAAATGACAAAATGACAAAAACGATGGGTTATAGCCCATGTTTTTTGAAATTTTGAAAAAAAAAGTTATCCTCGTTTCTCATCATTTTGGACCATGGGCTATAGCCCATATCGTATGGCATACTATAGCGCGCCGTTTTTCATCATTTTTGAGGATTTAAAAAAAATGACGAAATGACAAAAACGATGGGTTATAGCCCATGTTTTTTTGAAATTTTGAAAAAAAAAGTTAGCCTCGTTTCTCATCATTTTGGACCGTGGGCTATAGCCCATATCGTACGGCATACTATAGCGCGCCGTTTTTCATCATTTTTGAGGATTTGAAAAAAATGACGAAGTGACAAAAACGATGGGTTATAGCCCATGTTTTTTTTAATTTTGAAAAAAAAAGTTAGCCTCGTTTCTCATCATTTTGGACCGTGGGCTATAGCCCATATCGTACGGCATACTATAGCGCGCAGTTTTCTACATTTTTGAAGATTTGAAAAAAATGACGAAATGACAAAAACGATGGGTTATAGCCCATGTTTTTTGAAATTTTGAAAAAAAAAGTTAGCCTCGTTTCTCATCATTTTGGACCGTGGGCTATATCCCATATCGTACGGCATACTATAGCGCGCAGTTTTTCTACATTTTTGAAGATTTGAAAAAAATGACGAAATGACAAAAACGATGGGTTATAGCCCATGTTTTTTGAAATTTTGAAAAAAAAAGTTATCCTCGTTTCTCATCATTTTGGACCATGGGCTATAGCCCATATCGTACGGCATACTATAGCGCGCCGTTTTTCATCATTTTTGAGGATTTGAAAAAAATGACGAAATGACAAAAACGATGGGTTATAGCCCATGTTTTTTGAAATTTTGAAAAAAAAAGTTAGCCTCGTTTCTCATCATTTTGGACCGTGGGCTATAGCCCATATCGTACGGCATACTATAGCGCGCCGTTTTTCATCATTTTTGAGGATTTTAAAAAAATGACGAAATGACAAAAACGATGGGTTATAGCCCATGTTTTTTGAAATTTTGAAAAAAAAAGTTAGCCTCGTTTCTCATCATTTTGGACCGTGGGCTATAGCCCATATCGTACGGCATACTATAGCGCGCAGTTTTTCTACATTTTTGAAGATTTGAAAAAAATGACGAAATGACAAAAACGATGGGTTATAGCCCATGTTTTTTGAAATTTAAAAAAAAAAGGTTATCCTCGTTTCTCATCATTTTGGACCATGGGCTATAGCCCATATCGTACGGCATACTATAGCGCGCCGTTTTTCATCATTTTTGAGGATTTGAAAAAAATGACGAAATGACAAAAACGATGGGTTATAGCCCATGTTTTTTTAAATTTTGAAAAAAAAAGTTAGCCTCGTTTCTCATCATTTTGGACCGTGGGCTATAGCCCATATCGTACGGCATACTATAGCGCGCAGTTTTTCTACATTTTTGAAGATTTGAAAAAAATGACGAAATGACAAAAACGATGGGTTATAGCCCATGTTTTTTGAAATTTTGAAAAAAAAAGTTATCCTCGTTTCTCATCATTTTGGACCATGGGCTATAGCCCATATCGTACGGCATACTATAGCGCGCCGTTTTTCATCATTTTTGAGGATTTGAAAAAAATGACGAAATGACAAAAACGATGGGTTATAGCCCATGTTTTTTGAAATTTTGAAAAAAAAAGTTAGCCTCGTTTCTCATCATTTTGGACCGTGGGCTATAGCCCATATCGTACGGCATACTATAGCGCGCAGTTTTTCTACATTTTTGAAGATTTGAAAAAAATGACGAAATGACAAAAACGATGGGTTATAGCCCATGTTTTTTGAAATTTTGAAAAAAAAAGTTAGCCTTGTTTCTCATCATTTTGGACCGTGGGCTATATCCCATATCGTACGGCATACTATAGCGTGCAGTTTTTCTACATTTTTGAAGATTTGAAAAAAATGACGAAATGACAAAAACGATGGGTTATAGCCCATGTTTTTTGAAATTTTGAAAAAAAAAGTTATCCTCGTTTCTCATCATTTTGGACCATGGGCTATAGCCCATATCGTACGGCATACTATAGCGCGCCGTTTTTCATCATTTTTGAGGATTTGAAAAAAATGACGAAATGACAAAAACGATGGGTTATAGCCCATGTTTTTTGAAATTTCGGAAAAAAAAGTTAGCCTCGTTTCTCATCATTTTAGCCTCGTTTCTCATCATTTTGGACCGTGGGCTATAGCCCATATCGTACGGCATACTATAGCGCGCCGTTTTTCATCATTTTTGAGGATTTAAAAAAAATGACGAAATGACAAAAACGATGGGTTATAGCCCATGTTTTTTGAAATTTTGAAAAAAGAAGTTAGCCTCGTTTCTCATTATTTTGGACCGTGGGCTATAGCCCATATCGTACGGCATACTATAGCGCGCCGTTTTTCATCATTTTTGAGGATTTGAAAAAAATGACGAAATGACAAAAACGATGGGTTATAGCCCATGTTTTTTGAAATTTTGAAAAAAAAAGTTAGCCTCGTTTCTCATCATTTTGGACCATGGGCTATAGCCCATATCGTACGGCATACTATAGCGCGCCGTTTTTCATCATTTTTGAGGATTTGAAAAAAATGACGAAATGACAAAAACGATGGGTTATAGCCCATGTTTTTTGAAATTTTGAAAAAGAAAAGTTAGCCTCGTTTCTCATCATTTTGGACCGTGGGCTATAGCCCATATCGTACGGCATACTATAGCGCGCCGTTTTTCATCATTTTTGAGGATTTGAAAAAAATGACGAAATGACAAAAACGATGGGTTATAGCCCATGTTTTTTGAAATTTTGAAAAAAAAAGTTAGCCTCGTTTCTCATCATTTTGGACCGTGGGCTATAGCCCATATCGTACGGCATACTATAGCGCGCCGTTTTTCATCATTTTTGAAGATTTGAAAAAAATGACGAAATGACAAAAACGATGGGTTATAGCCCATGTTTTTTGAAATTTTGAAAAAAAAAGTTAGCCTCGTTTCTCATCATTTTGGACCGTGGGCTATAGCCCATATCGTACGGCATACTATAGCGCGCAGTTTTTCTACATTTTTGAAGATTTGAAAAAAATGACGAAATGACAAAAACGATGGGTTATAGCCCATGTTTTTTGAAATATTGAAAAAAAAAGTTATCCTCGTTTCTCATCATTTTGGACCATGGGCTATAGCCCATATCGTACGGCATACTATAGCGCGCCGTTTTTCATCATTTTTGAGGATTTGAAAAAAATGACGAAATGACAAAAACGATGGGTTATAGCCCATGTTTTTTTGAAATTTTGAAAAAAAAAGTTAGCCTCGTTTCTCATCATTTTGGACCGTGGGCTATAGCCCATATCGTACGGCATACTATAGCGCGCCGTTTTTCATCATTTTTGAGGATTTGAAAAAAATGACGAAATGACAAAAACGATCGGTTATAGCCCATGTTTTTTGAAATTTTGAAAAAAAAAGTTAGCCTCGTTTCTCATCATTTTGGACCGTGGGCTATAGCCCATATCGTACGGCATACTATAGCGCGCAGTTTTTCTACATTTTTGAAGATTTGAAAAAAATGACAAAATGACAAAAACGATGGGTTATAGCCCATGTTTTTTGAAATTTTGAAAAAAAAAGTTATCCTCGTTTCTCATCATTTTGGACCATGGGCTATAGCCCATATCGTACGGCATACTATAGCGCGCCGTTTTTCATCATTTTTGAGGATTTGAAAAAAATGACGAAATGACAAAAACGATGGGTTATAGCCCATGTTTTTTGAAATTTTGAAAAAAAAAGTTAGCCTCGTTTCTCATCATTTTGGACCGTGGGCTATAGCCCATATCGTACGGCATACTATAGCGCGCCGTTTTTCATCATTTTTGAGGATTTGAAAAAAATGACGAAATGACAAAAACGATGGGTTATAGCCCATGTTTTTTGAAATTTTGAAAAAAAAAGTTATCCTCGTTTCTCATCATTTTGGACCATGGGCTATAGCCCATATCGTACGGCATACTATAGCGCGCCGTTTTTCATCATTTTTGAGGATTTGAAAAAAATGACGAAATGACAAAAACGATCGGTTATAGCCCATGTTTTTTGAAATTTTGAAAAAAAAAGTTAGCCTCGTTTCTCATCATTTTGGACCGTGGGCTATAGCCCATATCGTACGGCATACTATAGCGCGCAGTTTTTCTACATTTTTGAAGATTTGAAAAAAATGACGAAATGACAAAAACGATGGGTTATAGCCCATGTTTTTTGAAATTTTGAAAAAAAAAGTTATCCTCGTTTCTCATCATTTTGGACCATGGGCTATAGCCCATATCGTACGGCATACTATAGCGCGCCGTTTTTCATCATTTTTGAGGATTTGAAAAAAATGACGAAATGACAAAAGCGATGGGTTATAGCCCATGTTTTTTGAAATTTTGAAAAAAAAAGTTAGCCTCGTTTCTCATCATTTTGGACCGTGGGCTATAGCCCATATCGTACGGCATACTATAGCGCGCCGTTTTTCATCATTTTTGAGGATTTGAAAAAAATGACGAAATGACAAAAACGATGGGTTATAGCCCATGTTTTTTGAAATTTTGAAAAAAAAAGTTAGCCTCGTTTCTCATCATTTTAGCCTCGTTTCTCATCATTTTGGACCGTGGGCTATAGCCCATATCGTACGGCATACTATAGCGCGCCGTTTTTCATCATTTTTGAGGATTTAAAAAAAATGACGAAATGACAAAAACGATGGGTTATAGCCCATGTTTTTTTGAAATTTTGAAAAAAAAAGTTAGCCTCGTTTCTCATCATTTTGGACCGTGGGCTATAGCCCATATCGTACGGCATACTATAGCGCGCCGTTTTTCATCATTTTTGAGGATTTGAAAAAAATGACGAAATGACAAAAACGATGGGTTATAGCCCATGTTTTTTTTAATTTTGAAAAAAAAAGTTAGCCTCGTTTCTCATCATTTTGGACCGTGGGCTATAGCCCATATCGTACGGCATACTATAGCGCGCAGTTTTTCTACATTTTTGAAGATTTGAAAAAAATGACGAAATGACAAAAACGATGGGTTATAGCCCATGTTTTTTGAAATTTTGAAAAAAAAAGTTAGCCTCGTTTCTCATCATTTTGGACCGTGGGCTATATCCCATATCGTACGGCATACTATAGCGCGCAGTTTTTCTACATTTTTGAAGATTTGAAAAAAATGACGAAATGACAAAAACGATGGGTTATAGCCCATGTTTTTTGAAATTTTGAAAAAAAAAGTTATCCTCGTTTCTCATCATTTTGGACCATGGGCTATAGCCCATATCGTACGGCATACTATAGCGCGCCGTTTTTCATCATTTTTGAGGATTTGAAAAAAATGACGAAATGACAAAAACGATGGGTTATAGCCCATGTTTTTTGAAATTTTGAAAAAAAAAGTTAGCCTCGTTTCTCATCATTTTGGACCGTGGGCTATAGCCCATATCGTACGGCATACTATAGCGTGCCGTTTTTCATCATTTTTGAGGATTTTAAAAAAATGACGAAATGACAAAAACGATGGGTTATAGCCCATGTTTTTTGAAATTTTGAAAAAAAAAGTTAGCCTCGTTTCTCATCATTTTGGACCGTGGGCTATAGCCCATATCGTACGGCATACTATAGCGCGCCGTTTTTCATCATTTTTGAGGATTTGAAAAAAATGACGAAATGACAAAAACGATGGGTTATAGCCCATGTTTTTTGAAATTTTGAAAAAAAAAGTTAGCCTCGTTTCTCATCATTTTGGACCGTGGGCTATAGCCCATATCGTACGGCATACTATAGCGCGCCGTTTTTCTACATTTTTGAAGATTTGAAAAAAATGACGAAATGACAAAAACGATGGGTTATAGCCCATGTTTTTTGAAATTTTGAAAAAAAAAGTTAGCCTCGTTTCTCATCATTTTGGACCGTGGGCTATAGCCCATATCGTACGGCATACTATAGCGCGCCGTTTTTCATCATTTTTGAGGATTTGAAAAAAATGACGAAATGACAAAAACGATGGGTTATAGCCCATGTTTTTTGAAATTTTGAAAAAAAAAGTTAGCCTCGTTTCTCATCATTTTAGCCTCGTTTCTCATCATTTTGGACCGTGGGCTATAGCCCATATCGTACGGCATACTATAGCGCGCCGTTTTTCATCATTTTTGAGGATTTAAAAAAAATGACGAAATGACAAAAACGATGGGTTATAGCCCATGTTTTTTTGAAATTTTGAAAAAAAAAGTTAGCCTCGTTTCTCATCATTTTGGACCGTGGGCTATAGCCCATATCGTACGGCATACTATAGCGCGCCGTTTTTCATCATTTTTGAGGATTTGAAAAAAATGACGAAATGACAAAAACGATGGGTTATAGCCCATGTTTTTTTAAATTTTGAAAAAAAAAGTTAGCCTCGTTTCTCATCATTTTGGACCGTGGGCTATAGCCCATATCGTACGGCATACTATAGCGCGCAGTTTTTCTACATTTTTGAAGATTTGAAAAAAATGACGAAATGACAAAAACGATGGGTTATAGCCCATGTTTTTTGAAATTTTGAAAAAAAAAAGTTAGCCTCGTTTCTCATCATTTTGGACCGTGGGCTATATCCCATATCGTACGGCATACTATAGCGCGCAGTTTTTCTACATTTTTGAAGATTTGAAAAAAATGACGAAATGACAAAAACGATGGGTTATAGCCCATGTTTTTTGAAATTTTGAAAAAAAAAGTTATCCTCGTTTCTCATCATTTTGGACCATGGGCTATAGCCCATATCGTACGGCATACTATAGCGCGCCGTTTTTCATCATTTTTGAGGATTTGAAAAAAATGACGAAATGACAAAAACGATGGGTTATAGCCCATGTTTTTTGAAATTTTGAAAAAAAAAGTTAGCCTCGTTTCTCATCATTTTGGACCGTGGGCTATAGCCCATATCGTACGGCATACTATAGCGCGCCGTTTTTCATCATTTTTGAGGATTTTAAAAAAATGACGAAATGACAAAAACGATGGGTTATAGCCCATGTTTTTTGAAATTTTGAAAAAAAAAGTTAGCCTCTTTCTCATCATTTTGGACCGTGGGCTATAGCCCATATCGTACGGCATACTATAGCGCGCCGTTTTTCATCATTTTTGAGGATTTGAAAAAAATGACGAAATGACAAAAACGATGGGTTATAGCCCATGTTTTTTGAAATTTTGAAAAAAAAAGTTAGCCTCGTTTCTCATCATTTTGGACCGTGGGCTATAGCCCATATCGTACGGCATACTATAGCGCGCAGTTTTTCTACATTTTTGAAGATTTGAAAAAAATGACGAAATGACAAAAACGATGGGTTATAGCCCATGTTTTTTGAAATTTTGAAAAAAAAAGTTAGCCTCGTTTCTCATCATTTTGGACCGTGGGCTATATCCCATATCGTACGGCATACTATAGCGCGCAGTTTTTCTACATTTTTGAAGATTTGAAAAAAATGACAAAATGACAAAAACGATGGGTTATAGCCCATGTTTTTTGAAATTTTGAAAAAAAAAGTTATCCTCGTTTCTCATCATTTTGGACCATGGGCTATAGCCCATATCGTATGGCATACTATAGCGCGCCGTTTTTCATCATTTTTGAGGATTTAAAAAAAATGACGAAATGACAAAAACGATGGGTTATAGCCCATGTTTTTTGAAATTTTGAAAAAAAAAGTTAGCCTCGTTTCTCATCATTTTGGACCGTGGGCTATAGCCCATATCGTACGGCATACTATAGCGCGCCGTTTTTCATCATTTTTGAGGATTTGAAAAAAATGACGAAATGACAAAAACGATGGGTTATAGCCCATGTTTTTTTTAATTTTGAAAAAATAGTTAGCCTCGTTTCTCATCATTTTGGACCGTGGGCTATAGCCCATATCGTACGGCATACTATAGCGCGCAGTTTTCTACATTTTTGAAGATTTGAAAAAAATGACGAAATGACAAAAACGATGGGTTATAGCCCATGTTTTTTTAAATTTTGAAAAAAAAAGTTAGCCTCGTTTCTCATCATTTTGGACCGTGGGCTATATCCCATATCGTACGGCATACTATAGCGCGCAGTTTTTCTACATTTTTGAAGATTTGAAAAAAATGACGAAATGACAAAAACGATGGGTTATAGCCCATGTTTTTTGAAATTTTGAAAAAAAAAGTTATCCTCGTTTCTCATCATTTTGGACCATGGGCTATAGCCCATATCGTACGGCATACTATAGCGCGCCGTTTTTCATCATTTTTGAGGATTTGAAAAAAATGACGAAATGACAAAAACGATGGGTTATAGCCCATGTTTTTTGAAATTTTGAAAAAAAAAGTTAGCCTCGTTTCTCATCATTTTGGACCGTGGGCTATAGCCCATATCGTACGGCATACTATAGCGCGCCGTTTTTCATCATTTTTGAGGATTTAAAAAAAATGACGAAATGACAAAAACGATGGGTTATAGCCCATGTTTTTTGAAATTTTGAAAAAAAAAGTTAGCCTCGTTTCTCATCATTTTGGACCGTGGGCTATAGCCCATATCGTACGGCATACTATAGCGCGCAGTTTTTCTACATTTTTGAAGATTTGAAAAAAATGACGAAATGACAAAAACGATGGGTTATAGCCCATGTTTTTTGAAATTTTGAAAAAAAAAGTTAGCCTCGTTTCTCATCATTTTGGACCGTGGGCTATAGCCCATATCGTACGGCATACTATAGCGCGCAGTTTTTCTACATTTTTGAAGATTTGAAAAAAATGACGAAATGACAAAAACGATGGGTTATAGCCCATGTTTTTTGAAATTTTGAAAAAAAAAGTTAGCCTCGTTTCTCATCATTTTGGACCGTGGGCTATATCCCATATCGTACGGCATACTATAGCGCGCAGTTTTTCTACATTTTTGAAGATTTGAAAAAAATGACAAAATGACAAAAACGATGGGTTATAGCCCATGTTTTTTGAAATTTTGAAAAAAAAAGTTATCCTCGTTTCTCATCATTTTGGACCATGGGCTATAGCCCATATCGTATGGCATACTATAGCGCGCCGTTTTTCATCATTTTTGAGGATTTTAAAAAAATGACGAAATGACAAAAACGGTGGGTTATAGCCCATGTTTTTTGAAATTTTGAAAAAAAAAGTTAGCCTCGTTTCTCATCATTTTGGACCGTGGGCTATAGCCCATATCGTACGGCATACTATAGCGCGCCGTTTTTCATCATTTTTGAGGATTTGAAAAAAATGACGAAATGACAAAAACGATGGGTTATAGCCCATGTTTTTTTTAATTTTGAAAAAAAAGGTTAGCCTCGTTTCTCATCATTTTGGACCGTGGGCTATAGCCCATATCGTACGGCATACTATAGCGCGCAGTTTTCTACATTTTTGAAGATTTGAAAAAAATGACGAAATGACAAAAACGATGGGTTATAGCCCATGTTTTTTTAAATTTTGAAAAAAAAAGTTAGCCTCGTTTCTCATCATTTTGGACCGTGGGCTATATCCCATATCGTACGGCATACTATAGCGCGCAGTTTTTCTACATTTTTGAAGATTTGAAAAAAATGACGAAATGACAAAAACGATGGGTTATAGCCCATGTTTTTTGAAATTTTGAAAAAAAAGGTTATCCTCGTTTCTCATCATTTTGGACCATGGGCTATAGCCCATATCGTACGGCATACTATAGCGCGCCGTTTTTCATCATTTTTGAGGATTTGAAAAAAATGACGAAATGACAAAAACGATGGGTTATAGCCCATGTTTTTTGAAATTTTGAAAAAAAAAGTTAGCCTCGTTTCTCATCATTTTGGACCGTGGGCTATAGCCCATATCGTACGGCATACTATAGCGCGCCGTTTTTCATCATTTTTGAGGATTTTAAAAAAATGACGAAATGACAAAAACGATGGGTTATAGCCCATGTTTTTTGAAATTTTGAAAAAAAAAAGTTAGCCTCGTTTCTCATCATTTTGGACCGTGGGCTATAGCCCATATCGTACGGCATACTATAGCGCGCCGTTTTTCATCATTTTTGAGGATTTGAAAAAAATGACGAAATGACAAAAACGATGGGTTATAGCCCATGTTTTTTGAAATTAAAAAAAAAAAGGTTATCCTCGTTTCTCATCATTTTGGACCATGGGCTATAGCCCATATCGTACGGCATACTATAGCGCGCCGTTTTTCATCATTTTTGAGGATTTGAAAAAAATGACGAAATGACAAAAACGATGGGTTATAGCCCATGTTTTTTTTAATTTTGAAAAAAAAAGTTAGCCTCGTTTCTCATCATTTTGGACCGTGGGCTATAGCCCATATCGTACGGCATACTATAGCGCGCAGTTTTTCTACATTTTTGAAGATTTGAAAAAAATGACGAAATGACAAAAACGATGGGTTATAGCCCATGTTTTTTGAAATTTTGAAAAAAAAAGTTAGCCTCGTTTCTCATCATTTTGGACCGTGGGCTATATCCCATATCGTACGGCATACTATAGCGCGCAGTTTTTCTACATTTTTGAAGATTTGAAAAAAATGACGAAATGACAAAAACGATGGGTTATAGCCCATGTTTTTTGAAATTTTGAAAAAAAAAGTTATCCTCGTTTCTCATCATTTTGGACCATGGGCTATAGCCCATATCGTACGGCATACTATAGCGCGCCGTTTTTCATCATTTTTGAGGATTTGAAAAAAATGACGAAATGACAAAAACGATGGGTTATAGCCCATGTTTTTTGAAATTTTGAAAAAAAAAGTTAGCCTCGTTTCTCATCATTTTGGACCGTGGGCTATAGCCCATATCGTACGGCATACTATAGCGCGCAGTTTTTCTACATTTTTGAAGATTTGAAAAAAATGACGAAATGACAAAAACGATGGGTTATAGCCCATGTTTTTTGAAATTTTGAAAAAAAAAGTTAGCCTTGTTTCTCATCATTTTGGACCGTGGGCTATATCCCATATCGTACGGCATACTATAGCGCGCAGTTTTTCATCATTTTTGAAGATTTGAAAAAAATGACGAAATGACAAAAACGATGGGTTATAGCCCATGTTTTTTGAAATTAAAAAAAAAAAGGTTATCCTCGTTTCTCATCATTTTGGACCATGGGCTATAGCCCATATCGTACGGCATACTATAGCGCGCCGTTTTTCATCATTTTTGAGGATTTTAAAAAAATGACGAAATGACAAAAACGATGGGTTATAGCCCATGTTTTTTGAAATTTTGAAAAAAAAAGTTAGCCTCGTTTCTCATCATTTTGGACCGTGGGCTATAGCCCATATCGTACGGCATACTATAGCGTGCAGTTTTTCTACATTTTTGAAGATTTGAAAAAAATGACGAAATGACAAAAACGATGGGTTATAGCCCATGTTTTTTGAAATTTCGAAAAAAAAAGTTAGCCTCGTTTCTCATCATTTTAGCCTCGTTTCTCATCATTTTGGACCGTGGGCTATAGCCCATATCGTACGGCATACTATAGCGCGCCGTTTTTCATCATTTTTGAGGATTTAAAAAAAATGACGAAATGACAAAAACGATGGGTTATAGCCCATGTTTTTTGAAATTTTGAAAAAAAAAGTTAGCCTCGTTTCTCATCATTTTGGACCGTGGGCTATATCCCATATCGTACGGCATACTATAGCGCGCAGTTTTTCTACATTTTTGAAGATTTGAAAAAAATGACGAAATGACAAAAACGATGGGTTGTAGCCCATGTTTTTTGAAATTTTGAAAAAAGAAGTTAGCCTCGTTTCTCATTATTTTGGACCGTGGGCTATAGCCCATATCGTACGGCATACTATAGCGCGCCGTTTTTCATCATTTTTGAGGATTTTTAAAAAATGACGAAATGACAAAAACGATGGGTTATAGCCCATGTTTTTTGAAATTTTGAAAAAAAAAAGTTAGCCTCGTTTCTCATCATTTTGGACCGTGGGCTATAGCCCATATCGTACGGCATACTATAGCGCGCAGTTTTTCTACATTTTTGAAGATTTGAAAAAAATGACGAAATGACAAAAACGATGGGTTATAGCCCATGTTTTTTGAAATTTTGAAAAAAAAAGTTAGCCTCGTTTCTCATCATTTTGGACCATGGGCTATAGCCCATATCGTACGGCATACTATAGCGCGCCGTTTTTCATCATTTTTGAGGATTTGAAAAAAATGACGAAATGACAAAAACGATGGGTTATAGCCCATGTTTTTTGAAATTTTGAAAAAAAAAGTTAGCCTCGTTTCTCATCATTTTGGACCGTGGGCTATAGCCCATATCGTACGGCATACTATAGCGCGCCGTTTTTCATCATTTTTGAGGATTTGAAAAAAATGACGAAATGACAAAAACGATGGGTTATAGCCCATGTTTTTTGAAATTTTGAAAAAAAAAGTTAGCCTCGTTTCTCATCATTTTGGACCGTGGGCTATATCCCATATCGTACGGCATACTATAGCGCGCAGTTTTTCTACATTTTTGAAGATTTGAAAAAAATGACGAAATGACAAAAACGATGGGTTGTAGCCCATGTTTTTTGAAATTTTGAAAAAAGAAGTTAGCCTCGTTTCTCATTATTTTGGACCGTGGGCTATAGCCCATATCGTACGGCATACTATAGCGCGCCGTTTTTCATCATTTTTGAGGATTTTAAAAAAATGACGAAATGACAAAAACGATGGGTTATAGCCCATGTTTTTTGAAATTTTGAAAAAAAAAAGTTAGCCTCGTTTCTCATCATTTTGGACCGTGGGCTATAGCCCATATCGTACGGCATACTATAGCGCGCAGTTTTTCTACATTTTTGAAGATTTGAAAAAAATGACGAAATGACAAAAACGATGGGTTATAGCCCATGTTTTTTGAAATTTTGAAAAAAAAAGTTAGCCTCGTTTCTCATCATTTTGGACCATGGGCTATAGCCCATATCGTACGGCATACTATAGCGCGCCGTTTTTCATCATTTTTGAGGATTTGAAAAAAATGACGAAATGACAAAAACGATGGGTTATAGCCCATGTTTTTTGAAATTTTGAAAAAAAAAGTTAGCCTCGTTTCTCATCATTTTGGACCGTGGGCTATAGCCCATATCGTACGGCATACTATAGCGCGCCGTTTTTCATCATTTTTGAGGATTTGAAAAAAATGACGAAATGACAAAAACGATGGGTTATAGCCCATGTTTTTTGAAATTTTGAAAAAAAAAGTTAGCCTCGTTTCTCATCATTTTGGACCGTGGGCTATAGCCCATATCGTACGGCATACTATAGCGCGCAGTTTTTCTACATTTTTGAAGATTTGAAAAAAATGACGAAATGACAAAAACGATGGGTTATAGCCCATGTTTTTTGAAATTTTGAAAAAAAAAGTTATCCTCGTTTCTCATCATTTTGGACCATGGGCTATAGCCCATATCGTACGGCATACTATAGCGCGCCGTTTTTCATCATTTTTGAGGATTTGAAAAAAATGACGAAATGACAAAAACGATGGGTTATAGCCCATGTTTTTTTGAAATTTTGAAAAAAAAGGTTAGCCTCGTTTCTCATCATTTTGGACCGTGGGCTATAGCCCATATCGTACGGCATACTATAGCGCGCAGTTTTCTACATTTTTGAAGATTTGAAAAAAATGACGAAATGACAAAAACGATGGGTTATAGCCCATGTTTTTTTAAATTTTGAAAAAAAAAGTTAGCCTCGTTTCTCATCATTTTGGACCGTGGGCTATATCCCATATCGTACGGCATACTATAGCGCGCAGTTTTTCTACATTTTTGAAGATTTGAAAAAAATGACGAAATGACAAAAACGATGGGTTATAGCCCATGTTTTTTGAAATTTTGAAAAAAAAGGTTATCCTCGTTTCTCATCATTTTGGACCATGGGCTATAGCCCATATCGTACGGCATACTATAGCGCGCCGTTTTTCATCATTTTTGAGGATTTGAAAAAAATGACGAAATGACAAAAACGATGGGTTATAGCCCATGTTTTTTGAAATTTTGAAAAAAAAAGTTAGCCTCGTTTCTCATCATTTTGGACCGTGGGCTATAGCCCATATCGTACGGCATACTATAGCGCGCCGTTTTTCATCATTTTTGAGGATTTTAAAAAAATGACGAAATGACAAAAACGATGGGTTATAGCCCATGTTTTTTGAAATTTTGAAAAAAGAAGTTAGCCTCGTTTCTCATTATTTTGGACCGTGGGCTATAGCCCATATCGTACGGCATACTATAGCGCGCCGTTTTTCATCATTTTTGAGGATTTTTAAAAAATGACGAAATGACAAAAACGATGGGTTATAGCCCATGTTTTTTGAAATTTTGAAAAAAAAAAGTTAGCCTCGTTTCTCATCATTTTGGACCGTGGGCTATAGCCCATATCGTACGGCATACTATAGCGCGCAGTTTTTCTACATTTTTGAAGATTTGAAAAAAATGACGAAATGACAAAAACGATGGGTTATAGCCCATGTTTTTTGAAATTTTGAAAAAAAAAGTTAGCCTCGTTTCTCATCATTTTGGACCATGGGCTATAGCCCATATCGTACGGCATACTATAGCGCGCCGTTTTTCATCATTTTTGAGGATTTGAAAAAAATGACGAAATGACAAAAACGATGGGTTATAGCCCATGTTTTTTGAAATTTTGAAAAAAAAAGTTAGCCTCGTTTCTCATCATTTTGGACCGTGGGCTATAGCCCATATCGTACGGCATACTATAGCGCGCCGTTTTTCATCATTTTTGAGGATTTGAAAAAAATGACGAAATGACAAAAACGATGGGTTATAGCCCATGTTTTTTGAAATTTTGAAAAAAAAAGTTAGCCTCGTTTCTCATCATTTTGGACCGTGGGCTATATCCCATATCGTACGGCATACTATAGCGCGCAGTTTTTCTACATTTTTGAAGATTTGAAAAAAATTACGAAATGACAAAAACGATGGGTTGTAGCCCATGTTTTTTGAAATTTTGAAAAAAGAAGTTAGCCTCGTTTCTCATTATTTTGGACCGTGGGCTATAGCCCATATCGTACGGCATACTATAGCGCGCCGTTTTTCATCATTTTTGAGGATTTTAAAAAAATGACGAAATGACAAAAACGATGGGTTATAGCCCATGTTTTTTGAAATTTTGAAAAAAAAAAGTTAGCCTCGTTTCTCATCATTTTGGACCGTGGGCTATAGCCCATATCGTACGGCATACTATAGCGCGCAGTTTTTCTACATTTTTGAAGATTTGAAAAAAATGACGAAATGACAAAAACGATGGGTTATAGCCCATGTTTTTTGAAATTTTGAAAAAAAAAGTTAGCCTCGTTTCTCATCATTTTGGACCATGGGCTATAGCCCATATCGTACGGCATACTATAGCGCGCCGTTTTTCATCATTTTTGAGGATTTGAAAAAAATGACGAAATGACAAAAACGATGGGTTATAGCCCATGTTTTTTGAAATTTTGAAAAAAAAAGTTAGCCTCGTTTCTCATCATTTTGGACCGTGGGCTATAGCCCATATCGTACGGCATACTATAGCGCGCCGTTTTTCATCATTTTTGAGGATTTGAAAAAAATGACGAAATGACAAAAACGATGGGTTATAGCCCATGTTTTTTGAAATTTTGAAAAAAAAAGTTAGCCTCGTTTCTCATCATTTTGGACCGTGGGCTATAGCCCATATCGTACGGCATACTATAGCGCGCAGTTTTTCTACATTTTTGAAGATTTGAAAAAAATGACGAAATGACAAAAACGATGGGTTATAGCCCATGTTTTTTGAAATTTTGAAAAAAAAAGTTATCCTCGTTTCTCATCATTTTGGACCATGGGCTATAGCCCATATCGTACGGCATACTATAGCGCGCCGTTTTTCATCATTTTTGAGGATTTGAAAAAAATGACGAAATGACAAAAACGATGGGTTATAGCCCATGTTTTTTTGAAATTTTGAAAAAAAAGGTTAGCCTCGTTTCTCATCATTTTGGACCGTGGGCTATAGCCCATATCGTACGGCATACTATAGCGCGCAGTTTTCTACATTTTTGAAGATTTGAAAAAAATGACGAAATGACAAAAACGATGGGTTATAGCCCATGTTTTTTTAAATTTTGAAAAAAAAAGTTAGCCTCGTTTCTCATCATTTTGGACCGTGGGCTATATCCCATATCGTACGGCATACTATAGCGCGCAGTTTTTCTACATTTTTGAAGATTTGAAAAAAATGACGAAATGACAAAAACGATGGGTTATAGCCCATGTTTTTTGAAATTTTGAAAAAAAAGGTTATCCTCGTTTCTCATCATTTTGGACCATGGGCTATAGCCCATATCGTACGGCATACTATAGCGCGCCGTTTTTCATCATTTTTGAGGATTTGAAAAAAATGACGAAATGACAAAAACGATGGGTTATAGCCCATGTTTTTTGAAATTTTGAAAAAAAAAGTTAGCCTCGTTTCTCATCATTTTGGACCGTGGGCTATAGCCCATATCGTACGGCATACTATAGCGCGCCGTTTTTCATCATTTTTGAGGATTTTAAAAAAATGACGAAATGACAAAAACGATGGGTTATAGCCCATGTTTTTTGAAATTTTGAAAAAAAAAAGTTAGCCTCGTTTCTCATCATTTTGGACCGTGGGCTATAGCCCATATCGTACGGCATACTATAGCGCGCCGTTTTTCATCATTTTTGAGGATTTGAAAAAAATGACGAAATGACAAAAACGATGGGTTATAGCCCATGTTTTTTTAAATTAAAAAAAAAAAGGTTATCCTCGTTTCTCATCATTTTGGACCATGGGCTATAGCCCATATCGTACGGCATACTATAGCGCGCCGTTTTTCATCATTTTTGAGGATTTTAAAAAAATGACGAAATGACAAAAACGATGGGTTATAGCCCATGTTTTTTTAAATTTTGAAAAAAAAAGTTAGCCTCGTTTCTCATCATTTTGGACCGTGGGCTATAGCCCATATCGTACGGCATACTATAGCGCGCAGTTTTTCTACATTTTTGAAGATTTGAAAAAAATGACGAAATGACAAAAACGATGGGTTATAGCCCATGTTTTTTGAAATTTTGAAAAAAAAAGTTAGCCTCGTTTCTCATCATTTTGGACCGTGGGCTATATCCCATATCGTACGGCATACTATAGCGCGCAGTTTTTCTACATTTTTGAAGATTTGAAAAAAATGACGAAATGACAAAAACGATGGGTTATAGCCCATGTTTTTTGAAATTTTGAAAAAAAAAGTTATCCTCGTTTCTCATCATTTTGGACCATGGGCTATAGCCCATATCGTACGGCATACTATAGCGCGCCGTTTTTCATCATTTTTGAGGATTTGAAAAAAATGACGAAATGACAAAAACGATGGGTTATAGCCCATGTTTTTTTAAATTTTGAAAAAAAAAGTTAGCCTCGTTTCTCATCATTTTGGACCGTGGGCTATAGCCCATATCGTACGGCATACTATAGCGCGCAGTTTTTCTACATTTTTGAAGATTTGAAAAAAATGACGAAATGACAAAAACGATGGGTTATAGCCCATGTTTTTTGAAATTTTGAAAAAAAAAGTTAGCCTTGTTTCTCATCATTTTGGACCGTGGGCTATATCCCATATCGTACGGCATACTATAGCGCGCAGTTTTTCATCATTTTTGAAGATTTGAAAAAAATGACGAAATGACAAAAACGATGGGTTATAGCCCATGTTTTTTTAAATTAAAAAAAAAAAGGTTATCCTCGTTTCTCATCATTTTGGACCATGGGCTATAGCCCATATCGTACGGCATACTATAGCGCGCCGTTTTTCATCATTTTTGAGGATTTGAAAAAAATGACGAAATGACAAAAACGATGGGTTATAGCCCATGTTTTTTTTAATTTTGAAAAAAAAAGTTAGCCTCGTTTCTCATCATTTTGGACCGTGGGCTATAGCCCATATCGTACGGCATACTATAGCGCGCAGTTTTTCTACATTTTTGAAGATTTGAAAAAAATGACGAAATGACAAAAACGATGGGTTATAGCCCATGTTTTTTGAAATTTTGAAAAAAAAAGTTAGCCTCGTTTCTCATCATTTTGGACCGTGGGCTATATCCCATATCGTACGGCATACTATAGCGCGCAGTTTTTCTACATTTTTGAAGATTTGAAAAAAATGACGAAATGACAAAAACGATGGGTTATAGCCCATGTTTTTTGAAATTTTGAAAAAAAAAGTTATCCTCGTTTCTCATCATTTTGGACCATGGGCTATAGCCCATATCGTACGGCATACTATAGCGCGCCGTTTTTCATCATTTTTGAGGATTTGAAAAAAATGACGAAATGACAAAAACGATGGGTTATAGCCCATGTTTTTTGAAATTTTGAAAAAAAAAGTTAGCCTCGTTTCTCATCATTTTGGACCGTGGGCTATAGCCCATATCGTACGGCATACTATAGCGCGCAGTTTTTCTACATTTTTGAAGATTTGAAAAAAATGACGAAATGACAAAAACGATGGGTTATAGCCCATGTTTTTTGAAATTTTGAAAAAAAAAAGTTAGCCTTGTTTCTCATCATTTTGGACCGTGGGCTATATCCCATATCGTACGGCATACTATAGCGCGCAGTTTTTCATCATTTTTGAAGATTTGAAAAAAATGACGAAATGACAAAAACGATGGGTTATAGCCCATGTTTTTTGAAATTAAAAAAAAAAAGGTTATCCTCGTTTCTCATCATTTTGGACCATGGGCTATAGCCCATATCGTACGGCATACTATAGCGCGCCGTTTTTCATCATTTTTGAGGATTTGAAAAAAATGACGAAATGACAAAAACGATGGGTTATAGCCCATGTTTTTTGAAATTTTGAAAAAAAAAGTTAGCCTCGTTTCTCATCATTTTGGACCGTGGGCTATAGCCCATATCGTACGGCATACTATAGCGTGCAGTTTTTCTACATTTTTGAAGATTTGAAAAAAATGACGAAATGACAAAAACGATGGGTTATAGCCCATGTTTTTTGAAATTTCGAAAAAAAAAGTTAGCCTCGTTTCTCATCATTTTAGCCTCGTTTCTCATCATTTTGGACCGTGGGCTATAGCCCATATCGTACGGCATACTATAGCGCGCCGTTTTTCATCATTTTTGAGGATTTTAAAAAAATGACGAAATGACAAAAACGATGGGTTATAGCCCATGTTTTTTGAAATTTTGAAAAAAAAAAGTTAGCCTCGTTTCTCATCATTTTGGACCGTGGGCTATATCCCATATCGTACGGCATACTATAGCGCGCAGTTTTTCTACATTTTTGAAGATTTGAAAAAAATGACGAAATGACAAAAACGATGGGTTGTAGCCCATGTTTTTTGAAATTTTGAAAAAAGAAGTTAGCCTCGTTTCTCATTATTTTGGACCGTGGGCTATAGCTATAGGGCTATTTGAAAAAAATGACGAAATGACAAAAAACATGGGCTATAACCCATCGTTTTTGTCATTTCGTCATTTTTTTCAAATCCTCAAAAATGATGAAAAACGGCGCGCTATAGTATGCCGTACGATATGGGCTATAGCCCACGGTCCAAAATGATGAGAAACGAGGCTAACTTTTTTTTTCAAAATTTCAAAAAACATGGGCTATAACCCATCGTTTTTGTCATTTCGTCATTTTTTTCAAATCCTCAAAAATGATGAAAAACGGCGCGCTATAGTATGCCGTACGATATGGGCTATAGCCCATGGTCCAAAATGATGAGAAACGAGGCTAACTTTTTTTTTCAAAATTTCAAAAAACATGGGCTATAACCCATCGTTTTTGTCATTTCGTCATTTTTTTAAAATCCTCAAAAATGATGAAAAACGGCGCGCTATAGTATGCCGTACGATATGGGCTATAGCCCACGGTCCAAAATAATGAGAAACGAGGCTAACTTCTTTTTTCAAAATTTCAAAAAACATGGGCTACAACCCATCGTTTTTGTCATTTCGTCATTTTTTTCAAATCTTCAAAAATGTAGAAAAACTGCGCGCTATAGTATGCCGTACGATATGGGATATAGCCCACGGTCCAAAATGATGAGAAACGAGGCTAACTTTTTTTTTCAAAATTTCAAAAAACATGGGCTATAACCCATCGTTTTTGTCATTTCGTCATTTTTTTAAAATCCTCAAAAATGATGAAAAACGGCGCGCTATAGTATGCCGTACGATATGGGCTATAGCCCACGGTCCAAAATGATGAGAAACGAGGCTAAAATGATGAGAAACGAGGCTAACTTTTTTTTTCGAAATTTCAAAAAACATGGGCTATAACCCATCGTTTTTGTCATTTCGTCATTTTTTTCAAATCTTCAAAAATGTAGAAAAACTGCACGCTATAGTATGCCGTACGATATGGGCTATAGCCCACGGTCCAAAATGATGAGAAACGAGGCTAACTTTTTTTTTCAAAATTTCAAAAAACATGGGCTATAACCCATCGTTTTTGTCATTTCGTCATTTTTTTCAAATCCTCAAAAATGATGAAAAACGGCGCGCTATAGTATGCCGTACGATATGGGCTATAGCCCATGGTCCAAAATGATGAGAAACGAGGATAACCTTTTTTTTTTTAATTTCAAAAAACATGGGCTATAACCCATCGTTTTTGTCATTTCGTCATTTTTTTCAAATCTTCAAAAATGATGAAAAACTGCGCGCTATAGTATGCCGTACGATATGGGATATAGCCCACGGTCCAAAATGATGAGAAACAAGGCTAACTTTTTTTTTCAAAATTTCAAAAAACATGGGCTATAACCCATCGTTTTTGTCATTTCGTCATTTTTTTCAAATCTTCAAAAATGTAGAAAAACTGCGCGCTATAGTATGCCGTACGATATGGGCTATAGCCCACGGTCCAAAATGATGAGAAACGAGGCTAACTTTTTTTTTCAAAATTTCAAAAAACATGGGCTATAACCCATCGTTAGCCTCGTTTCTCATCATTTTGGACCGTGGGCTATAGCCCATATCGTACGGCATACTATAGCGCGCAGTTTTTCTACATTTTTGAAGATTTGAAAAAAATGACGAAATGACAAAAACGATGGGTTATAGCCCATGTTTTTTGAAATTTTGAAAAAAAAAGTTATCCTCGTTTCTCATCATTTTGGACCATGGGCTATAGCCCATATCGTACCGCATACTATAGCGCGCCGTTTTTCATCATTTTTGAGGATTTGAAATAAATGACGAAATGACAAAAACGATGGGTTATAGCCCATGTTTTTTTTAAATTTTGAAAAAAAAAGTTAGCCTCGTTTCTCATCATTTTGGACCGTGGGCTATAGCCCATATCGTACGGCATACTATAGCGCGCCGTTTTTCATCATTTTTGAGGATTTGAAAAAAATGACGAAATGACAAAAACGATGGGTTATAGCCCATGTTTTTTTTAATTTTGAAAAAAAAAGTTAGCCTCGTTTCTCATCATTTTGGACCGTGGGCTATAGCCCATATCGTACGGCATACTATAGCGCGCAGTTTTTCTACATTTTTGAAGATTTGAAAAAAATGACGAAATGACAAAAACGATGGGTTATAGCCCATGTTTTTTGAAATTTTGAAAAAAAAAGTTAGCCTTGTTTCTCATCATTTTGGACCGTGGGCTATATCCCATATCGTACGGCATACTATAGCGCGCAGTTTTTCATCATTTTTGAAGATTTGAAAAAAATGACGAAATGACAAAAACGATGGGTTATAGCCCATGTTTTTTGAAATTTTGAAAAAAAAAGTTATCCTCGTTTCTCATCATTTTGGACCATGGGCTATAGCCCATATCGTACGGCATACTATAGCGCGCCGTTTTTCATCATTTTTGAGGATTTTAAAAAAATGACGAAATGACAAAAACGATGGGTTATAGCCCATGTTTTTTGAAATTTTGAAAAAAAAAGTTAGCCTCGTTTCTCATCATTTTGGACCGTGGGCTATAGCCCATATCGTACGGCATACTATAGCGCGCAGTTTTTCTACATTTTTGAAGATTTGAAAAAAATGACGAAATGACAAAAACGATGGGTTATAGCCCATGTTTTTTGAAATTTAAAAAAAAAAGGTTATCCTCGTTTCTCATCATTTTGGACCATGGGCTATAGCCCATATCGTACGGCATACTATAGCGCGCCGTTTTTCATCATTTTTGAGGATTTTAAAAAAATGACGAAATGACAAAAACGATGGGTTATAGCCCATGTTTTTTTAAATTTTGAAAAAAAAAGTTAGCCTCGTTTCTCATCATTTTGGACCGTGGGCTATAGCCCATATCGTACGGCATACTATAGCGCGCAGTTTTTCTACATTTTTGAAGATTTGAAAAAAATGACGAAATGACAAAAACGATGGGTTATAGCCCATGTTTTTTGAAATTTTGGAAAAAAAAGTTAGCCTCGTTTCTCATCATTTTGGACCGTGGGCTATATCCCATATCGTACGGCATACTATAGCGCGCAGTTTTTCTACATTTTTGAAGATTTGAAAAAAATGACGAAATGACAAAAACGATGGGTTATAGCCCATGTTTTTTGAAATTTTGAAAAAAAAAGTTATCCTCGTTTCTCATCATTTTGGACCATGGGCTATAGCCCATATCGTACGGCATACTATAGCGCGCCGTTTTTCATCATTTTTGAGGATTTTAAAAAAATGACGAAATGACAAAAACGATGGGTTATAGCCCATGTTTTTTGAAATTTTGAAAAAAAAAGTTAGCCTCGTTTCTCATCATTTTGGACCGTGGGCTATAGCCCATATCGTACGGCATACTATAGCGCGCAGTTTTTCTACATTTTTGAAGATTTGAAAAAAATGACGAAATGACAAAAACGATGGGTTATAGCCCATGTTTTTTGAAATTTTGAAAAAAAAAAGTTAGCCTTGTTTCTCATCATTTTGGACCGTGGGCTATATCCCATATCGTACGGCATACTATAGCGCGCAGTTTTTCATCATTTTTGAAGATTTGAAAAAAATGACGAAATGACAAAAACGATGGGTTATAGCCCATGTTTTTTGAAATTAAAAAAAAAAAGGTTATCCTCGTTTCTCATCATTTTGGACCATGGGCTATAGCCCATATCGTACGGCATACTATAGCGCGCCGTTTTTCATCATTTTTGAGGATTTGAAAAAAATGACGAAATGACAAAAACGATGGGTTATAGCCCATGTTTTTTGAAATTTTGAAAAAAAAAGTTAGCCTCGTTTCTCATCATTTTGGACCGTGGGCTATAGCCCATATCGTACGGCATACTATAGCGTGCAGTTTTTCTACATTTTTGAAGATTTGAAAAAAATGACGAAATGACAAAAACGATGGGTTATAGCCCATGTTTTTTGAAATTTCGAAAAAAAAAGTTAGCCTCGTTTCTCATCATTTTAGCCTCGTTTCTCATCATTTTGGACCGTGGGCTATAGCCCATATCGTACGGCATACTATAGCGCGCCGTTTTTCATCATTTTTGAGGATTTTAAAAAAATGACGAAATGACAAAAACGATGGGTTATAGCCCATGTTTTTTGAAATTTTGAAAAAAAAAGTTAGCCTCGTTTCTCATCATTTTGGACCGTGGGCTATATCCCATATCGTACGGCATACTATAGCGCGCAGTTTTTCTACATTTTTGAAGATTTGAAAAAAATGACGAAATGACAAAAACGATGGGTTGTAGCCCATGTTTTTTGAAATTTTGAAAAAAGAAGTTAGCCTCGTTTCTCATTATTTTGGACCGTGGGCTATAGCTATAGGGCTATTTGAAAAAAATGACGAAATGACAAAAAACATGGGCTATAACCCATCGTTTTTGTCATTTCGTCATTTTTTTCAAATCCTCAAAAATGATGAAAAACGGCGCGCTATAGTATGCCGTACGATATGGGCTATAGCCCACGGTCCAAAATGATGAGAAACGAGGCTAACTTTTTTTTTCAAAATTTCAAAAAACATGGGCTATAACCCATCGTTTTTGTCATTTCGTCATTTTTTTCAAATCCTCAAAAATGATGAAAAACGGCGCGCTATAGTATGCCGTACGATATGGGCTATAGCCCATGGTCCAAAATGATGAGAAACGAGGCTAACTTTTTTTTTCAAAATTTCAAAAAACATGGGCTATAACCCATCGTTTTTGTCATTTCGTCATTTTTTTAAAATCCTCAAAAATGATGAAAAACGGCGCGCTATAGTATGCCGTACGATATGGGCTATAGCCCACGGTCCAAAATAATGAGAAACGAGGCTAACTTCTTTTTTCAAAATTTCAAAAAACATGGGCTACAACCCATCGTTTTTGTCATTTCGTCATTTTTTTCAAATCTTCAAAAATGTAGAAAAACTGCGCGCTATAGTATGCCGTACGATATGGGATATAGCCCACGGTCCAAAATGATGAGAAACGAGGCTAACTTTTTTTTTCAAAATTTCAAAAAACATGGGCTATAACCCATCGTTTTTGTCATTTCGTCATTTTTTTAAAATCCTCAAAAATGATGAAAAACGGCGCGCTATAGTATGCCGTACGATATGGGCTATAGCCCACGGTCCAAAATGATGAGAAACGAGGCTAAAATGATGAGAAACGAGGCTAACTTTTTTTTTCGAAATTTCAAAAAACATGGGCTATAACCCATCGTTTTTGTCATTTCGTCATTTTTTTCAAATCTTCAAAAATGTAGAAAAACTGCACGCTATAGTATGCCGTACGATATGGGCTATAGCCCACGGTCCAAAATGATGAGAAACGAGGCTAACTTTTTTTTTCAAAATTTCAAAAAACATGGGCTATAACCCATCGTTTTTGTCATTTCGTCATTTTTTTCAAATCCTCAAAAATGATGAAAAACGGCGCGCTATAGTATGCCGTACGATATGGGCTATAGCCCATGGTCCAAAATGATGAGAAACGAGGATAACCTTTTTTTTTTTAATTTCAAAAAACATGGGCTATAACCCATCGTTTTTGTCATTTCGTCATTTTTTTCAAATCTTCAAAAATGATGAAAAACTGCGCGCTATAGTATGCCGTACGATATGGGATATAGCCCACGGTCCAAAATGATGAGAAACAAGGCTAACTTTTTTTTTCAAAATTTCAAAAAACATGGGCTATAACCCATCGTTTTTGTCATTTCGTCATTTTTTTCAAATCTTCAAAAATGTAGAAAAACTGCGCGCTATAGTATGCCGTACGATATGGGCTATAGCCCACGGTCCAAAATGATGAGAAACGAGGCTAACTTTTTTTTTCAAAATTTCAAAAAACATGGGCTATAACCCATCGTTAGCCTCGTTTCTCATCATTTTGGACCGTGGGCTATAGCCCATATCGTACGGCATACTATAGCGCGCAGTTTTTCTACATTTTTGAAGATTTGAAAAAAATGACGAAATGACAAAAACGATGGGTTATAGCCCATGTTTTTTGAAATTTTGAAAAAAAAAGTTATCCTCGTTTCTCATCATTTTGGACCATGGGCTATAGCCCATATCGTACGGCATACTATAGCGCGCCGTTTTTCATCATTTTTGAGGATTTGAAATAAATGACGAAATGACAAAAACGATGGGTTATAGCCCATGTTTTTTTTAAATTTTGAAAAAAAAAGTTAGCCTCGTTTCTCATCATTTTGGACCGTGGGCTATAGCCCATATCGTACGGCATACTATAGCGCGCCGTTTTTCATCATTTTTGAGGATTTGAAAAAAATGACGAAATGACAAAAACGATGGGTTATAGCCCATGTTTTTTTTAATTTTGAAAAAAAAAGTTAGCCTCGTTTCTCATCATTTTGGACCGTGGGCTATAGCCCATATCGTACGGCATACTATAGCGCGCAGTTTTTCTACATTTTTGAAGATTTGAAAAAAATGACGAAATGACAAAAACGATGGGTTATAGCCCATGTTTTTTGAAATTTTGAAAAAAAAAGTTAGCCTTGTTTCTCATCATTTTGGACCGTGGGCTATATCCCATATCGTACGGCATACTATAGCGCGCAGTTTTTCATCATTTTTGAAGATTTGAAAAAAATGACGAAATGACAAAAACGATGGGTTATAGCCCATGTTTTTTGAAATTTTGAAAAAAAAAGTTATCCTCGTTTCTCATCATTTTGGACCATGGGCTATAGCCCATATCGTACGGCATACTATAGCGCGCCGTTTTTCATCATTTTTGAGGATTTTAAAAAAATGACGAAATGACAAAAACGATGGGTTATAGCCCATGTTTTTTGAAATTTTGAAAAAAAAAGTTAGCCTCGTTTCTCATCATTTTGGACCGTGGGCTATAGCCCATATCGTACGGCATACTATAGCGCGCAGTTTTTCTACATTTTTGAAGATTTGAAAAAAATGACGAAATGACAAAAACGATGGGTTATAGCCCATGTTTTTTGAAATTTAAAAAAAAAAGGTTATCCTCGTTTCTCATCATTTTGGACCATGGGCTATAGCCCATATCGTACGGCATACTATAGCGCGCCGTTTTTCATCATTTTTGAGGATTTTAAAAAAATGACGAAATGACAAAAACGATGGGTTATAGCCCATGTTTTTTTAAATTTTGAAAAAAAAAGTTAGCCTCGTTTCTCATCATTTTGGACCGTGGGCTATAGCCCATATCGTACGGCATACTATAGCGCGCAGTTTTTCTACATTTTTGAAGATTTGAAAAAAATGACGAAATGACAAAAACGATGGGTTATAGCCCATGTTTTTTGAAATTTTGGAAAAAAAAGTTAGCCTCGTTTCTCATCATTTTGGACCGTGGGCTATATCCCATATCGTACGGCATACTATAGCGCGCAGTTTTTCTACATTTTTGAAGATTTGAAAAAAATGACGAAATGACAAAAACGATGGGTTATAGCCCATGTTTTTTGAAATTTTGAAAAAAAAAGTTATCCTCGTTTCTCATCATTTTGGACCATGGGCTATAGCCCATATCGTACGGCATACTATAGCGCGCCGTTTTTCATCATTTTTGAGGATTTTAAAAAAATGACGAAATGACAAAAACGATGGGTTATAGCCCATGTTTTTTGAAATTTTGAAAAAAAAAGTTAGCCTCGTTTCTCATCATTTTGGACCGTGGGCTATAGCCCATATCGTACGGCATACTATAGCGCGCAGTTTTTCTACATTTTTGAAGATTTGAAAAAAATGACGAAATGACAAAAACGATGGGTTATAGCCCATGTTTTTTGAAATTTAAAAAAAAAAGGTTATCCTCGTTTCTCATCATTTTGGACCATGGGCTATAGCCCATATCGTACGGCATACTATAGCGCGCCGTTTTTCATCATTTTTGAGGATTTGAAAAAAATGACGAAATGACAAAAACGATGGGTTATAGCCCATGTTTTTTTAAATTTTGAAAAAAAAAGTTAGCCTCGTTTCTCATCATTTTGGACCGTGGGCTATATCCCATATCGTACGGCATACTATAGCGCGCCGTTTTTCATCATTTTTGAGGATTTGAAAAAAATGACGAAATGACAAAAACGATGGGTTATAGCCCATGTTTTTTGAAATTTCGAAAAAAAAAGTTAGCCTCGTTTCTCATCATTTTAGCCTCGTTTCTCATCATTTTGGACCGTGGGCTATAGCCCATATCGTACGGCATACTATAGCGCGCCGTTTTTCATCATTTTTGAGGATTTAAAAAAAATGACGAAATGACAAAAACGATGGGTTATAGCCCATGTTTTTTGAAATTTTGAAAAAAAAAGTTAGCCTCGTTTCTCATCATTTTGGACCGTGGGCTATATCCCATATCGTACGGCATACTATAGCGCGCAGTTTTTCTACATTTTTGAAGATTTGAAAAAAATGACGAAATGACAAAAACGATGGGTTATAGACCATGTTTTTTTAAATTTTGAAAAAAAAAGTTAGCCTCGTTTCTCATCATTTTGGACCGTGGGCTATAGCCCATATCGTACGGCATACTATAGCGCGCAGTTTTTCTACATTTTTGAAGATTTGAAAAAAATGACGAAATGACAAAAACGATGGGTTATAGCCCATGTTTTTTGAAATTTTGAAAAAAAAAGTTAGCCTCGTTTCTCATCATTTTGGACCGTGGGCTATATCCCATATCGTACGGCATACTATAGCGCGCAGTTTTTCTACATTTTTGAAGATTTGAAAAAAATGACGAAATGACAAAAACGATGGGTTATAGCCCATGTTTTTTGAAATTTTGAAAAAAAAAGTTATCCTCGTTTCTCATCATTTTGGACCATGGGCTATAGCCCATATCGTACGGCATACTATAGCGCGCCGTTTTTCATCATTTTTGAGGATTTGAAAAAAATGACGAAATGACAAAAACGATGGGTTATAGCCCATGTTTTTTGAAATTTCGAAAAAAAAAGTTAGCCTCGTTTCTCATCATTTTAGCCTCGTTTCTCATCATTTTGGACCGTGGGCTATAGCCCATATCGTACGGCATACTATAGCGCGCCGTTTTTCATCATTTTTGAGGATTTTAAAAAAATGACGAAATGACAAAAACGATGGGTTATAGCCCATGTTTTTTGAAATTTTGAAAAAAAAAGTTAGCCTCGTTTCTCATCATTTTGGACCGTGGGCTATAGCCCATATCGTACGGCATACTATAGCGCGCAGTTTTTCTACATTTTTGAAGATTTGAAAAAAATGACGAAATGACAAAAACGATGGGTTATAGCCCATGTTTTTTGAAATTTTGAAAAAAAAAGTTATCCTCGTTTCTCATCATTTTGGACCATGGGCTATAGCCCATATCGTACGGCATACTATAGCGCGCCGTTTTTCATCATTTTTGAGGATTTGAAAAAAATGACGAAATGACAAAAACGATGGGTTATAGCCCATGTTTTTTGAAATTTTGAAAAAAAAAGTTAGCCTCGTTTCTCATCATTTTGGACCGTGGGCTATAGCCCATATCGTACGGCATACTATAGCGCGCAGTTTTTCTACATTTTTGAAGATTTGAAAAAAATGACGAAATGACAAAAACGATGGGTTATAGCCCATGTTTTTTGAAATTTTGAAAAAAAAAGTTATCCTCGTTTCTCATCATTTTGGACCATGGGCTATAGCCCATATCGTACGGCATACTATAGCGCGCCGTTTTTCATCATTTTTGAGGATTTGAAAAAAATGACGAAATGACAAAAACGATGGGTTATAGCCCATGTTTTTTAAAATTTTGGAAAAAAAAGTTAGCCTCGTTTCTCATCATTTTGGACCGTGGGCTATAGCCCATATCGTACGGCATACTATAGCGCGCCGTTTTTCATCATTTTTGAGGATTTGAAAAAAATGACGAAATGACAAAAACGATGGGTTATAGCCCATGTTTTTTTAAATTTTGAAAAAAAAAGTTAGCCTCGTTTCTCATCATTTTGGACCGTGGGCTATAGCCCATATCGTACGGCATACTATAGCGCGCAGTTTTCTACATTTTTGAAGATTTGAAAAAAATGACGAAATGGCAAAAACGATGGGTTATAGCCCATGTTTTTTGAAATTTTGAAAAAAAAAGTTAGCCTCGTTTCTCATCATTTTGGACCGTGGGCTATATCCCATATCGTACGGCAAACTATAGCGCGCAGTTTTTCTACATTTTTGAAGATTTGAAAAAAATGACGAAATGACAAAAACGATGGGTTATAGCCCATGTTTTTTGAAATTTTGAAAAAAAAAGTTATCCTCGTTTCTCATCATTTTGGACCATGGGCTATAGCCCATATCGTACGGCATACTATAGCGCGCCGTTTTTCATCATTTTTGAGGATTTGAAAAAAATGACGAAATGACAAAAACGATGGGTTATAGCCCATGTTTTTTGAAATTTTGAAAAAAAAAGTTAGCCTCGTTTCTCATCATTTTGGACCGTGGGCTATAGCCCATATCGTACGGCATACTATAGCGCGCCGTTTTTCATCATTTTTGAGGATTTAAAAAAAATGACGAAATGACAAAAACGATGGGTTATAGCCCATGTTTTTTGAAATTTTGAAAAAAAAAGTTAGCCTCGTTTCTCATCATTTTGGACCGTGGGCTATAGCCCATATCGTACGGCATACTATAGCGCGCAGTTTTTCTACATTTTTGAAGATTTGAAAAAAATGACGAAATGACAAAAACGATGGGTTATAGCCCATGTTTTTTGAAATTTAAAAAAAAAAGGTTATCCTCGTTTCTCATCATTTTGGACCATGGGCTATAGCCCATATCGTACGGCATACTATAGCGCGCCGTTTTTCATCATTTTTGAGGATTTGAAAAAAATGACGAAATGACAAAAACGATGGGTTATAGCCCATGTTTTTTTTAATTTTGAAAAAAAAAGTTAGCCTCGTTTCTCATCATTTTGGACCGTGGGCTATAGCCCATATCGTACGGCATACTATAGCGCGCAGTTTTTCTACATTTTTGAAGATTTGAAAAAAATGACGAAATGACAAAAACGATGGGTTATAGCCCATGTTTTTTGAAATTTTGAAAAAAGAAGTTAGCCTCGTTTCTCATCATTTTGGACCGTGGGCTATATCCCATATCGTACGGCATACTATAGCGCGCAGTTTTTCTACATTTTTGAAGATTTGAAAAAAATGACGAAATGACAAAAACGATGGGTTATAGCCCATGTTTTTTGAAATTTCGAAAAAAAAAGTTATCCTCGTTTCTCATCATTTTGGACCATGGGCTATAGCCCATATCGTACGGCATACTATAGCGCGCCGTTTTTCATCATTTTTGAGGATTTGAAAAAAATGACGAAATGACAAAAACGATGGGTTATAGCCCATGTTTTTTGAAATTTAGAAAAAAAAAGTTAGCCTCGTTTCTCATCATTTTGGACCGTGGGCTATAGCCCATATCGTACGGCATACTATAGCGCGCAGTTTTTCTACATTTTTGAAGATTTGAAAAAAATGACGAAATGACAAAAACGATGGGTTATAGCCCATGTTTTTTGAAATTTTGGAAAAAAAAGTTAGCCTCGTTTCTCATCATTTTGGACCGTGGGCTATATCCCATATCGTACGGCATACTATAGCGCGCAGTTTTTCTACATTTTTGAAGATTTGAAAAAAATGACGAAATGACAAAAACGATGGGTTATAGCCCATGTTTTTTGAAATTTTGAAAAAAAAAGTTATCCTCGTTTCTCATCATTTTGGACCATGGGCTATAGCCCATATCGTACGGCATACTATAGCGCGCCGTTTTTCATCATTTTTGAGGATTTTAAAAAAATGACGAAATGACAAAAACGATGGGTTATAGCCCATGTTTTTTGAAATTTTGAAAAAAAAAGTTAGCCTCGTTTCTCATCATTTTGGACCGTGGGCTATAGCCCATATCGTACGGCATACTATAGCGCGCAGTTTTTCTACATTTTTGAAGATTTGAAAAAAATGACGAAATGACAAAAACGATGGGTTATAGCCCATGTTTTTTGAAATTTAAAAAAAAAAGGTTATCCTCGTTTCTCATCATTTTGGACCATGGGCTATAGCCCATATCGTACGGCATACTATAGCGCGCCGTTTTTCATCATTTTTGAGGATTTGAAAAAAATGACGAAATGACAAAAACGATGGGTTATAGCCCATGTTTTTTTAAATTTTGAAAAAAAAAGTTAGCCTCGTTTCTCATCATTTTGGACCGTGGGCTATATCCCATATCGTACGGCATACTATAGCGCGCCGTTTTTCATCATTTTTGAGGATTTGAAAAAAATGACGAAATGACAAAAACGATGGGTTATAGCCCATGTTTTTTGAAATTTCGAAAAAAAAAGTTAGCCTCGTTTCTCATCATTTTAGCCTCGTTTCTCATCATTTTGGACCGTGGGCTATAGCCCATATCGTACGGCATACTATAGCGCGCCGTTTTTCATCATTTTTGAGGATTTAAAAAAAATGACGAAATGACAAAAACGATGGGTTATAGCCCATGTTTTTTGAAATTTTGAAAAAAAAAGTTAGCCTCGTTTCTCATCATTTTGGACCGTGGGCTATATCCCATATCGTACGGCATACTATAGCGCGCAGTTTTTCTACATTTTTGAAGATTTGAAAAAAATGACGAAATGACAAAAACGATGGGTTATAGACCATGTTTTTTTAAATTTTGAAAAAAAAAGTTAGCCTCGTTTCTCATCATTTTGGACCGTGGGCTATAGCCCATATCGTACGGCATACTATAGCGCGCAGTTTTTCTACATTTTTGAAGATTTGAAAAAAATGACGAAATGACAAAAACGATGGGTTATAGCCCATGTTTTTTGAAATTTTGAAAAAAAAAGTTAGCCTCGTTTCTCATCATTTTGGACCGTGGGCTATATCCCATATCGTACGGCATACTATAGCGCGCAGTTTTTCTACATTTTTGAAGATTTGAAAAAAATGACGAAATGACAAAAACGATGGGTTATAGCCCATGTTTTTTGAAATTTTGAAAAAAAAAGTTATCCTCGTTTCTCATCATTTTGGACCATGGGCTATAGCCCATATCGTACGGCATACTATAGCGCGCCGTTTTTCATCATTTTTGAGGATTTGAAAAAAATGACGAAATGACAAAAACGATGGGTTATAGCCCATGTTTTTTGAAATTTCGAAAAAAAAAGTTAGCCTCGTTTCTCATCATTTTAGCCTCGTTTCTCATCATTTTGGACCGTGGGCTATAGCCCATATCGTACGGCATACTATAGCGCGCCGTTTTTCATCATTTTTGAGGATTTTAAAAAAATGACGAAATGACAAAAACGATGGGTTATAGCCCATGTTTTTTGAAATTTTGAAAAAAAAAGTTAGCCTCGTTTCTCATCATTTTGGACCGTGGGCTATAGCCCATATCGTACGGCATACTATAGCGCGCAGTTTTTCTACATTTTTGAAGATTTGAAAAAAATGACGAAATGACAAAAACGATGGGTTATAGCCCATGTTTTTTGAAATTTTGAAAAAAAAAGTTATCCTCGTTTCTCATCATTTTGGACCATGGGCTATAGCCCATATCGTACGGCATACTATAGCGCGCCGTTTTTCATCATTTTTGAGGATTTGAAAAAAATGACGAAATGACAAAAACGATGGGTTATAGCCCATGTTTTTTGAAATTTTGAAAAAAAAAGTTAGCCTCGTTTCTCATCATTTTGGACCGTGGGCTATAGCCCATATCGTACGGCATACTATAGCGCGCAGTTTTTCTACATTTTTGAAGATTTGAAAAAAATGACGAAATGACAAAAACGATGGGTTATAGCCCATGTTTTTTGAAATTTTGAAAAAAAAAGTTATCCTCGTTTCTCATCATTTTGGACCATGGGCTATAGCCCATATCGTACGGCATACTATAGCGCGCCGTTTTTCATCATTTTTGAGGATTTGAAAAAAATGACGAAATGACAAAAACGATGGGTTATAGCCCATGTTTTTTTAAATTTTGGAAAAAAAAGTTAGCCTCGTTTCTCATCATTTTGGACCGTGGGCTATAGCCCATATCGTACGGCATACTATAGCGCGCCGTTTTTCATCATTTTTGAGGATTTGAAAAAAATGACGAAATGACAAAAACGATGGGTTATAGCCCATGTTTTTTTAAATTTTGAAAAAAAAAGTTAGCCTCGTTTCTCATCATTTTGGACCGTGGGCTATAGCCCATATCGTACGGCATACTATAGCGCGCAGTTTTCTACATTTTTGAAGATTTGAAAAAAATGACGAAATGGCAAAAACGATGGGTTATAGCCCATGTTTTTTGAAATTTTGAAAGAAAAAGTTAGCCTCGTTTCTCATCATTTTGGACCGTGGGCTATATCCCATATCGTACGGCAAACTATAGCGCGCAGTTTTTCTACATTTTTGAAGATTTGAAAAAAATGACGAAATGACAAAAACGATGGGTTATAGCCCATGTTTTTTGAAATTTTGAAAAAAAAAGTTATCCTCGTTTCTCATCATTTTGGACCATGGGCTATAGCCCATATCGTACGGCATACTATAGCGCGCCGTTTTTCATCATTTTTGAGGATTTGAAAAAAATGACGAAATGACAAAAACGATGGGTTATAGCCCATGTTTTTTGAAATTTTGAAAAAAAAAGTTAGCCTCGTTTCTCATCATTTTGGACCGTGGGCTATAGCCCATATCGTACGGCATACTATAGCGCGCCGTTTTTCATCATTTTTGAGGATTTTAAAAAAATGACGAAATGACAAAAACGATGGGTTATAGCCCATGTTTTTTGAAATTTTGAAAAAAAAAGTTAGCCTCGTTTCTCATCATTTTGGACCGTGGGCTATAGCCCATATCGTACGGCATACTATAGCGCGCAGTTTTTCTACATTTTTGAAGATTTGAAAAAAATGACGAAATGACAAAAACGATGGGTTATAGCCCATGTTTTTTGAAATTTAAAAAAAAAAGGTTATCCTCGTTTCTCATCATTTTGGACCATGGGCTATAGCCCATATCGTACGGCATACTATAGCGCGCCGTTTTTCATCATTTTTGAGGATTTGAAAAAAATGACGAAATGACAAAAACGATGGGTTATAGCCCATGTTTTTTTTAATTTTGAAAAAAAAAGTTAGCCTCGTTTCTCATCATTTTGGACCGTGGGCTATAGCCCATATCGTACGGCATACTATAGCGCGCAGTTTTTCTACATTTTTGAAGATTTGAAAAAAATGACGAAATGACAAAAACGATGGGTTATAGCCCATGTTTTTTGAAATTTTGAAAAAAGAAGTTAGCCTCGTTTCTCATCATTTTGGACCGTGGGCTATATCCCATATCGTACGGCATACTATAGCGCGCAGTTTTTCTACATTTTTGAAGATTTGAAAAAAATGACGAAATGACAAAAACGATGGGTTATAGCCCATGTTTTTTGAAATTTCGAAAAAAAAAGTTATCCTCGTTTCTCATCATTTTGGACCATGGGCTATAGCCCATATCGTACGGCATACTATAGCGCGCCGTTTTTCATCATTTTTGAGGATTTGAAAAAAATGACGAAATGACAAAAACGATGGGTTATAGCCCATGTTTTTTGAAATTTCGAAAAAAAAAGTTAGCCTCGTTTCTCATCATTTTGGACCGTGGGCTATAGCCCATATCGTACGGCATACTATAGCGCGCAGTTTTTCTACATTTTTGAAGATTTGAAAAAAATGACGAAATGACAAAAACGATGGGTTATAGCCCATGTTTTTTGAAATTTTGAAAAAAAAAGTTATCCTCGTTTCTCATCATTTTGGACCATGGGCTATAGCCCATATCGTACGGCATACTATAGCGCGCCGTTTTTCATCATTTTTGAGGATTTGAAAAAAATGACGAAATGACAAAAACGATGGGTTATAGCCCATGTTTTTTGAAATTTTGAAAAAAAAAGTTAGCCTCGTTTCTCATCATTTTGGACCGTGGGCTATAGCCCATATCGTACGGCATACTATAGCGCGCAGTTTTTCTACATTTTTGAAGATTTGAAAAAAATGACGAAATGACAAAAACGATGGGTTATAGCCCATGTTTTTTGAAATTTTGAAAAAAAAAGTTATCCTCGTTTCTCATCATTTTGGACCATGGGCTATAGCCCATATCGTACGGCATACTATAGCGCGCCGTTTTTCATCATTTTTGAGGATTTGAAAAAAATGACGAAATGACAAAAACGATGGGTTATAGCCCATGTTTTTTTAAATTTTGGGAAAAAAAGTTAGCCTCGTTTCTCATCATTTTGGACCGTGGGCTATAGCCCATATCGTACGGCATACTATAGCGCGCCGTTTTTCATCATTTTTGAGGATTTGAAAAAAATGACGAAATGACAAAAACGATGGGTTATAGCCCATGTTTTTTTAAATTTTGAAAAAAAAAGTTAGCCTCGTTTCTCATCATTTTGGACCGTGGGCTATAGCCCATATCGTACGGCATACTATAGCGCGCAGTTTTCTACATTTTTGAAGATTTGAAAAAAATGACGAAATGGCAAAAACGATGGGTTATAGCCCATGTTTTTTGAAATTTTGAAAAAAAAAGTTAGCCTCGTTTCTCATCATTTTGGACCGTGGGCTATATCCCATATCGTACGGCAAACTATAGCGCGCAGTTTTTCTACATTTTTGAAGATTTGAAAAAAATGACGAAATGACAAAAACGATGGGTTATAGCCCATGTTTTTTGAAATTTTGAAAAAAAAAGTTATCCTCGTTTCTCATCATTTTGGACCATGGGCTATAGCCCATATCGTACGGCATACTATAGCGCGCCGTTTTTCATCATTTTTGAGGATTTGAAAAAAATGACGAAATGACAAAAACGATGGGTTATAGCCCATGTTTTTTGAAATTTTGAAAAAAAAAGTTAGCCTCGTTTCTCATCATTTTGGACCGTGGGCTATAGCCCATATCGTACGGCATACTATAGCGCGCCGTTTTTCATCATTTTTGAGGATTTTAAAAAAATGACGAAATGACAAAAACGATGGGTTATAGCCCATGTTTTTTGAAATTTTGAAAAAAAAAGTTAGCCTCGTTTCTCATCATTTTGGACCGTGGGCTATAGCCCATATCGTACGGCATACTATAGCGCGCAGTTTTTCTACATTTTTGAAGATTTGAAAAAAATGACGAAATGACAAAAACGATGGGTTATAGCCCATGTTTTTTGAAATTAAAAAAAAAAAGGTTATCCTCGTTTCTCATCATTTTGGACCATGGGCTATAGCCCATATCGTACGGCATACTATAGCGCGCCGTTTTTCATCATTTTTGAGGATTTGAAAAAAATGACGAAATGACAAAAACGATGGGTTATAGCCCATGTTTTTTTTAATTTTGAAAAAAAAAGTTAGCCTCGTTTCTCATCATTTTGGACCGTGGGCTATAGCCCATATCGTACGGCATACTATAGCGCGCAGTTTTTCTACATTTTTGAAGATTTGAAAAAAATGACGAAATGACAAAAACGATGGGTTATAGCCCATGTTTTTTGAAATTTTGAAAAAAGAAGTTAGCCTCGTTTCTCATCATTTTGGACCGTGGGCTATATCCCATATCGTACGGCATACTATAGCGCGCAGTTTTTCTACATTTTTGAAGATTTGAAAAAAATGACGAAATGACAAAAACGATGGGTTATAGCCCATGTTTTTTGAAATTTCGGAAAAAAAAGTTATCCTCGTTTCTCATCATTTTGGACCATGGGCTATAGCCCATATCGTACGGCATACTATAGCGCGCCGTTTTTCATCATTTTTGAGGATTTGAAAAAAATGACGAAATGACAAAAACGATGGGTTATAGCCCATGTTTTTTGAAATTTCGAAAAAAAAAGTTAGCCTCGTTTCTCATCATTTTAGCCTCGTTTCTCATCATTTTGGACCGTGGGCTATAGCCCATATCGTACGGCATACTATAGCGCGCCGTTTTTCATCATTTTTGAGGATTTAAAAAAAATGACGAAATGACAAAAACGATGGGTTATAGCCCATGTTTTTTGAAATTTTGAAAAAAAAAGTTAGCCTCGTTTCTCATCATTTTGGACCGTGGGCTATATCCCATATCGTACGGCATACTATAGCGCGCAGTTTTTCTACATTTTTGAAGATTTGAAAAAAATGACGAAATGACAAAAACGATGGGTTATAGCCCATGTTTTTTTAAATTTTGAAAAAAAAAAAGTTAGCCTCGTTTCTCATCATTTTGGACCGTGGGCTATAGCCCATATCGTACGGCATACTATAGCGCGCAGTTTTTCTACATTTTTGAAGATTTGAAAAAAATGACGAAATGACAAAAACGATGGGTTATAGCCCATGTTTTTTGAAATTTTGAAAAAAAAAGGTTATCCTCGTTTCTCATCATTTTGGACCATGGGCTATAGCCCATATCGTACGGCATACTATAGCGCGCCGTTTTTCATCATTTTTGAGGATTTGAAAAAAATGACGAAATGACAAAAACGATGGGTTATAGCCCATGTTTTTTTAAATTTTGAAAAAAAAAGTTAGCCTCGTTTCTCATCATTTTGGACCGTGGGCTATAGCCCATATCGTACGGCATACTATAGCGCGCAGTTTTTCTACATTTTTGAAGATTTGAAAAAAATGACGAAATGACAAAAACGATGGGTTATAGCCCATGTTTTTTGAAATTTTGAAAAAAAAAGTTAGCCTCGTTTCTCATCATTTTGGACCGTGGGCTATATCCCATATCGTACGGCATACTATAGCGCGCAGTTTTTCTACATTTTTGAAGATTTGAAAAAAATGACGAAATGACAAAAACGATGGGTTATAGCCCATGTTTTTTGAAATTTCGAAAAAAAAAGTTATCCTCGTTTCTCATCATTTTGGACCATGGGCTATAGCCCATATCGTACGGCATACTATAGCGCGCCGTTTTTCATCATTTTTGAGGATTTGAAAAAAATGACGAAATGACAAAAACGATGGGTTATAGCCCATGTTTTTTGAAATTTCGAAAAAAAAAGTTAGCCTCGTTTCTCATCATTTTAGCCTCGTTTCTCATCATTTTGGACCGTGGGCTATAGCCCATATCGTACGGCATACTATAGCGCGCCGTTTTTCATCATTTTTGAGGATTTAAAAAAAATGACGAAATGACAAAAACGATGGGTTATAGCCCATGTTTTTTGAAATTTTGAAAAAAAAAGTTAGCCTCGTTTCTCATCATTTTGGACCGTGGGCTATATCCCATATCGTACGGCATACTATAGCGCGCAGTTTTTCTACATTTTTGAAGATTTGAAAAAAATGACGAAATGACAAAAACGATGGGTTATAGCCCATGTTTTTTTAAATTTTGAAAAAAAAAGTTAGCCTCGTTTCTCATCATTTTGGACCGTGGGCTATAGCCCATATCGTACGGCATACTATAGCGCGCAGTTTTTCTACATTTTTGAAGATTTGAAAAAAATGACGAAATGACAAAAACGATGGGTTATAGCCCATGTTTTTTTAAATTTTGAAAAAAAAAGTTAGCCTCGTTTCTCATCATTTTGGACCGTGGGCTATATCCCATATCGTACGGCATACTATAGCGCGCAGTTTTTCTACATTTTTGAAGATTTGAAAAAAATGACGAAATGACAAAAACGATGGGTTATAGCCCATGTTTTTTGAAATTTTGAAAAAAAAAGTTATCCTCGTTTCTCATCATTTTGGACCATGGGCTATAGCCCATATCGTACGGCATACTATAGCGCGCCGTTTTTCATCATTTTTGAGGATTTGAAAAAAATGACGAAATGACAAAAACGATGGGTTATAGCCCATGTTTTTTGAAATTTCGAAAAAAAAAGTTAGCCTAGTTTCTCATCATTTTAGCCTCGTTTCTCATCATTTTGGACCGTGGGCTATAGCCCATATCGTACGGCATACTATAGCGCGCCGTTTTTCATCATTTTTGAGGATTTAAAAAAAATGACGAAATGACAAAAACGATGGGTTATAGCCCATGTTTTTTGAAATTTTGAAAAAAAAAGTTAGCCTCGTTTCTCATTATTTTGGACCGTGGGCTATAGCCCATATCGTACGGCATACTATAGCGCGCCATTTTTCATCATTTTTGAGGATTTGAAAAAAATGACGAAATGACAAAAACGATGGGTTATAGCCCATGTTTTTTGAAATTTTGAAAAAAAAAAGTTAGCCTCGTTTCTCATCATTTTGGACCGTGGGCTATAGCCCATATCGTACGGCATACTATAGCGCGCAGTTTTTCTACATTTTTGAAGATTTGAAAAAAATGACGAAATGACAAAAACGATGGGTTATAGCCCATGTTTTTTGAAATTTTGAAAAAAAAAGTTAGCCTCGTTTCTCATCATTTTGGACCATGGGCTATAGCCCATATCGTACGGCATACTATAGCGCGCCGTTTTTCATCATTTTTGAGGATTTGAAAAAAATGACGAAATGACAAAAACGATGGGTTATAGCCCATGTTTTTTGAAATTTTGAAAAAAAAAGTTAGCCTCGTTTCTCATCATTTTGGACCGTGGGCTATAGCCCATATCGTACGGCATACTATAGCGCGCCGTTTTTCATCATTTTTGAAGATTTGAAAAAAATGACGAAATGACAAAAACGATGGGTTATAGCCCATGTTTTTTTAAATTTTGAAAAAAAAAGTTAGCCTCGTTTCTCATCATTTTGGACCGTGGGCTATAGCCCATATCGTACGGCATACTATAGCGCGCCGTTTTTCATCATTTTTGAGGATTTGAAAAAAATGACGAAATGACAAAAACGATGGGTTATAGCCCATGTTTTTTTGAAATTTTGAAAAAAAAAGTTAGCCTCGTTTCTCATCATTTTGGACCGTGGGCTATAGCCCATATCGTACGGCATACTATAGCGCGCCGTTTTTCATCATTTTTGAGGATTTGAAAAAAATGACGAAATGACAAAAACGATCGGTTATAGCCCATGTTTTTTGAAATTTTGAAAAAAAAAGTTAGCCTCGTTTCTCATCATTTTGGACCGTGGGCTATAGCCCATATCGTACGGCATACTATAGCGCACAGTTTTTCTACATTTTTGAAGATTTGAAAAAAATGACGAAATGACAAAAACGATGGGTTATAGCCCATGTTTTTTGAAATTTTGAAAAAAAAAGTTAGCCTCGTTTCTCATCATTTTGGACCGTGGGCTATAGCCCATATCGTACGGCATAATATAGCGCGCAGTTTTTCATCATTTTTGAAGATTTGAAAAAAATGACGAAATGACAAAAACGATGGGTTATAGCCCATGTTTTTTGAAATTTTGAAAAAAAAAGTTAGCCTCGTTTCTCATCATTTTGGACCGTGGGCTATATCCCATATCGTACGGCACACTATAGCTCGCAGTTTTTCTACATTTTTGAAGATTTGAAAAATATGACGAAATGACAAAAACGATGGGTTATAGCCCATGTTTTTTGAAATTTTGAAAAAAAAAGTTAGCCTCGTTTCTCATCATTTTGGACCATGGGCTATAGCCCATATCGTACGGCATACTATAGCGCGCCGTTTTTCATCATTTTTGAGGATTTGAAAAAAATGACGAAATGACAAAAACGATGGGTTATAGCCCATGTTTTTTGAAATTTTGAAAAAAAAAGTTAGCCTCGTTTCTCATCATTTTGGACCGTGGGCTATAGCCCATATCGTACGGCATACTATAGCGCGCCGTTTTTCATCATTTTTGAAGATTTGAAAAAAATGACGAAATGACAAAAACGATGGGTTATAGCCCATGTTTTTTTAAATTTTGAAAAAAAAAGTTAGCCTCGTTTCTCATCATTTTGGACCGTGGGCTATAGCCCATATCGTACGGCATACTATAGCGCGCCGTTTTTCATCATTTTTGAGGATTTGAAAAAAATGACGAAATGACAAAAACGATGGGTTATAGCCCATGTTTTTTTGAAATTTTGAAAAAAAAAGTTAGCCTCGTTTCTCATCATTTTGGACCGTGGGCTATAGCCCATATCGTACGGCATACTATAGCGCGCCGTTTTTCATCATTTTTGAGGATTTGAAAAAAATGACGAAATGACAAAAACGATCGGTTATAGCCCATGTTTTTTGAAATTTTGAAAAAAAAAGTTAGCCTCGTTTCTCATCATTTTGGACCGTGGGCTATAGCCCATATCGTACGGCATACTATAGCGCGCAGTTTTTCTACATTTTTGAAGATTTGAAAAAAATGACGAAATGACAAAAACGATGGGTTATAGCCCATGTTTTTTGAAATTTTGAAAAAAAAAGTTAGCCTCGTTTCTCATCATTTTGGACCGTGGGCTATAGCCCATATCGTACGGCATAATATAGCGCGCAGTTTTTCATCATTTTTGAAGATTTGAAAAAAATGACGAAATGACAAAAACGATGGGTTATAGCCCATGTTTTTTGAAATTTTGAAAAAAAAAGTTAGCCTCGTTTCTCATCATTTTGGACCGTGGGCTATATCCCATATCGTACGGCACACTATAGCGCGCAGTTTTTCTACATTTTTGAAGATTTGAAAAATATGACGAAATGACAAAAACGATGGGTTATAGCCCATGTTTTTTGAAATTTTGAAAAAAAAAGTTATCCTCGTTTCTCATCATTTTGGACCATGGGCTATAGCCCATATCGTACGGCATACTATAGCGCGCCGTTTTTCATCATTTTTGAGGATTTGAAAAAAATGACGAAATGACAAAAACGATGGGTTATAGCCCATGTTTTTTGAAATTTTGAAAAAAAAAGTTAGCCTCGTTTCTCATCATTTTGGACCGTGGGCTATAGCCCATATCGTACGGCATACTATAGCGCGCAGTTTTTCTACATTTTTGAAGATTTGAAAAAAATGACGAAATGACAAAAACGATGGGTTATAGCCCATGTTTTTTGAAATTTTGAAAAAAAAAGTTATCCTCGTTTCTCATCATTTTGGACCATGGGCTATAGCCCATATCGTACGGCATACTATAGCGCGCCGTTTTTCATCATTTTTGAGGATTTGAAAAAAATGACGAAATGACAAAAACGATGGGTTATAGCCCATGTTTTTTTAAATTTTGGAAAAAAAAGTTAGCCTCGTTTCTCATCATTTTGGACCGTGGGCTATAGCCCATATCGTACGGCATACTATAGCGCGCAGTTTTTCTACATTTTTGAAGATTTGAAAAAAATGACGAAATGACAAAAACGATGGGTTATAGCCCATGTTTTTTGAAATTTTGAAAAAAAAAGTTAGCCTCGTTTCTCATCATTTTGGACCGTGGGCTATATCCCATATCGTACGGCATACTATAGCGTGCAGTTTTTCTACATTTTTGAAGATTTGAAAAAAATGACGAAATGACAAAAACGATGGGTTATAGCCCATGTTTTTTTAAAATTTTGAAAAAAAAAGTTAGCCTCGTTTCTCATCATTTTGGACCATGGGCTATAGCCCATATCGTACGGCATACTATAGCGCGCCGTTTTTCATCATTTTTGAGGATTTGAAAAAAATGACGAAATGACAAAAACGATGGGTTATAGCCCATGTTTTTTTAAATTTTGGGAAAAAAAGTTAGCCTCGTTTCTCATCATTTTGGACCGTGGGCTATAGCCCATATCGTACGGCATACTATAGCGCGCCGTTTTTCATCATTTTTGAGGATTTGAAAAAAATGACGAAATGACAAAAACGATGGGTTATAGCCCATGTTTTTTTAAATTTTGAAAAAAAAAGTTAGCCTCGTTTCTCATCATTTTGGACCGTGGGCTATAGCCCATATCGTACGGCATACTATAGCGCGCAGTTTTCTACATTTTTGAAGATTTGAAAAAAATGACGAAATGGCAAAAACGATGGGTTATAGCCCATGTTTTTTGAAATTTTGAAAAAAACAGTTAGCCTCGTTTCTCATCATTTTGGACCGTGGGCTATATCCCATATCGTACGGCAAACTATAGCGCGCAGTTTTTCTACATTTTTGAAGATTTGAAAAAAATGACGAAATGACAAAAACGATGGGTTATAGCCCATGTTTTTTGAAATTTTGAAAAAAAAAGTTATCCTCGTTTCTCATCATTTTGGACCATGGGCTATAGCCCATATCGTACGGCATACTATAGCGCGCCGTTTTTCATCATTTTTGAGGATTTGAAAAAAATGACGAAATGACAAAAACGATGGGTTATAGCCCATGTTTTTTGAAATTTTGAAAAAAAAAGTTAGCCTCGTTTCTCATCATTTTGGACCGTGGGCTATAGCCCATATCGTACGGCATACTATAGCGCGCCGTTTTTCATCATTTTTGAGGATTTTAAAAAAATGACGAAATGACAAAAACGATGGGTTATAGCCCATGTTTTTTGAAATTTTGAAAAAAAAAGTTAGCCTCGTTTCTCATCATTTTGGACCGTGGGCTATAGCCCATATCGTACGGCATACTATAGCGCGCAGTTTTTCTACATTTTTGAAGATTTGAAAAAAATGACGAAATGACAAAAACGATGGGTTATAGCCCATGTTTTTTGAAATTTAAAAAAAAAAGGTTATCCTCGTTTCTCATCATTTTGGACCATGGGCTATAGCCCATATCGTACGGCATACTATAGCGCGCCGTTTTTCATCATTTTTGAGGATTTGAAAAAAATGACGAAATGACAAAAACGATGGGTTATAGCCCATGTTTTTTTTAATTTTGAAAAAAAAAGTTAGCCTCGTTTCTCATCATTTTGGACCGTGGGCTATAGCCCATATCGTACGGCATACTATAGCGCGCAGTTTTTCTACATTTTTGAAGATTTGAAAAAAATGACGAAATGACAAAAACGATGGGTTATAGCCCATGTTTTTTGAAATTTTGAAAAAAGAAGTTAGCCTCGTTTCTCATCATTTTGGACCGTGGGCTATATCCCATATCGTACGGCATACTATAGCGCGCAGTTTTTCTACATTTTTGAAGATTTGAAAAAAATGACGAAATGACAAAAACGATGGGTTATAGCCCATGTTTTTTGAAATTTCGGAAAAAAAAGTTATCCTCGTTTCTCATCATTTTGGACCATGGGCTATAGCCCATATCGTACGGCATACTATAGCGCGCCGTTTTTCATCATTTTTGAGGATTTGAAAAAAATGACGAAATGACAAAAACGATGGGTTATAGCCCATGTTTTTTGAAATTTCGAAAAAAAAAGTTAGCCTCGTTTCTCATCATTTTAGCCTCGTTTCTCATCATTTTGGACCGTGGGCTATAGCCCATATCGTACGGCATACTATAGCGCGCCGTTTTTCATCATTTTTGAGGATTTAAAAAAAATGACGAAATGACAAAAACGATGGGTTATAGCCCATGTTTTTTGAAATTTTGAAAAAAAAAGTTAGCCTCGTTTCTCATCATTTTGGACCGTGGGCTATATCCCATATCGTACGGCATACTATAGCGCGCAGTTTTTCTACATTTTTGAAGATTTGAAAAAAATGACGAAATGACAAAAACGATGGGTTATAGCCCATGTTTTTTTAAATTTTGAAAAAAAAAAAGTTAGCCTCGTTTCTCATCATTTTGGACCGTGGGCTATAGCCCATATCGTACGGCATACTATAGCGCGCAGTTTTTCTACATTTTTGAAGATTTGAAAAAAATGACGAAATGACAAAAACGATGGGTTATAGCCCATGTTTTTTGAAATTTTGAAAAAAAAAGGTTATCCTCGTTTCTCATCATTTTGGACCATGGGCTATAGCCCATATCGTACGGCATACTATAGCGCGCCGTTTTTCATCATTTTTGAGGATTTGAAAAAAATGACGAAATGACAAAAACGATGGGTTATAGCCCATGTTTTTTTAAATTTTGAAAAAAAAAGTTAGCCTCGTTTCTCATCATTTTGGACCGTGGGCTATAGCCCATATCGTACGGCATACTATAGCGCGCAGTTTTTCTACATTTTTGAAGATTTGAAAAAAATGACGAAATGACAAAAACGATGGGTTATAGCCCATGTTTTTTGAAATTTTGAAAAAAAAAGTTAGCCTCGTTTCTCATCATTTTGGACCGTGGGCTATATCCCATATCGTACGGCATACTATAGCGCGCAGTTTTTCTACATTTTTGAAGATTTGAAAAAAATGACGAAATGACAAAAACGATGGGTTATAGCCCATGTTTTTTGAAATTTCGAAAAAAAAAGTTATCCTCGTTTCTCATCATTTTGGACCATGGGCTATAGCCCATATCGTACGGCATACTATAGCGCGCCGTTTTTCATCATTTTTGAGGATTTGAAAAAAATGACGAAATGACAAAAACGATGGGTTATAGCCCATGTTTTTTGAAATTTCGAAAAAAAAAGTTAGCCTCGTTTCTCATCATTTTAGCCTCGTTTCTCATCATTTTGGACCGTGGGCTATAGCCCATATCGTACGGCATACTATAGCGCGCCGTTTTTCATCATTTTTGAGGATTTAAAAAAAATGACGAAATGACAAAAACGATGGGTTATAGCCCATGTTTTTTGAAATTTTGAAAAAAAAAGTTAGCCTCGTTTCTCATCATTTTGGACCGTGGGCTATATCCCATATCGTACGGCATACTATAGCGCGCAGTTTTTCTACATTTTTGAAGATTTGAAAAAAATGACGAAATGACAAAAACGATGGGTTATAGCCCATGTTTTTTTAAATTTTGAAAAAAAAAGTTAGCCTCGTTTCTCATCATTTTGGACCGTGGGCTATAGCCCATATCGTACGGCATACTATAGCGCGCAGTTTTTCTACATTTTTGAAGATTTGAAAAAAATGACGAAATGACAAAAACGATGGGTTATAGCCCATGTTTTTTTAAATTTTGAAAAAAAAAGTTAGCCTCGTTTCTCATCATTTTGGACCGTGGGCTATATCCCATATCGTACGGCATACTATAGCGCGCAGTTTTTCTACATTTTTGAAGATTTGAAAAAAATGACGAAATGACAAAAACGATGGGTTATAGCCCATGTTTTTTGAAATTTTGAAAAAAAAAGTTATCCTCGTTTCTCATCATTTTGGACCATGGGCTATAGCCCATATCGTACGGCATACTATAGCGCGCCGTTTTTCATCATTTTTGAGGATTTGAAAAAAATGACGAAATGACAAAAACGATGGGTTATAGCCCATGTTTTTTGAAATTTCGAAAAAAAAAGTTAGCCTAGTTTCTCATCATTTTAGCCTCGTTTCTCATCATTTTGGACCGTGGGCTATAGCCCATATCGTACGGCATACTATAGCGCGCCGTTTTTCATCATTTTTGAGGATTTAAAAAAAATGACGAAATGACAAAAACGATGGGTTATAGCCCATGTTTTTTGAAATTTTGAAAAAAAAAGTTAGCCTCGTTTCTCATTATTTTGGACCGTGGGCTATAGCCCATATCGTACGGCATACTATAGCGCGCCATTTTTCATCATTTTTGAGGATTTGAAAAAAATGACGAAATGACAAAAACGATGGGTTATAGCCCATGTTTTTTGAAATTTTGAAAAAAAAAAGTTAGCCTCGTTTCTCATCATTTTGGACCGTGGGCTATAGCCCATATCGTACGGCATACTATAGCGCGCAGTTTTTCTACATTTTTGAAGATTTGAAAAAAATGACGAAATGACAAAAACGATGGGTTATAGCCCATGTTTTTTGAAATTTTGAAAAAAAAAGTTAGCCTCGTTTCTCATCATTTTGGACCATGGGCTATAGCCCATATCGTACGGCATACTATAGCGCGCCGTTTTTCATCATTTTTGAGGATTTGAAAAAAATGACGAAATGACAAAAACGATGGGTTATAGCCCATGTTTTTTGAAATTTTGAAAAAAAAAGTTAGCCTCGTTTCTCATCATTTTGGACCGTGGGCTATAGCCCATATCGTACGGCATACTATAGCGCGCCGTTTTTCATCATTTTTGAAGATTTGAAAAAAATGACGAAATGACAAAAACGATGGGTTATAGCCCATGTTTTTTTAAATTTTGAAAAAAAAAGTTAGCCTCGTTTCTCATCATTTTGGACCGTGGGCTATAGCCCATATCGTACGGCATACTATAGCGCGCCGTTTTTCATCATTTTTGAGGATTTGAAAAAAATGACGAAATGACAAAAACGATGGGTTATAGCCCATGTTTTTTTGAAATTTTGAAAAAAAAAGTTAGCCTCGTTTCTCATCATTTTGGACCGTGGGCTATAGCCCATATCGTACGGCATACTATAGCGCGCCGTTTTTCATCATTTTTGAGGATTTGAAAAAAATGACGAAATGACAAAAACGATCGGTTATAGCCCATGTTTTTTGAAATTTTGAAAAAAAAAGTTAGCCTCGTTTCTCATCATTTTGGACCGTGGGCTATAGCCCATATCGTACGGCATACTATAGCGCACAGTTTTTCTACATTTTTGAAGATTTGAAAAAAATGACGAAATGACAAAAACGATGGGTTATAGCCCATGTTTTTTGAAATTTTGAAAAAAAAAGTTAGCCTCGTTTCTCATCATTTTGGACCGTGGGCTATAGCCCATATCGTACGGCATAATATAGCGCGCAGTTTTTCATCATTTTTGAAGATTTGAAAAAAATGACGAAATGACAAAAACGATGGGTTATAGCCCATGTTTTTTGAAATTTTGAAAAAAAAAGTTAGCCTCGTTTCTCATCATTTTGGACCGTGGGCTATATCCCATATCGTACGGCACACTATAGCTCGCAGTTTTTCTACATTTTTGAAGATTTGAAAAATATGACGAAATGACAAAAACGATGGGTTATAGCCCATGTTTTTTGAAATTTTGAAAAAAAAAGTTAGCCTCGTTTCTCATCATTTTGGACCATGGGCTATAGCCCATATCGTACGGCATACTATAGCGCGCCGTTTTTCATCATTTTTGAGGATTTGAAAAAAATGACGAAATGACAAAAACGATGGGTTATAGCCCATGTTTTTTGAAATTTTGAAAAAAAAAGTTAGCCTCGTTTCTCATCATTTTGGACCGTGGGCTATAGCCCATATCGTACGGCATACTATAGCGCGCCGTTTTTCATCATTTTTGAAGATTTGAAAAAAATGACGAAATGACAAAAACGATGGGTTATAGCCCATGTTTTTTTAAATTTTGAAAAAAAAAGTTAGCCTCGTTTCTCATCATTTTGGACCGTGGGCTATAGCCCATATCGTACGGCATACTATAGCGCGCCGTTTTTCATCATTTTTGAGGATTTGAAAAAAATGACGAAATGACAAAAACGATGGGTTATAGCCCATGTTTTTTTGAAATTTTGAAAAAAAAAGTTAGCCTCGTTTCTCATCATTTTGGACCGTGGGCTATAGCCCATATCGTACGGCATACTATAGCGCGCCGTTTTTCATCATTTTTGAGGATTTGAAAAAAATGACGAAATGACAAAAACGATCGGTTATAGCCCATGTTTTTTGAAATTTTGAAAAAAAAAGTTAGCCTCGTTTCTCATCATTTTGGACCGTGGGCTATAGCCCATATCGTACGGCATACTATAGCGCGCAGTTTTTCTACATTTTTGAAGATTTGAAAAAAATGACGAAATGACAAAAACGATGGGTTATAGCCCATGTTTTTTGAAATTTTGAAAAAAAAAGTTAGCCTCGTTTCTCATCATTTTGGACCGTGGGCTATAGCCCATATCGTACGGCATAATATAGCGCGCAGTTTTTCATCATTTTTGAAGATTTGAAAAAAATGACGAAATGACAAAAACGATGGGTTATAGCCCATGTTTTTTGAAATTTTGAAAAAAAAAGTTAGCCTCGTTTCTCATCATTTTGGACCGTGGGCTATATCCCATATCGTACGGCACACTATAGCGCGCAGTTTTTCTACATTTTTGAAGATTTGAAAAATATGACGAAATGACAAAAACGATGGGTTATAGCCCATGTTTTTTGAAATTTTGAAAAAAAAAGTTATCCTCGTTTCTCATCATTTTGGACCATGGGCTATAGCCCATATCGTACGGCATACTATAGCGCGCCGTTTTTCATCATTTTTGAGGATTTGAAAAAAATGACGAAATGACAAAAACGATGGGTTATAGCCCATGTTTTTTGAAATTTTGAAAAAAAAAGTTAGCCTCGTTTCTCATCATTTTGGACCGTGGGCTATAGCCCATATCGTACGGCATACTATAGCGCGCAGTTTTTCTACATTTTTGAAGATTTGAAAAAAATGACGAAATGACAAAAACGATGGGTTATAGCCCATGTTTTTTGAAATTTTGAAAAAAAAAGTTATCCTCGTTTCTCATCATTTTGGACCATGGGCTATAGCCCATATCGTACGGCATACTATAGCGCGCCGTTTTTCATCATTTTTGAGGATTTGAAAAAAATGACGAAATGACAAAAACGATGGGTTATAGCCCATGTTTTTTTAAATTTTGGAAAAAAAAGTTAGCCTCGTTTCTCATCATTTTGGACCGTGGGCTATAGCCCATATCGTACGGCATACTATAGCGCGCAGTTTTTCTACATTTTTGAAGATTTGAAAAAAATGACGAAATGACAAAAACGATGGGTTATAGCCCATGTTTTTTGAAATTTTGAAAAAAAAAGTTAGCCTCGTTTCTCATCATTTTGGACCGTGGGCTATATCCCATATCGTACGGCATACTATAGCGTGCAGTTTTTCTACATTTTTGAAGATTTGAAAAAAATGACGAAATGACAAAAACGATGGGTTATAGCCCATGTTTTTTTAAAATTTTGAAAAAAAAAGTTAGCCTCGTTTCTCATCATTTTGGACCGTGGGCTATAGCCCATATCGTACGGCATACTATAGCGCGCCGTTTTTCATCATTTTTGAGGATTTGAAAAAAATGACGAAATGACAAAAACGATGGGTTATAGCCCATGTTTTTTGAAATTTTGAAAAAAAAGGTTAGCCTCGTTTCTCATCATTTTGGACCGTGGGCTATAGCCCATATCGTACGGCATACTATAGCGCGCAGTTTTTCTACATTTTTGAAGATTTGAAAAAAATGACGAAATGACAAAAACGATGGGTTATAGCCCATGTTTTTTGAAATTTTGAAAAAAAAAGTTAGCCTCGTTTCTCATCATTTTGGACCGTGGGCTATAGCCCATATCGTACGGCATACTATAGCGCGCAGTTTTTCTACATTTTTGAAGATTTGAAAAAAATGACGAAATGACAAAAACGATGGGTTATAGCCCATGTTTTTTTGAAATTTTGAAAAAAAAAGTTAGCCTCGTTTCTCATCATTTTGGACCGTGGGCTATAGCCCATATCGTACGGCATACTATAGCGCGCCGTTTTTCATCATTTTTGAGGATTTGAAAAAAATGACGAAATGACAAAAACGATGGGTTATAGCCCATGTTTTTTGAAATTTTGAAAAAAAAAGTTAGCCTCGTTTCTCATCATTTTGGACCGTGGGCTATAGCCCATATCGTACGGCATACTATGGCGCGCAGTTTTTCTACATTTTTGAAGATTTGAAAAAAATGACGAAATGACAAAAGCGATGGGTTATAGCCCATGTTTTTTGAAATTTTGAAAAAAAAAGTTAGCCTCGTTTCTCAGCATTTTGGACCGTGGGCTATATCCCATATCGTACGGCATACTATAGCGTGCAGTTTTTCTACATTTTTGAAGATTTGAAAAAAATGACGAAATGACAAAAACGATGGGTTATAGCCCATGTTTTTTGAAATTTTGAAAAAAAAAGTTATCCTCGTTTCTCATCATTTTGGACCATGGGCTATAGCCCATATCGTACGGCATACTATAGCGCGCCGTTTTTCATCATTTTTGAGGATTTGAAAAAAATGACGAAATGACAAAAACGATGGGTTATAGCCCATGTTTTTTGAAATTTTGAAGAAAAAAGTTAGCCTCGTTTCACATCATTTTGGACCGTGGGCTATAGCCCATATCGTACGGCATACTATAGCGCGCCGTTTTTCATCATTTTTGAGGATTTAAAAAAAATGACGAAATGACAAAAACGATGGGTTGTAGCCCATGTTTTTTGAAATTTTGAAAAAAAAAGTTAGCCTCGTTTCTCATCATTTTGGACCGTGGGCTATAGCCCATATCGTACGGCATACTATAGCGCGAAGTTTTTCTACATTTTTGAAGATTTGAAAAAAATGACGAAATGACAAAAACGATGGGTTATAGCCCATGTTTTTTGAAATTTTGAAAAAAAAGGTTATCCTCGTTTCTCATCATTTTGGACCATGGGCTATAGCCCATATCGTACGGCATACTATAGCGCGCCGTTTTTCATCATTTTTGAGGATTTGAAAAAAATGACGAAATGACAAAAACGATGGGTTATAGCCCATGTTTTTTGAAATTTTGAAAAAAAAAGTTAGCCTCGTTTCTCATCATTTTGGACCGTGGGCTATAGCCCATATCGTACGGCATACTATAGCGTGCAGTTTTTCTACATTTTTGAAGATTTGAAAAAAATGACGAAATGACAAAAACGATGGGTTATAGCCCATGTTTTTTGAAATTTTGAAAAAAAAAGTTATCCTCGTTTCTCATCATTTTGGACCATGGGCTATAGCCCATATCGTACGGCATACTATAGCGCGCCGTTTTTCATCATTTTTGAGGATTTGAAAAAAATGACGAAATGACAAAAACGATGGGTTATAGCCCATGTTTTTTGAAATTTTGAAAAAAAAAGTTAGCCTCGTTTCTCATCATTTTGGACCGTGGGCTATAGCCCATATCGTACGGCATACTCTAGGGTGCAGTTTTTCTACATTTTTGAAGATTTGAAAAAAATGACGAAATGACAAAAACGATGGGTTATAGCCCATGTTTTTTGAAATTTTGAAAAAAAAAGTTATCCTCGTTTCTCATCATTTTGGACCATGGGCTATAGCCCATATCGTACGGCATACTATAGCGCGCAGTTTTTCATCATTTTTGAGGATTTGAAAAAAAATGACGAAATGACAAAAACGATGGGTTATAGCCCATGTTTTTTGAAATTTTGAAAAAAAAAGTTATCCTCGTTTCTCATCATTTTGGACCATGGGCTATAGCCCATATCGTACGGCATACTATAGCGCGCAGTTTTTCATCATTTTTGAGGATTTGAAAAAAAATGACGAAATGACAAAAACGATGGGTTATAGCCCATGTTTTTTGAAATTTTGAAAAAAAAAGTTAGCCTCGTTATAGTGTGCCATTTTTCACGATTTCGGACGATTAAAAAAAAAGGTGAAAATCGCGGAAAAGCGTCAGGCTATAGTCCATCGTCTCGGAGCACATGCTGTCACTGTTGTGTCACTGTTGCGTAGCCTAACACACACACACACACACTAACTGTAGTGTATATGATGATTTTGGGTGTACAGTAGAGGGACCCCCTGGGGATCCCGTTTCGGACACGGGGTGGCACGCCGGAACCGGGCTGGCACCCTGGGCGCGTTCCTGTGGGTCTGGAAGTTCCGACTCCGAGGACCCCCGGGGACGCCCACAAGGAGTTGCACCACTTACTTCACACAGGTGTGAATTTTTCCCCTCTAAATTACAATGTAACAGCTCTGTTTACACAATTCTTTATTCCCATTTAATTGTACATGCATTGTTTTGTTATTGTTCCACTTTTGTCTTGGCAATTTAAACATGCTTTCTCATGCCAATAAAGCCCCATTGAATTGAATTGAGTCGAGGACATAGGAGAGGAGTGGTGGGAGGAGGTGAGTGGAGAGAACTCAGGGAGCAGTGCCGGTTCTAGGCCTTTTGAGGCCCTAGGCAACATATTATACAGAGCCCCCCCCCTCCTGCTTTGCCACGCCGGATAAAAATTGTAAATTTGCCATGAAAATGCTTCAATCTGGTGCACTTTGAGATCAAAATTAAGAAGCTAGGTGGGGGCCTCATGTGGCCAGTAGTAGTGGTCCTACCCCCCACATGAGACTTACAAATCCCAAATGTTTATAAACAAATCCCAAATGTTTGTAAACAAATCCCAAATGTTTATAAACAAATCCCAAAATGTTTATAAACAAATCCCAAATGTTTATAAACAAATCACAAATGTTTATAAACAAATACCAAAATGTTTATAAACAAATCCCAAATCCCTTGGTCCTACCCCCCCGACCATGAGACTTACTACAGGCCAACTGGTAGCGGTCCTACCCCCCCCCCCCCCCCATGAGACTTACTACAGGCCAACTGGTAGTGGTCCTACCCCCCCCATGAGACTTACAAATCCCAAATGTTTATAAACAAATCCCAAATGTTTGTAAACAAATCCCAAATGTTTATAAACAAATCCCAAAATGTTTATAAACAAATCACAAATGTTTATAAACAAATCACAAATGTTTATAAACAAATCACAAATGTTTATAAACAAATACCAAAATGTTTATAAACAAATCCCAAAACCCATGAGACTTGGTCCTACCCCCCCCGACCATGAGACTTACTACAGGCCAACTGGTAGTGGTCCTACCCCCCCCATGAGACTTACAAATCCCAAATGTTTATAAACAAATCCCAAATGTTTGTAAACAAATACCAAATGTTTATAAACAAATCACAAATGTTTATAAACAAATCACAAATGTTTATAAACAAATACCAAAATGTTTATAAACAAATCCCAAATCCCTTGGTCCTACCCCCCCGACCATGAGACTTACTACAGGTCAACTGGTAGTGGTCCGACAGCAGCTCTTATGAATGCAAAGCTCCCTTTCACTAACTTGCAAAGTTGTCTTATTTGCTGCTGCCAGACTGATAACTGGAACGACAAAACGAGATAATATCACCCCAGCATTGGAAAAACTACACTGGTTGCCTGTTAAATTCTGCATTCAATTCAAATCACTCTTTGTATTTAAATCCCTAAACGGCATTGCCCCTTTCTACATTTCTGAACTAATAACAGCTCCCCTAATACCACCAGGACACTCAGATCCTCCACTCTCAAACTCATTGCAGCCCCCCCTTCAAATCTGAAAACAAAAGGTGATCAGGCTTTCTTTGTAGCTGGACCTACACTTTGGGATAATCTTCCACTCCACATAAAGGCTATAGCCCCCCCCTGGAGATTTTAAAATCCAACCTGAAAACACACCTTTTTAGTCTGGCTTTTAATACAGTGTGCAGTTTAGTGTTTATTGTTGTTCATTGTTTTTGTTGTTATTTTGGCCCGTTTTTTCGATTGTATTACATGTTTTGTTATTGCACTGTGATGGAATACGGTCTACCTATTCTGGAAAGCACTTATGTGCTATATAAATAAAATTGACTTGACTTATTTAAAATGAGCAAAAGCCCAGCTGTCTTAAAATGAATAAATAAAGAATACATGATTAATTTTGTCAGTACACTAGTCAATCAAGTGCCAGATATTTGTCAATGGCTGTCAAACAATGAAGACTTTGCTCACAAAATGATGAATCTATTCTACAAGATTGTGGAAAGCTGTCTAAGAATGTACACATTAAAACCCTCGTTTAGTGTTCGTTTATTTAAATTAACACTGCAGAATTTTATGGTCATGTGGAAATAGATTATAGCCAACATAAGGTTTTGCCATATTATACAAAAACATTTATTTAAAGGGAATATAAGGAGGTAAGTTAAATTTACTTTCTTTAAAATAGAATTTCCCAATACCTCAATATCATTATAATTGAGTGTGTACTCAAATGTTAATACATTTTGTCTGAGAAGGTGAAACAATCCAAACGGCAACATGATTTGTCCTCAACCTGTACACTTGGCCGGATCTACCATAGGGCACTTTGGGCACGGGAGGGGGAGAGGGAGAGGGAGCGAGAGGAGGGAGGGAGAGGAGAGTTGCACCACTCTGTTCACACGGGTGTGGGTCAGTAGTATAGTGCATTTGGTTTTATTTGCCATAGTATAGCATGTGAGTGTGTAAATTGGCCATTTTCACATGCCCAGGAAGTAGGGTTAATTTGGTTCAGTTTCACACCACCTGTGTGTTTCAGTCACTCATGACTTTCTCCTGTCACTTCTAGCCTGATATCTGGTCTGGAAAAGACAACCTGTGACCATGAGTCAGTCTCCTGCCCAGCATCAGCAGCGACATCATAATGGCATTCGGAGATTAGAAAAGGGCTCCTCATGACCTTGTGGCTCGTTTTGTAATCTTTGTGGAAATTGCATTCTCACTTTATGAATATATTGTAATTAGGCATATGTATTTGAGCAGTTCAGTAAAGATATAGTTTTTGCCTAATCTCTCATTTATATGCAAAGGAGTACTAGTTTAAGAGCTTAGATTTTCTTCAGTCTTAATGCTTACCAACCCCCCATCACACACACACTATTGGCATGAGAAAACATACGTTTACATTGCCAAAGCAGAAAAAATACAGCAATAATCAAAACAAAAATGAAAGTCAGAATCTTCAATAGATCAATTTCTATGTACCAAGAGCACTCGGTGCAGGTATAGTGCAGGAATAGACACAATGATTAATCTTTAGGGTGGTTGTGTTCCATTTGATATCCTTCTCCTATCACAGCAACTCACAAATCTTGCTGCTATATTTGCACATTGTTGTGCTACGCCCAGCAGATATGGGAGTTTTTTGTCATTGGTCATGTTTTCAAAATCTGTGTGGTTGTAATCTGTGGGAAGTATGTATGTGTCTCTGATGTCTTGGTACAATGGACAGATGGTTAGGAAGTGTAGCTCGGTTTCCACTTCATTTTGTGTGCATAGTCTGTCTTCTCGGGATACAGGTCTGCCTATGACAGCCTCTCGAGACTGTGCTCACCGAGTCTGTACCTAGTTAAGCTCTTTTTGTTTTGGGTCGGTCACGGTGCTCAGGTATTCTGCCACTGTGTATTCTGTTTAGGGCCAGATAGCATTCTAGTTTACTCTGCTTTTGTGTTGCTTCTTTCCAATGTGTCAGATAGTTTCCTTTTTATAATTTGGTTTAGTCTAACTTAAACCGAGCAGAAGATTAACCATGTAAATACAACAAATTGAGGGCACCGCAGGGAGTTGAACCCCATTCTGGTAAACCAGTAGTACCACACCAGTGCCTTAGTTGGTTTTGTTGTAATTTACATGTCCAAAAGCAATCATTCATAACAATTTGATTCATAGACTATAAATGATAGCCATGATTATGTCTTTATAAAATTGAAATCGAGAAGACTCGCTCCACAAATACCTTAAAGAAAACTCCTGACATAAACTAAGAAAATCTTTATTTTTCCGTGCTCATAAAGTGCTCCAAAGTGCTAAAAGTGAAAGTGCAGCAGAAAACCTTTGGGTCATAGGCCCATCATCAATGCCTCGCCTACTGACTGGCATGAATGAAGTTTTAGCTGCAAATGGCAGCATAAATAAATCACATCAATACACACCACATAATGTGATGTGAACTGACGCGATTAAGCTTCACTCGCACATTATAAAAGACATACATCACATCAATCCACATCACATACCTAACCCTACCCTAACCCTAAGTTCATTATGTGATGTGGGGATGACGTGATGAAGCCTTACTCACCAATGTGAAATGATACGAGACATAAACACACATCACATACCGGGCATGTGATGTGGGCTTACTTGATGAAGCGTTACTCACAAATTAGATCTGATAATATAGCACCAACAATGGTCTTATGACCTAGAGGTTTGCTGCTGGACTTTCACTTAAATCACTTCGAGCTCTTTATGAACATGAACAAAACAAAAAGATTCTTGGTCTCCGCCCAAGCAGTTGGCCGTAGGTTTACGTGGTGCAAGATTTTCTAGCCAGTTGTCCCTAGTTTCCTACATTTTTATTTTAAAATTTATATTTAGTGTTTTCAAAATAATTGCCTACATTTAAAAAATATATATTACAATTTATGCCATTTGTGGACGTTTGACATAAATTATACGAGGTGCAAATTATGCAATGGCAGCAGCATTCTTTGGACCCCAGTATTTGTCAGCAATACAGCAACACTATGAACATGAGAACACAACAACACTACGAATGACATTAGAACACAACAGCAATGAACAAAATTCGTATGGCGTGCGACGACACCGACGAGCTATCCGCAATTACTGTGAAAAAAAATCACACAAAGAAAATCACATAAATGCACATCACATACAGGGTGTGTTCATATCTGATGTGAACTGACGTGATGGCGCTTTACCGGCAAATGACGCAAACGCAAATGACGTGAAACGACATACAGCTCCAATCAATGATTAGAAACTGTACGCGAGACACGACCCGACACACGCACCACATACACTAGTGAAGAACTAGTGATAGAAAGGAAAGAAAGAAATTACTTTAAAATATGAAGCAAAATGCGATTAAAAACTCTGACCACAAAAACCAATATTTTTATTAAAGCAAAGAATAGAAGAGGAGATGAAAGGTCGGGGTAGAAACCGTGCACGTCCAAAACAGTTACTGGACACAAAAATAACCTGTGATACGATTATATTTTTTATTAATATAATAATCTGTGTTCCAATGTTTAGTCACAAGCTCTTGTTTATACTTAAACAGTTTGATACATAAAAAATAGGTTATATTCAATAATGGATTATCTTTGCATCCTGAGCTTGTAGATGAGCCATTTGCTACTTTAGTGTGTGACACTGTAGCATGACCAAGTAAAGAAATTAATTTACAAAACTATGGAGATACAAGGTTTCTGCCCGACAGCCAAAGATAATAAACTACGCTCACTTACCTTCAATATCAGCACTAAACAAAACACACTAACGAAGGAAGAAAATCTGCCATCATTTTCTTCCTGTTAGTGTGGACAGATCTACAGCATAGAAGGCTGTAAACAGTGTTAAGCAGGCTACATGCTACCGGACATAAGTCACATACCGTCACATCACATTTGTACAGTCCACTAGTGAAGAACTAGGGCGATAGATAGGCAAGGAGGAAGAAATAAAAAGTGTTTTTTTTTTCCTGAGACAACCAAAACAAATAACTTTATTAAAAGCAAAGAAGAGAAAGGAGACACTATAACAGAACATACATACGTGATGTGACGTGAAAGCTTTACCCGTAAATTATGTTAAACGATAAATAAATCACATGCCTACACAAACATCACATAGCCCATAGTGGCATGTGATGTAGAGTGGCATTATACACAAATGATGTGAAACGATACAGTGCGAATGACAACCTACGGTAGCCTACGGTAGCATGTAGCCCACTTACACAAGCAGCAGGAATCAAAAGGTTCATTACTGTACCTCCACTGCTAACAGCACCCAGCAGCGGCAACAGCATAGAGTTTGTACCTTCAATACAGACGTCGCCTTGTCAGCTTCACGTTCTGAAATGACAGGGAAAATAGGAAACATTAGTTGTCGGCCTACAGGATGACATTTTGGAAGTCATAACAGTCACCGACAGGGCTGTGTCACAATTTTTTTTACTGCATTAACAAGAGTCACTGACAGGGCTAAATGTGTCACCAATATTTTACTTTAATATAGTCACAAAAGTGTGATTAAAGCAGCTATAAGCAATAATGTCAATTATAATGATTTTTATTTCATTCAGACAGCCAGCAATGAGTAAAACACTACCACAAATTATTTAGTCTCTGGGACACATCTAGGGGCCATAATCTGCAGTCAAAGATGTTCCTAGAAGCTTTGTCATTGGTCGAAGAAAAATAAAACCCGGTCGAAATGACTAACCAATCAGGAAGTAGACAGGCAAATCGACCAATGACAAATCTAGGAAAATCTTTGAATGCAAATTGTGGCCCCTAGATGTGTCAGAGACAAAATTGTGTTTTAGTTTTACCCATTGCTGTCTGAATACCAAAAAATAAAATTACATTTGACATGTTGCTTATAGCAGCTTTAACGATTCAACCCATTAAAGGGAGACTTCAGCCCTTTTGCAAACAGAGCTTATTTCAATTATGTTTGGGAGACAAGAAACACTTTCCTGGGTTTTTTATGTGGGCAATAGTTGTTTTTACAAAAGTGTCCATGGGCTCCATGACATGTCATGGACACCGGGCTCACTTCCTTCCTGGACTACATGTTGTCTCAGTAAGACAGCCCTCACCCTATCCACAAGGATCAGTGCACCAAAGCATTATGGGAATTGTAGTCTGCGTAGGAAGTGTCCATGACATCATGGACACTTTGAAATACTAAAGACGCATTAAAAACCTCAGTAAAGTGTTTATCTCCCAAAAATAATTAAAATAAGATTTGACACAGCCCTAGTTTCTACTACAGCCACATGCAATCCCGGTACGTACCATGGGGGGGCTTCCGTCGCTCGGTTGAAGATAGCCGGTATTAATAGAGCCGCGAAGGTTGTATGGCACAATACGTCCCGATCGTCACCGTTCGCCTCGTAATCTCAGGAAGAGCGTTCGTTGACACCGTTAGAAGTTTCAGCTCAACCGAGTAGACACTCTATTACCAATACCAGCCATCTCCTGATGACCCCATCCAAGGTCACACATGACACCAAGGTCACATGATTAACCTGTAAGACACATAAAAAAAAAAAACATTAGACTCTTTATCCAGATTTCATACATTGTAAAATTAATATAATAAGGGATATTTCACTTTATCCTCTACTGAGGCCTTTTGAAAATAACAGATCTAAAAGCTCACAATGTGTCACATCACAATGCATTGTGAGCTTGTAGATCAGCCAAATGGCCAAAATATGGCTGTAGTGGTAAATGAACAATGTAGGCTAGTACGTTTAGTAATAATACAAATCTACAAAGTAACTAGTAGTTAAACATTTCCAAATAGAGTATATTTTCTACACTACACTTGAGTAAAGGTATAATGATTTAATTTCCACCACTGTTGGGAACCATGGTTTGTTTGCGATTGTTCCTTCTCTAAGGCCTCGATCATCAATGCTTTTCACATGGTTTGAGCAAACATTTGTTTAATGGCTGTGTCTGTCCCCCTCCCCTCCAGCAAACAAATGTTTGGTCAAACCGTGTGACTTCCATTGGAAAAGCATTGAGGCGGCCATTAAAAACAGACGAGACAAATGTTTCACACAAACGTATGTTCTGTGCTCTGCCTGTGTTTGATGGCCACTTCAATGCTTTGCCAATGGGAGGCACATGGTTTGAGCAAACATTTGTGTTTCATGGAGGGGAGGGGGACAGAACACTACTATCAAACACAAATGTTTGGTCAAACCATGTGCCTCCCATTGGAAATGCATTGGGGCAGCCATTAAACACAGACAAGACAAATGTTTTTTTTTGTGAGATAGAGGCCCAATGCCTCATTCACACAACACATGTTCTGTGCTCTGCATGTGTTTGATGGCCACCTCAATGCCTTTCCAATGGGAGGCACATGGTTTGACCAAACATTTGTGTTTGATGGAGGGGGGCAAAGAAACACAAGTGTTTGGACAAACCATGTGCCTCCCATTGGAAAAGCATTGAGGCAGCCTTCAAACACAGACAGTGTTGTTTGTATGAAAAAGGACAAATATTCCTGACATTGTCCATTTAGTGTCACAATAAACAGTCCTATAAATCCTCTAATGTCTATACAACAGTGTTCAAGGATTAAAACCATGTTTCTCAAACAAACGCTCCTTACCTTAGAACAAACAGCATGGCTCCCTGCAGACAGCATGCAGCCTGGCTCAGTGGCTCCCAAACCAAACTGCATGCTGGGAAACAACATGGCCGCTCCTATTTAAATCCAAAGCCACGCCCACTGGATCCGGTCACCTGTTCAACTAGTCCATTCGTCATTGGTCCGTTGGTCAGAGTGATAGGTGATTGGATCATCCACTGTTGATCATCACAGCTGTGTGCACCACACACACACACACACACACACACACACACACACAGTCACACACACACACACACACACACACACACACACACACACACAGGTAGTCTATTAATAGTTGTGGAGAGGGATGTAGATGGAAAGTCTAGAGATATAGGAGTCATTTTAATTAACATTATCCTTTAGAATATGCAATGAAATGTTGGTATAGCGAAGAGGGATAAGGTAACTGATATACTTCCAGTAATAAAACAATCTAATGGCCCATAATAGCCTTATATGTAACCTGGCAAATAGGGCACAGGACACAGACATATATTGGGGTTCTTTATTTCCCCAAGAAGTTGGTGTTGGTGTATCTTATTGGTGTAAAGAATGCCACAGTTTGGCAAATATGGCATGCAAGCCTGTAACATAAAATAAACCTAAACTAAATACGGTAGTGGCTCTATCACAAACAGTGTGAACTGTGAGGAACGGCCAACTCACACACTGAGCAAACACTGGTCCCCCAAGCTTCACCCCTTTCCAAGACAGTACAAAGACACAGAAACTCAACCAAGTTGAGTTACTATAGTTACTACCGTAGTTCAGCTTTCACCTCTTGTTTACAATCATCAAGATCTTCTCAAAGAAACCCCACAAACGATCAATCAATCCATATATCTAGTGATAGATGAAAAATAACCCAAAAATTGTGAAGATGTGTCGCAAATCTTGGAATATAATTATATTCTTTCAGAGCGAACGTTTTCAACTCAAATCTTTTCAGATGGGGGTCGGCGGCCAAATACAGAAAACTCTGGGGCTCCTTGACATGAAATAGTTTGACAACCACTTATTATAGAAACATGGGGTTTTTCAGAAAACTGTCATGATTTAGAAGACATTTGTAGAATCGTCCTCAGGTCTAAATGGTATAAACTACCTAGAACTATAGAGGAATGCTCTCAGAAATACTGTAAATACTTTAGAGAAAATGCTTTCAGCCATTCGGAAAATTAAGCTCCGAACCAGCTAATTCACTCCCCAACATGTTCAATTTATTTTGCACATCAACTTCAAAGGGACAGAAATCAGCCTCGTTGGGGCATCGCGAGGAAGGCAGCGGCGTCTCTCGGCTGGTTGACTCTGCAGACCTGATCACATTCCAACCTCCTGAGTTCCGGAATCCCTGGAACCAAAATTTTTATTCATTAAATATGGTGGCTACATCAGGCATGCAAAGTAAAAAAATATTAAAATCATTTTTTTTACCCATTCTGGGTGGGAACCCCTTTTGGTGTTATAACATTATGTTATAATTTACCTTTTGAAAAATAACAGATCTACAAGCTCATAGCGCGCCACCGAGTGGCACGCTATGAACTTGTAGGTCTGCTATTTTTGAAAATCGTGAAAATGTGCCTGAAACATGTTCCTGGAACAACGTTTTCAGATGGGAGTCGATGGCCAAACACAGATAATTTTTGGGGTCCTTGACATGAAATATTGAGCACCACTGATACAGAAACATAGGTAGGCCTATTTCAGAAAAAGGGTTAATACACTGTACCCCTCTACCATCTGCACTGATGACAAATGTGCTACATTATTTGCCTTAGGTTGTACTTACCCTGCAAAAACATACAGTAGCATGGTAGCAGACACTGTCTTTACAATTTAAGAATTAGCATTCTCTCTCTGGTTCCTCTTTATGTCACTTTGGTAGACATTCACCAGCACACACACATCTCGTAGCCTCTTTGCTTATAAGTGCATATTGTTTTGTCAGTTGCAATGACTGATTGCATTGCATTTTTTGAGTGCTGTTATTCAAATGTAACAGTGAACAGAGGGGTTTAGGCTAGGGTGTTGTTCACTTTACTAGAACCCCTTTCCAAAATATATATATTACTTGCAGTTGTTTCACTTAAATGCAGAGAGAGAGAGCGTTCCATTTAGAACAAAGTGGGTTAAAATGGCCTGGATGCCTTTACAGTATCAGGAGAACACGATATATTTTAAAATCAGTTTTTTGACACCTCGTTAAAACGGTTTAGGCTACATGCATTCTTCACTCTGTAAGCGGTCTACACTAACCTGTACGCATTTCACATCAATTGCTCATGTTTGGAATTTATTTACCGTTTATGAAACGTGAAATGTCAAAATACTACTATATGAAAGAAGATGTGGAGCAGGTCATTATTATTATATATTCTTTTAAGATTTACAGTATTTTGGGCTTTTTATGCCTTTATAGTCAGTGAATATATTATCAGTATTACCAGTCAAATCTGGGAATACATTTCTTACCAAGAACTTTCTTCACCAATGTGTTTGTAAAGGTGTCTACTAACATATCCCACATTGGTTTATATTCAACCACCCTAGGGGAATTTTCGACAGCTGCTGAAAGTTGGGGTACCATCAACAACCAATATAAGGCAAAATGTTCTAAATTTCAGTAAGCTTTAAATAGCATGTGACGTGTCAAGCTAGGTGGTTTTCATCATTCTGAATCCATTCCAAGCATTTGTTTTGCACAGTCACGGGATTCCTGCCCAGCAATTTAGTAGTGCAAGCTGGATTCGGTCACTGAGTTTGGAGTTGGGATGGTAATATTCATTCCATTTTTAATTTGGCTTGGAGCCTAAAAGGAAAAACGGCGTGCTATAGTATGCCGTACGATATGGGCTATAGCCCATGGTCCAAAATGATGAGAAACGAGGATAATGTTTTTTCTCCAAAATTTCAAAAAACATGAGCTATAACCCATCATTTTTTTATTTTTTTTTATTTTCTTCAAATCCTCAAAAATGATGAAAAACGGCGTGCTATAGTATGCCGTACGATATGGGCTATAGCCCATGGTCCAAAATGATGAGGAAACGAGAATAACATTTTTTTTCAAAATTTCAAAAAACATGGGCTATAACCCATCGTTTTTTTCATTTTTTCATTTTTTTCAAATCCTCAGAAATGATGAAAAACGGCGTGCTATAGTATGCCATACGATATGGGCTATAGCCCATGGTCCAAAATGATGAAAAACGAGGATTTTTATTTTTTTTCAAACTCCATTCACACTTTTTATTATGTCTTACGGTGGACATGGTTTGCCTGACAAGGAATCTTTGAAATGTTTCATAGTTTTAGAAATATAGTGCTTTCAAATTTACAATGGGGCTCAATGGCAAACATTGGCACGTCAAAAATTACTTTCACCTATAGAAACTCCATTCACACTTTTTATTATTCAGCTTAATGTGGAGACACATGCTGGAAAGTTTTACTTTGAAATGTTTTATAGTTTCTGAGTTTTTTAACTTAAACGCCCAATGCATTCTCTATGGCAATAGCACAAACTTTGGCATGCTACTAGTCCTACATACTTAAACCTACCAACCCCATTTTAGCCTACTTAGGTTCATCTTACGGTGGACATGTTTGCCTGAAAAGGAATCTTTGAAATGTATAAATAGTAATAGTATAAATAGTAAAAAATGACATACTATTGTATGCCCTCCGAGATCATGGACTAATGACCTTGACCAGTATAAATGACCTTCACCCGACCTTGACCAGTATAACCAGTATGCGGTCCGTGACCATGGACTATAGCCTTTCACTTTTCCGCGATTTTCACCTTTTTTTAAATCCTCAACAATGATGAAGAATCGTGCACTGACCTCTGAGACCATGGACCAATGAACCATGTTACAACAAATTGAGCAGGGCACCAGTGCCTTAGTTTTTGTTTTGGGTATCTTGGTGGTGTAGCGAATCGTGTAGAGTGTAGACCATTGCAAGATGCTGTACTCTGTCGTCAACCCTATAAGGCTTAAGCCATTCCAGCCTGTCAAAATGGGCAGGGGTGAGGTGGGGTCGGGGAGTAAGGCCACGTAGTATACCTGACCAGTTTGTTTTGGGATGTCTGGAGCCTTGTTTTAAGGGCCTTTGAGGTGCTGTGGTACCAAGAGGTGCATATATAGTCGAAGAAACCTTGTACTAGGGCTCCTGTTCGGGTCTTCAAGGAATCTTGTTCTTTGATTGACATTTTTTATTACGTTGGGTGGCCATTTTATCACCGGAAAGATTTGCCTCCAGGATGGAACCTAGGTAGGTAATTTCATCTTTTCGTATGATCTTTTGTCAATTTATCACCCACTAAGCCATCTGCCTTGCTGGGATTAATATTTGATCCAAAGAGAATGGATTCAGGTGATTCGCTACCTGAACAGAGAATGGATTCAGGTGTTTTGCTACTGCAGCCAAAAGGAAAAGAAGAACGAAGATGTGGTTCTGTTAGTTCTGCAGTGGGACATTCGTAAATTCATTGGCTAGCGAACGCACGCACGCACACATGCACACACACACACACACACACACACACACGCGCGCGCGCGCGCGCAGAAGACTACATTACCATAAGGGTCTGTCTCCAGACACGGTGATTTGTAAACTGTGCAACATCACTACATGGCTACTACTTTTCAATGTATTTTTTATTGAGGCTCTGACATTTCACAGCCGTTCGATTGCAATACCATGCATATAGAACCACCCAATTTATTTTAACAGAACAACAACAAATACCACAATAACATTACATTGCACAAAAAAACAAGTTCATTCAGTGAATACCTGACCTTTTTTGTGGTGACTGATATTGTCCTTACAATACGTGAGGGGCCATGGTTTTTCATTTACTGTTATTCAAAATAAATAAGAGCAGTATATGAAAAAGCATCACATATTAGAAGGACACTATCAGCTCACCAGAAAAAAGGTTGGATGTTTTCGATTAATGTTTCATGGTTACAATTTTTAAGTTATAAAGGGGGTGGGGCAGCTAAAATGAATATCAAATCTAATTACTGAATCAAATAAGTTAAAAACCGTCTGAGGTGTTCACATAAGACTGAGTAGAATGTAGATGATAAAATGACCAGAAGTTTTTTGAAAGGGTGCTCGGGGACGAGCGGTGCGACTGGTTCCCCGGGCCTGTTCGGCAGTGCCGGTTCTAGGCCTTTTGAGGCCCTAGGCAACATATTATACAGAGGCCCCCCCCCCTCCTGCTTTGCCACGCCGGATAAAAATTGTAAATTTGCCATGAAAATGCTTCAATCTGGTGCACTTTGAGATCAAAATTAAGAAGCTAGGTGGGGGCCACATGTGGCCAGTAGCCCATGTAAGGGATACATGGAAAAAAAAATCTTCTCCCTGTGACGAGGCCCCCTCAGTGGTTGAGGCCCTAGGCGACCGCCTAGTTCGCCTATGCCTAGAACCGGCCCTGTCAGGGAGTGACTCTTGTGGTTTCAGGTCATTCCTGGTTTAAGGAGGCATGAAGCAGAGGTGTGTGTGTGTGTGTGTGTGTGTGTGTGTGTGTGTGTGTGTGTGTGTGTGTGTGTGAGAGAGCACGCGCGTGCATGCGTGCGTACTGCGTGGTAGTGTGAAGGAACTGTGGGTCATTTTGGGGGACAGGGGATTCAGTGAAACAGGGAAAATGGAGGGACAATATTAACCATTGAAGGGAATTCTTGGCAAGTGGTTTGTGTGTGTGGGAGTGAGAGAGACCGACATAGAAGTAATGCACATACTGTACAAACAGAGCAACTAACTACCTTTAAATACATTTGAAAATGTGCTGCTTTCTTTACTCGAAAAGGTTTTATAATAATTATCAAGTGAATGTGAAACATTTAAATGCTGCTCCTAACCTTTCATATATTATGGATGTTAAACTATTTCTGACAGAAAATGCACAATTCTTATTTATTATGTATTACAATCAATGTAAGAACATTGCCTGTGATGTGGTCATGTGGATGAGGCCTGTCCTGTCCTGGCCAGACAGGAACCGTACATGTGGCAGGTTTACAAATAGAAAAACGAAAGAAATTAAACTTTTTGGCTGCATAATTGTGTGCCGTTTTATGTTTGACTAAGAAAAAAGTAGGCCTACACCGAGTCAATTTACAAAATGAGAAATAGCTCATTCTCCAGAGTCATCATTCATATACTAGCTGTGTTCCATCTCTATGATTGTGTTGTCAATGTTGCACTTCAGTGTGCAAATGAAAACACGAGTTGCGTTTTGTGAACTATTAAGACATTTGATGGCAAAGAGCCAAAGACTAATCTTGCGTGTCAGGGTTAGATTTTCAGTTTTGTGTGGTGCGGTTTTGAGAAAGCCGTTATTGTTTTGAGAAACGTGTGTTAGCAACGGTGAAAAACTGTAAATAGACAGACAGACATACATGCATGGACACGCAGAGACAGAGCGATCAGGTCATAAGGTCATGGTGGTTGTAAGGCCACAGTCCACAGAACCTCTTAAAGGAGATGGATGGTTAAATGAACCTCTTAAAGGGATGAGGATGGTTAGAGGCCACAGACCAGATGATGATCTTAAAGAAGATAGAAGGGTTCTGGTTTCTGGACCGCAGACCAGAGGGAGCCTCTCTGAAGAGGAGAGAGAGGAGAGGAGATGAGATATAGGCTTGTCCTGAGCAGGAATGTCTCTGTCTCTGCTGTGTACTCTGCAGGGAATTGAACCAACATACAGTTTGGCATAGCTGAGGACAATGGATGAGCATCTCAGACAATGGAATGTTGAAAAAAAAACCTTATGAAAATAACAAATGGCAGCACTATATATTTTTATAGTGCAGTTGCTCCCTGTGTGGTGGAGAGAATTTCAAGGACCACATCATAACTCTTTAGAGTTACAGACCTGTAAGGGTCCATTTGCAATGGAACCCTTTCAAGTTACCCCGGGGGTACCCTGGCCTGGAGCCCACTTGGAACCAGTGATCCAGCAGCGCAACGAGAAGTCAGTAGGGGGCCTGTCACCGCGGGAAAACTCATTGCATCGCGTTCTTATTCTTTCGGTCATGACACACACTTCATGACCAGGTGAGAGTAGGTATGAAGGTTATACCATATGCTCGGTATATTGAGAGCTTTGCCTTCTGGCTCAGCTCTCTTTTCGTTACAACGGTGCGGTATAACCACTCCTGTTTTTGTTGCGCTCTGAAAATAGCAGATCTACAAGGTCACAACACGCCGCGTTGCGACACTTTGTGAGCTTGTAGATCAGCTATTTTCAGCATGCAACCAAGTGTAATATCAGCCATTCAGACAAAATCAATTGGAGATTTAGTCGATTAAAACTAGACTAAAATAAAACCTTTCAGATGACTCAAATAGGCCTAAAACTAAATGGAATTTAATTCAAAAGACTATGACTAAAACTAAATGGAATTTAATTCAAAAGACTATGACTAAAACTAAATGGAATTTAATTCAAAAGACTATGACTAAAATTAAAAAAGATTTTCGGGCCCTTGGCTGTCGACACACACACACACACACACACACACACACACACACACACAGGCCAGGGAGAAGGGCCTGTACAGTACAGTAGTACAGTACAGTACAGTACAGTACAGTACAGTACCACTCAGTTCAGACGGGTCGGATTTTCATTTTTATTTTTTGTCGTCAAAAAATCATGAAAACAAACATTGTTTTGCATGGTTTTGAGTGCGTGTATAACCCCCCCCCCCCCCCTGGTCTCTGTGATGGTACCAGGCGGTGTTTATCTTACAGTGTGGAGTCCCACTCCATCAAACGAGCCTCGCCCACAATTACAGGGAACACCAGAGAACTGGGTGGAGAGGAGAGAGGGTTACCACCATCATAAATACCATGGATACACATGCAGCACACACTGCTGCTGTCCACATGTGTAAATAAACAGTATGTCAGGTTATAATAACTTCATTCATGTTTGATCCATGTTTGATAATCACATAAATCATGGATATTAAAAAGGCGCCCTGTTTCTTAGTTGTTTTTTAAGGTTGAAGTTCTATGTTGATAGTAATAGCCACTGCGTTGTTCAGCAACAGTGGTGAATAGCTCTATATTGTGATAGTAACCATCGCTATAGAGCAGAGGTTTTCAACTGGTGGGTCCGTGAATTTATTGCATGTGGTCCCACCCTGACCATGCATTTAGTAATCTAGCAAGCCCTTTAACAGTCAATGTTTCATTTCAAGTGATGACACAAAGAAATGAGCAGACTAAATTGGAACTGGAACACTATAAAAAAAATAAGCTGATAAATTAGAATTTTCTCCTGATTGACTGAAATACTGTCACCTGAAAATGTTTATTAAAGAGCTGGAGAGACCGGGAGAGCCCTGCAATTGAACAAACACTCTGTCTATGGCAATGATTAGAATAGTGATTTAACCTTTAAACAAAAAACTTTTAGTTTTAACAAAAAAACATTTTACTGTGTAGTTTATGAATTGACCACATTGATAGACATTTTGACACAGCACAGTTGTTAACCGTATTAATTCCCCCCCCCCTTAAAAAATGAAGCTCACCAGTTTGATTCCCATGCTTCATTGTTGTCCTCCTCCACAGCTGAATTGTATTTTGTATTGTATTAAAGGGACACTCCACCTTTTTTGCAACACTGGGCTCACTTCCTTCCTGGACTACAATTCCCATAATGCTTTGGTGCACTTATCTTCCTTGTGGATAGGCTGAGCGCTGACAACATGTAGTTCAGGAAGTAAACAGTGTCTGTCCATGACATCATGGACAAGCTTGAATGGATCTAAAATATCTAAAACCACATATTACACGCAAAGACCCCAGGAAAGTCTTCTAAATCTTCTAAACGCAAAAAGGGTGAAGTGGCCCTTTAAAAACAAAAGTTAATCCGCCCTGCATCCTTAGAGCTGGGAGCAACAGCCTTGACCTAGAACTTAAGACAACAGCACCACACGGTGGACACTTACAGGAAAATGAAGGTCAAATCTGCAGTGTTTTGGAAAGTTTCATATAGGCCTACAACTAAAGAAGCAGCAGTGGTGGAAAAGGTACTCACATTTTACCTGAGTAATACTGCAATATGTTCTGTTACAAGCAAAAATCCGGAATTCAATTTTTTTAAATATATAATCCTTTGAAAATATTAGATCTACAAGCTCACAATGTGTCACATCACGATGCATTGTGAGCTTGTAGGCTAGATCAGCAATTTTCAAATGGTCTAAATGTATATGACTGAAGTAGGTAATATAATGTAGGCATATTTTTGTAATAATCAAAATCTATAAAGAAACTAAAGTTTGCAAATAAATGTAGTGGAGTACAATATTCCCGTCTAAGATTTAGTGGAGTAGAAGTAAACATTTGGAGTTACTCAAGTAAATCAGATGCTGAAAAGCAGATGGATGAGGTTGACCCCCCAAAAAACCCTGCAAAGATCAGCAGAGCTTAGCGTTTGGGAAGAGTGGAGAAGAGATCCAGTAGAACTAAAAGACAAAGTAATTGGTTGTACCAGGGTGCATGTTGCACTCTGAAAAAAGCAACACATTGGCATGCCAACTTCCCAGGAAGAGAAAGCCTGCAGTTTCTATTAGCTTGGAATCTCCATCGATGAGGTCACTGGTCTGCGGGTTCTTTTTGGTTATTAGTCCATGAGCCAGAGCTCCAAAATTGGAACGTTAATTATGAATTGAGTGGGCAAAACTATACCTAGGCTATATTACATTGTTTAGAGGATCAATATAATGAATATATGATAACCCTTCCACAGTAGTAGCTTTTTCAAATGTTTTGCATATTTTCCTATATAATGCCTCATTTGCATATTGAAACGTTTAAAATGTGTAATACAATAAATCATTGTCTTCATGTAAGTAGTTTCATGGTGATAACAATATAATATAGGTATGGTTTTGCACACTCAATTCATAATTAACCTTCCAATTTTGGAGGTCTGGCTCATGGACTAAGAACCAAAAAGAACTGAACCGATTCCCATTGGGAACCAACCTGTGGAAAATAACTGAACCGATTCCCATTTGGAACCAACCTGTGGAAAAGAACTGAACCGATTCCCATTGGGAACCAACCTGTGGAAAAGGGGTCAGAGTGAGTAGACATTGCTGTACCAATAAATATGGTTTCCATGCTTTTCAAATAAAATCAAATAAAGACAGAAATGGTAGATTCTTATGATGAAAAGGGCTGAGGTGCTCCTTTAAGTAAAAGTATCAATACCACAATATAGAAAATACCCTGTCACGAGTAAAAGGCCTGTATTAAAAACTTTACTCAAGTAAAAGTACAAAAGTATTGGCATCAAAACACACTTAAAATACCAAAAGTAAAAAGCACTTTAAAAAAAGCGCTTTAAAAAAAGCACATTAATTCACAATTTCTTTTTTCAAAGATTCGGAAAAACAACAGATCGACAAAGCTTGCGACGCGTCTCAGCGTGACAAGTTGTGAGCTTTTAGATCTGCTATGTTTCGGACAAGCATTCGCACGGCAAATATACAAAAACAATAGCCAATACATGGAGTACAATTGTGCCAATAACTGTATATTTTTGAAACAATGTACACAATGAAAAAAATACAATACAAATACAATTAGTAAGTTGGGTGAGATGAGAAATGTAGCTTAGAGCAGTGGTTCCCAAACCGTGAGTTGGGACCCATTTGTGGGTTCATTTTTCTTTTCCTGCCAGCATTAATTCGCCTGTTCACTACCAGCATTTTCCCCGCACAACCCTTATTTTGAAGGATCCAAAAACCGGAACTTACTATCGAATGAAGCAGGAAAAATCTTTGATAAAGGCATTTGAAAGGAAAAGAAATAGTGGGTGTGGTCGTGTGGATGCATGCGGCAATCAAGATTATTTTTGTTTACATCATCACCTAGCAAACCAGTGCTAATGTAGGTAGTATTACGATTCGATCGATCATAACCACTATCGAGGACCAATAATTGACAAGATCTACGGCTACGCCAATGGCGAGTGCTCAGATGAATTCAAAAGACGTAGATCTACACCAATGGCGGCAAGTGTGATTAATGGGTCGCAATCTTAAAATCAACCGCTTTGGTAGCGGAACTAGGCCTGGAGAAGCAGAGGTGTGGTGACAACAACAAAGTGGCATTTTGACATGTGTTGTTTCAGTCTTTCAACATGCAGAGGCAACAACTGTCTGTCTGTCTGTCACAAAATGGCCGGCTGTTCCTGTGACGTTCCGGAATCAACGGTTTGTGTAAACACGCCAGTCTGTCAACGGACTAATCCCAGAGTGGAGAGAGGTTGGTGTGAACGGACCAATCGGAGCGCAGGTCGCCTAGACATCTGTAGACTTCATTTCACGCTTCATTTCACTGACACACACACACACACACACACACACACACACACACACACACACACACACACACACACACACAGTCTTATAATGGATAAGAGTCTGACAAATGCAGACTGCACTTTGATAATAAATAGCATAGCATAATAGGTATTAGCCAGTCAGTCTTTTTCTCCCCAATTTGGTCGTAATGCCAACTGATTTCTCCCCACAAACATTTCTGTGTTGTCACTGCTATTGTATCCTACTGACTCACCTGCCAGTGAGGAGCCCTCACCGGGAGGACATAGAGCTTGCATCCTACTCCTCCCGCCCAACACTCCCTGCTGAGAGGCTCCGCCCCCTGCCCATAGGAGCACGTGCGGTGACAAACATCAAACCCGGCTACCCTCCCCCGAACACAAGCCAATAGGGTATATTGTCTTTAGGAAGCCAAACCAAAATAAGTTTTACTCTTATGTACCTGTACACGAATAAAGTACAGATGTGCGTGCACCTCTTGACCATTACACGGATAAAGCACAACCTTGAACCTTGATATGCACAGCAGTCATTTAGGAAATAACTCTTCCTACTTCCAGACCCCTTCCCTACTTCCCTTACAGGTGTTACCGATGATATTCATTAAGGCTCTGTTCCATTTAGTGTACAGCGATTCTCAAACCCCATAACCATTTGTACACTATCAAAGTTACACAATACACACCCATATGGGGCCATTTGGAACCCACTCAAGAACACTATGAGACCCACCCACTGGTGTAGCAGAGTGTTTCCAGTGAGCCAACATACACAATAGCAGCACCCTGACTTTGTTTGACCAGAATGGAACAGAGCCTTAATTAGTATCATCGGTAACACTAGCTCTGGTCCATAGCTCTAATGCGTTGCATTTAGAGCTATGTTACTCTCAACTTCCGCCGCTCGCATGAATGCAGACCAGCCTCTCCTCTTTAGCGTAAATAAAAATAACGTTTTTGCTACTCATCAAAACAAAGGCAGGTTGTGTCATTAGAAAGCCTACTTTCCTTAGCGGCTTCCACTAAGGAAAGTAGGCTTTCTAATGACACAACCCACCTTTGTTTTGGTGAGTAGCAAAAACGTTCTTTTTATTTACGCAAAGAGGAGAGGCTGGTCTGCATTCATGCGAGCGGCGGAAGTTGAGAGTAACATACAGTAGCTCTAAATGCAACGCATTAGAGCTATGGACCAAAGCTACGGTAACACCTGCGAAGGAAGTAGGGAAGGGTCCCGGAAGTAGGAAGAGTTATTCTATATACCCCATTGTTTGATGGTCGACAAAGCGGATGCACCGCGGTGGATTCAAACCCACAACTTCCGTAGTGGTCGGCAGGCACTTTACCACTGTGCCACCCGAGTGAGTGCCCAGTCAGTCAGTATCCATCCATCCATCCATGGATCTAAAGAATAAAGTTATTTAACACTTCTCCTTCAGTCGAGTCAATTTGTTATTATTACATTATGAATGTATTTAATAATACCAACCTTAGCTCCTCCTTCAGGCGTGTCAGTTTGTCTTGCAGTTTGCAGTTCTTCACTCTAATTGGACTGTTGGGTACGAACCAGGCAGCGATGAACTTACACACTACCACCACATGCTGGCGATAGAGAGACAGAGAGACAGGTTAACTTATAACCACCAATATGCTTGTGGTAGAGAGAAAGCAATCTCAAGTAGAGGGTCGCTGGACCTCACTTTGTGAACCACTACAAATAATATGTACGCAATACTGTGTAAGCACGATTATTTTTGTTTTTATCCAAAAATAGGCCAAAACTCCAATGTATTGCGGCTTTTGAATATTTCATCATATGGCAGCCAAGTCTATGGGATTTCTTTATCTTTATTTAGAGCACTTGACATAATATCCTCAAAGTCCATAGACTTGGCCTGCAAACGTTTGTTTAGAGCACTTTAAAGAGCACTTTAGAGCCAGCCAAGTCTATGGACTTTGATGTTTGTTTAGGGCACTAAATGACGACGTAGGACATCATGTGGCCGATATAAATGCAGTGGGCGCCCCTCACTTCACACCAGCCCCTCACAGCTTTTGTACACACACGTCTCAATATTTGCCATTGACAATGTCCGCCAAATATGATATAAATTTGTGGTAACACAAACATTAAATTGACATTGACAATTGATGTACGATGACAAGAGCGTCCCTCACTTCACAGGGGTGTGATTTTTCTTTAAATATAGGAATCATTAAAGGTAATGGAGAAACCTGCCTACCAGTGACACCATCGATGGGGAATCCAAGCTAATAGAAACTGCAGTCTTTCTATTCCTGGAAAGTTAGCAGGCTATAGAGCGCCGCAGTCCCGCCCCCTTTCAGAAAAGCGAGTGGCCCAGGAAATGAAACCCCAATGCATTCTTCCATCGGCACTTCTAATATAATTTATTTAAAGACGGTTACGCCGCGGACAAAGCCAACTCGGATCGTGACGAATCATGACAATGAACACAATGTTTTGGGCCAATCAAATAATTTATAAGACGAAAAACAAAACAAATAGTGTTGTCTCCTGACTTTCTTTTCTTCTTTCTAATGATTTGATCGGCCCAAAACATTGTGTTCATTGTCATGATTCGTCACGATCCGAGTTGGCTTTGTCCGCGGCGTAACCGTCTTTAAATAAATTATATTAGAAGTGCCGATGGAAGAATGCATGGTGTTTTCATTTCCTGGGCCACTCACTTTTCTGAAAGGGGGAGGGACTGCGGCGCTCTATAATGGAAGCCATTATTCTTGGCTTGTTCTTGTTCTTGGCTTGTTCTTGGCTTTCAAACAATCTTGTTTGAAAAAAAAAGGAAAAAGCGTAATGGTAGGTTTCGGACGTGTCCACAGCCTTCCTAATAAACACAGACCGAGTAGATTCCAACCCTAGTGAGTGTGGCGCCCAGTGTGTCAGGCAGGGCCTATAGCACCGTTTCCCAAACTATGAGGAAAGGAAAGGTACTATGTTTACCCCATGTAAAAAATATGGACAAAGCGTTCTCCGGGTCTAAGATGAACGTAAAATGAAGCCTGTCAGTCCTTGTATTGTAAGTCGCCATCTTTCTAGATCCGTTTTGGCCCAGCTGGCCATTGGCTGGCCCAGACAACGAGGCGGGACTTCCCCCCTTCTTCTCCGTTGGTTTTTATTTTGACTCGAGTGGGAGGGGAATCCCGATCATAGACTGTAACGGTAGCCACGCCCCTCAGAACATACGCGACTTTATGGTCATTTTTTTAATAAATGGGACCATCATTTTCCAAAAATAATATGATGACATTAGAAATGAGACTTTAAACTAGTGACTGGAAGCAGAAAGTATTCATGACCATGTTTATTAAGGTAATACAGTCTAGGTGAAGTTGGGCCCAAATACATGGACTTCTATGGGGCTATGGGTTTTTCTGGGTCCAGCGCCACAACAGGCCATTATATGAACTTTCAGGAAATCCCGATTTCCTCAGTGGCTTCACAAAATATCTGTCTGACTGCCCCCCTGGTTTACCCAGGGTAACTGGACTAAGCTCAAGAACTTGTTTACAGCCAGGTAAACAGCCAGGCCCCAGTTTGTGGGTCACGGAAAAAATTGTATGTGTATGTGTGAGAAAATATGCCCACATTGTGAGCTCGTGTTTTCACTAGTTTGGATCCCGGGGAGACATAAATTAATGTCTGGAGATAAATTGGTTGGAAACAGTGTGTCAGGTATATAGGGGCCCTGTGGCACATACACAGGTATATTTGGGCCTCAGTGTATACAGTATATCATCCACACCACAGGTATATAAGTAGGGGCCTCAGTGTATATATCATCCATACGTACCTCAAACAGAATGACGAAAGCAAAGCGCACAGCCAGGATGGTCCAGTACTGAGACGTCAGAGTGTAGTCCTCGCTATTCCTGTAGTCTCTATAGCTGCACACACACACACACACACACACAAATTACCAAAAATCTGTACTTTCATACAATTTCAATCCACCACAGTGACCACACAAGTAATACAGTGAGTAACAACATAGGTAAATAGAACCTGTATAATTAGGTTCACCTGCTATTCAGCCAGCTCTTTTCTTTCTATCTGACAAGGTAGAAACAGTCATTAAGACATGAAAGTCCCTTGACTCCTTCAAAACTGCTCTCAAAGGGCACCTACGGACGGCTGCAATTCGAAACTGGCCCCCGGAAAATCTGAATCCCCCACCCACCCCTTTCCCCCCTAACTGTATATGTTTCTTTTCCCTTTTTTACCTCCTCTATCATGATTTCCTGTTTCGACTGATGAATTCAAAATGGTGGACCCTATTGTAAACAAGTGTAATGCTTTATGGTGTCGTCCACTCACAGTTAACAGTTTTTGTATTGAGTTGTACTTGAAATGTACTGTAATTCTGCAAACTGTTCATAAATCAATCAAAAGCGGTGGATGAGCTCACCTGCACTGGGTGACGTTGGCTCCCTCCTCCGTGACCATCTGAGCGGGCAGGAAGTCCTTCCGTACGGCCGCGTGCGACATGAAGGCTGTGGCCAGTGTGTCGTTGATGTAGCCCTCCATGCAGCTACACACACACACACACACACACACACACACACACACACACACACACACACACACACATTGACATTTTAGTCATCTGAAATGTTTCCTGGTTGTGTTTGGATGTGTGATGATGTGGATTGAAAAAGTGGTCAGTTTTACTAGGTCTAGAGACGGTCTAAGTGGTGTGAGTGTGTGTGTGTGTGTATATTACTCTGAGGTGGAGGTCCCATTAGCACAGGGCCCGTAGCGGTATCGATAGACCAGACGTGGTATGAAGTCAGACGACCACCCGATGACCAGACCATTGGCGATGACCGCCAAGACCCCGATGGCCTCCAGAACCTTGGTCCAGATACCTGCAGGCCAGGGAGGAAAAAACACATTTAATGGAGTAGTACACCCCAAAAAATAGCCTATTTTCTATAAATTACACACCTCATGAAGCCCATTATTTGGCCAACAATTTGATGATACGCGGAGTCTCCGGTAGGACCCTCAAAGAGTCTCGTACTGACCAATGGCCCGGTCATATTTATGCATGTATATGAGTAATACAGAGTCCACTGTACCCATTATAGGTTGTTATGAGTCTAAGGCCTGGGCATCCAAACGCAACCATTGGCAGTGGAGCACCCTTCATGGATTAAAAAGTGAACATTCCCTGCGTTGACGGACGCCCGATGGCTGGCCTGAGTAACTGTTAGTGCTTTGAATGTTTATCTTGGAAAGCCATGGTGAGTAATCAAAAACACAGCCTACCTCTGTGTTTCTGTGTCTGTCTGTGTGTTTCTATGTGCAGGGCGTTGCTGAAAATGAGCACTTGTGCTCAACTACCTTGGGTAAAAATAAAAATAAACTTCTAGACTTCAGGACGGTCCTGAAGTCTAGAATAGTTTTATTTTATTTTTATTTTTTAATTATTATTATTATTTATTTTTTACCCAAGGTAGTAGCTGAGCACAAGTGCTCATTTTCAGCAACGCCCTGCACATAGAAGCACACAGATAGACACAGAAACACAGAGGTAGGCTGTGTTTTTGATTACTCACCATGTCTCCTTGTGACAAAAACAGGTGTATCAGGTGTATTCGGGATGCCAAACACGCACACGCACAAACACAAACACACACACGCACACGCACAAACACACACACAACGCCTCACCGATGTCGTTGGTCTTCTTGGGCACTAGGCGGCGCTCCAGGCTGACCATCTTGATGGCGTCCAGACGGATCTCAAACACATTGTTGAGGAGCGCCAACAGAGGAGCCAATGGGAACGCAGCCACGAAGATAGTGGCGAAACTAAACTGGACCACTGAGAGAGAGAGAGCGAGAGAGAGAGATGAAAGGTAAGTATGTAAACTCGATTCACTACCTCAGGCACTGAAAAAATTACCCCCCCCCCTCGTTTTAAGAAAGCAGAGACGCAAAAAGCACGAGACTGCTCTATTACTGCCCATGGAGGTGTGTGTAATCACATACCCAACCTGCCCATATGCTGTTGCATACAATACGCCTACTTGATGTTTTGTACTCATACCTGACGAAGACCCGCAAGGGTCGAAACGCTGTACCAAATAAAAATTTTGTGGGATTTCAGAGAAACAGTGTGCGGACATCCCTTCCTTTTTATTATTTTGTTTAGACCTATCGATCCTATAGTTTCAACGTACAGCTTGTTGCATAGTATAGACGATGCTAGGTTCATTGTTTACCTGATATCCTGTAGTTTCAATGTACAGATTATTATTTTGACAGTATATTGTATTGTTAATTGATTTTAGACCAATGGTTCTCAAACGTTTTAGCCCGTGACGCAAAACAGAAATTTTATGTCGGGGCCCTAATTAGTGAAAATAGTAGAACCTACAAAGCTTGTAGAACAGCTGTTTTCACTTCTCTTTCTGCATATTATGTGTTTAACTGAGGCACTACACTGTCTCTCTGCATATGCTGATGTATGTGTTTAGCTTACTTATTGTAGTCACTCTGGATAAAGAACTTCTGATAAATGACAAAAATGTAAATCGTAAACAACCCACTGATGGGTTGTTTACGATGTCTGGTCATGTACCCATCTCCAGGAACTCGTTGAAGAGGCTGAAGGAGTTGACGTCAGCCAGGTGGTAGTTCCTCAACCAATCACGGAGCTTGCAGATGTCACATGGCTCCACAAGGCCATTCTCGTCGCGGCACGCCTTCCTGTAGCAGTGGCCGCACTTCCTCTGCATCTTCGTGGCCGTTTTCCTCCGGAAGAAACTCTTCAGCCAACTGAGAAGAAAATGCATGTCTAAATACACTTATGCATCCACTTAAGGCCTATTCATAGTCCAGTTTTCAGTGAAGAGGTGACCACCGAAAACTACAACATGACGTCACGTCGCGGTGGTCACCGCTCACACAACAGACAACACACCTCTCGGTTTTTACTAATCACGTTTCGGTGGTCACCGCTTCACAGAAAACTGTGCCATTATATTATTATTATATTCAGAATATAACTTGTGACTAATCCTAACCCAAATCATGCATGTATTCCAAACTCTCAGGAGTATTCAGAATAAAGTGTTTATAATATGGTAAATGTATCCCGATTCAAACGGTATATACCACCCCTCTTGCTATCTTTGTGGCTAGCTTCTATTGAAAATGAATGGTTATCTTCATGTCACTGGCTTCCATTGAACATGAATGGTAGCATGTAGCTTTGTATCTGCCTGTGTGTGACCAAAATGTTATTTTCCTAGACAATCCTAGACAAATGTGTACTGGCACCTGTGTGCATTTGGACCACCTTTGTCAAACTTTGAGGTGTGAATAAGCCTTTTGTTTTTCAGTACATTTCAGTAGTACTCACGGCCCGGTGTACTCAAAGATGTTGTTGAGAGTCTGTTTTAACAGCATGATGACAGCCATCTGGATGAAGAGATCTGTGAGGCAACCACTGGGATGACACTGAGGAGGAGAGGAGAGGAGAGGATGAGAGGGCAGGGGAGGTGAGGGGAGGTAAGAGGAGGGGGAGAGGAGGAGAGCATAAGAGAGAACATGAGAGGAGAGAAGAGGAGGACGGGAGGAGCGGAGAAGAGAGGAGAGAGAGATATCTAACATATAGTTTCCACTCACCTCCTCTAGTCTCCATTTAGAAATGCGTACGTAGTTCCCTGGATGTCCATTGATCCTGTAAACACATGACATACTATCATTGTACAAATTATAATTAGTGTACCAATTCTGTGACCACTTTAAGTAACTTAAAAGTACAGTACTACGACTTGAGTGCATGTACTTAGTTATAGTTTCCGCAACCATACCGTACCTGCCCAGGAAGAAGGCCACGTAGAAGAGCGAGGAGAAGAGAGTGAAGAACTGGAAGGTGAACATCTTCACCGTGAAGCTCCTCTCTGTGGCGGCGAACGACCGAGTCCCCTCTGAAAAGACACAATGCAGCAATCAGACATTAGAGGTCGCTGTTTGACGTAGACGACCAACAACATTGCCATGAAACAGTGTGGGAACCATTGACTTAGAAGGCAGAATAGAATCGGCCTCAGGTCGGGTAAAGGGTAAAATGGGTAAAATGGGTAAAATGGGTAAAATGGACAAAATGTTACACAGTGAGAAAAAAGCTGGAGAAGTGATCAACATGTTTTGTATTTCTCAGACTCACCAAGTTCACACAGCTTGAAGGCTACCCACCTGTTCACCTAGACAGACAGGAAGACAGACAGAAACATCATCCAGTGAGACACGTTTAAAAATAGAAACACACTTCTCACACTCAGGGCCAAATTAGCCATTGGTCCAGTGGGGCCGTGGCCCAGGGGCCCTTGGCTCCCCAAGGGCCCCTGGCCCCAAGGCCCTTCAAGGAAACTGGATCGCGCAGAACTGGGTTTGAGGCCCTGAGATTGGCCATTGATTTAGTAAAATGTAGGTAAAAAAGATGATAAAAAGTATTAAAAACACAAAAAAAACACAAATTTTGCGTGCTCGTGCACTATGGGAGCCCCAAAAACATTAGCGGCCCAGGGGCCCTCGTGGGGTTAATCCGTCCCTGCTCACACTACTTCTCAAGAGTGTTGTGCAGGTGCATTTGGTTCCATTTTGGTCCGTGGGGGGTTACGCCGCTCTTCGCCTCGCCTTCAGAGGGGGGAAAAATCACACTTGTGTGAAGTGAGCGGTGCCTTTCATCACAATGATGAGGTCTGATGAAGTCAACAACATGATGTCACGGACATTTCGGGCTCAAACGGACATTCCATGCTCAAACGGACAGACAGACAGACCGACATACAAAGCTATATGCATTGGATCGGCTGCACCGCTCCAAAACTGTAAATACTGAGCTCCCTGCGGGACAGGCCAACTGTCGGTGCAGCCACCTACTGTAGCTGCTCCGCCCACAGTACGGTTCCGGCCCCGGTGTAGCCCAGCCGTCAGAGTCACAGGGGTGACCTGGATGGCGATGTAATGGCGATGTCATAGTGATGTCATACCCGGGTCATGACCTGGATGGTGATGTAATGCAGCACGGCGCCCAGCATCACTGCCATGGTGTTGGCGTGGTCCCTGATGAACTCTGACTCTGACTCTGACAGCAGGGGGGCGCAGACCACCCGGAAGACCACCAGGACATGGGCCAGACCTATGATCAACACCAGCTACGCACGCACGCACACACGCCCACGCATACGCACACACACACACACAAAGACAGCTAATTTAATTTGATGCTTCATATCCATACGAGTAACATTTCAGGGGTGATTTGATATTTTTCTAACACAGTTCTTAATATAAGGGGAGCTAAGATACCCCTGCGGGGATTACAACACAGAATATAACCCCACCAACCAGTGAAATAGCGCAATCAGGGGCAGCGGTGGCCGAACGGTTTGCGGAGAGGTCTTGATATCGGTAGGTCGCTAGTTCGTATCCCCGGACCGGCACGTTAAAATTACCACCGCTGAAGTGCCCTTGGACAAGGCATTGAACCCCTACCATGAAATGTTCTATAAGCAGGGCCTGGCTGTAAACAAGTTCTTGAGCTTAGTCCAGTTACTCCGGGTAAACATAGTACCTTTCCTTTCCTCTAGCAGCAGTGACGGCAGGACTTCTGTGGTCTATTGGTATTATCAGAACTACTTACAGTAAATGCATCAAAGGAGATAACTGTGTACAATTTGAGATCTTTTTGTAGAACCACCATGACCTACCTAAGGTGTGTGTGTGTGTGTGTGTGTGTGTGTGTGTGTGTGTGTGTACCATTGACGTGACCAGCACTAGGACCATGGTACTGCGTAGGTAAGAGTGTTTAAACGTTTTTGGTTGACATGCTGGATCGTTGACCACCTCCAGGATGAGTTCCTCCTGGAAAACACACACACACACACACACACACACACACACACACACAATTAAGATCACATAACTGAATTTCTCTCACCTTCCGTTGCGTAGTACTTCTTGTGTTTACGTTCGACTCTGTAAGGCACTTAAGACCTGAGGCCTATTTCTACAAAATAATGTCTTCTAAACAGTTTTCTGTAAAACTTATGTTTCTGTGACTGGTTCTCAAACTTTTTCAAAGACACACAAAATTATTATACAGTATGTATTTGGCCGCTGACCCCCGTTTCTAAATAATTTGTTCCAGGGACCCACAGAAACAAATATTTGATTTAAAAATGTTCCCTTTATATATATAAATATTCAAAGATTTGCATAATTTTGGTAACTAATGTGTCTTGAGAAAAGTTGTTGACATAAAACAACATCACAGTGGCAGAAAATGTAATATGTGGATGTGATAGTGTTAAATCCTGAAGAAAAATATGTTATGCAGACAGACAGACAGAGAGAGAGACAGACAGACAGACCGTACCTCCTCTTCACACCAGTCATAAACCTTCCATTTGGCCACATATAAGGCTCTGTGTCTCTTCCATAATTCTAAGAAAAACGTGGCTGTGGACAGAACAGACAGATTTTTATTTCGTTTTAGTCAGTCTTTTGAGTCATATCTTAGTCATCTGAAATGTCTAGTTTTAGTTGACCAAATATCATAAGGTTTTAATTGACTTGAATGCTGAAAATAGCTGATTGTGAGCTTCTATTTACAGAGCTCAACACCCGAGCGCAACCACACATAAAATGATCTCCTCACCACTACCCTGACTTTTTAGTCTAGTTTTTTAACTGTTGACGAAATTGTTGGCGATAGTCGGCGAACATTTTTCGTCATAGTTTTAGTCGACGAAATGGAGGTGAGCAGTGTACAGGAAATAATGAGTGCACAGAACCATGACATGACACTGAACCTCATACTGAGCTATGTAAAACCAGTTGTAGGCTAACTGGTCAGATATCACATCAGATGAACATGTTATCTGATATGCAGAATAACACTTGAGCCAGGTCATTATCGCTGCACTGCACCTTTGAGCCAGCAGATGGTGCTGTCTCTCTGTAAATGCAGACATGGCAAGGGAAGTTTATGTGTGCTTACACATCAAGCAAAGGAAAGACATTATACAATGACATCAGGATGCATAAAACAAAAGATGTAAAAATAACAAATACAATAATAATAATACATTGATAGCCAGTGACACACTCACCCCAGATGGCCATAAACATGGCGAATGCTACAGTGCCTTCGTTGTCAAACAGAAGGCTGACCTGCATAGATGAAAACGCATGGTGTCAGTGACAACACTACACACACAAGAGGACATGTACACCAACACTAAACACACAGGAGGTCATGTACACCAACACTAAACACACAGGAGGTCATGTACACCAACACTACACACACAGGAGGTCATGTACACCAACACTACACACATTTTTGTGTTTGTTTTTTTAGGTATTGAAAAGTTCTTAAAAGTCAAATTGTCACTTTACTGTCCTCTGGGGACCATTCAAAATTCTCTACAGGCAGGTACCACTAAACCCAGGTTTAGTGGTAAAAGAAAAATCCCATACTCCCACAATGGGCAGTTGATTAAATTATCACTGGACCATTCTAACAGGAATGGTTGGAAGTTCCCAGCTCAATTATTATTATGTTTTTGTTTTGAATGTTCCCCTTCCCCCCATGCCATGATGTGTTTTTTTGTTGTCGTTTTATTTGGTGATTTTTTGTGAATTTTTATGTTGACATAAAGAAGAGTACCTCAAATTTCCACGTATTGTTGTACTTTAATATTATTTTGATGAGAAATATTCCCAGGTTTAGTGATGGTGTGACAAAATTATGGTTTAGTGTTCTAGTGTTAATGCAACCACGTGTGTAGAAGGGGGGAAAAGGAGCGGGCCTACTACAGGGCCCTGGAAGACTCCTGTCCTGTACCTTGGCATATGTACAGGTGTCCGACAGCTTCCAGACGTTACACCTCTTATCACACCTGGGACACATGATGATGTGTGTGTCGCACACCTCCTTTCTGAAAAAAAACACACACACACACACACACACACACACACACACACACACACACACACACACACACACACACACACACACACACACACACACACCTGAATAATTGTGGCCTCCTGGTGGCGCTATAACAGGCCAATGTGAAAAGGGTGGGTTTTATTCCTCGGCCTAGTAGGAATGTGCGTGAAAACCTTCACATAAATTGCATGCTGCATTCATGATTTCAAACATTTTGTTCAAAATGAGCCAATCCTGTAAAGTTTGGAAGCCAATGTTTTTGCCGATTTGCAGGATTTTTTGACAAATCTGAAGGAGTAATATAAAAAAATTGTTTTACAAAAGTCGGCCTCCTGGTGGCGTTAAAAAAGGCAGATGTGAAAAATGTACGTCAAAAGGTTTTTCCTTGGCCTCTAGGGAGTATGCATGCAAGCTTCCTGCAGATCGCATTTATAGGTAAAAATGTTAATCTGCCTGTTATAGCGCCACCATGAGGCTGGAATTGGCATCCAGGGAGTGTGTGTACAGTTTTGTAGCAAACAGGCCAACGCTACTGGAGATTAGCTGGTAACAGACGTACGTACAGGGTGCAAAACATACTCTCTCATTTTAACATTTACAAAAGGGAACTGTCACTGGTATAATCCACAGGTTTGTCCACGAGGAGTGTGGATAATAAAGTGTTTGTTTGTGTGTGTGTGTGTGTGTGTGTGTGTGTGTGTACTGCACGTACATTAAAGGGTTGGTATTGAAGAAGGCCAGTCCGTACAGAAACACGACCAAACCCAGAACAGCAGCAGGAACCAGTAGCTTGGTGTACCACCCCAACCACAGGTAGTACAGAGCCACCTTCTCCCCGAAATAACTCCTACACACACACACACACACACACACACACACAGTTATAAAGGTGACAGCGAGACAATGACTGACTTGACATCCGAGACACTGTTATAAAAGGTGACAGTAACTAACTTGACATCAGAGATGGGTTGTCCCACAAACAGTCCAGACCACCGGGCCCACTTCTTCTTTAGTTCCTTCTGCTTCCTCCTCTAGGCACCACAGAAGAAGAAAACAAACAGATTCAATACTTACACACACATCAAATGCTCTTAACTAACCACTTGAATCTAGGAGGGTTATTAACTTATTATCATCCTCTTATTATAGACGTCTGACGTAATATACGCATCCTATCTGGGTCACGTTTTATTCCCCCATTCTGAATTCCCATAGATGCGTTTCATATTGTATCATATAAGAACTGTGTTAAAAAAATAACCAAATGAGTCCGGAGGTTTTACTCATATGGATATGAAGCATCAACTGATGGTGAGGAAAACACTGACAAAATATAATAACATTTCCGACAGAAACAGACTGTATCTGGCGACTGTGACTGACTATTGCAAACGATACAGAACCACCTTCCTGACAATTATGCTCATTATTATTCTCACCTCATGCAGACAGAACATGGTCTCAAACACATTGGACTGCAGCAGTTCTTTTAGGTTCTCTGAGAAAAACACATGGCACATAGCAGATATTCAGCCAGGTGGAGGTATTAGCCGCTTATTCTGGGGGAAATAATCTGTGGAAAATCTAGAAGCTCACTAGTCACAACACGGCACGTTGTGAAGCGCTGTGAGCTTGTTGTAGATCAGCTATCTTCTGTAATTTTTCAGACTAAGTAATCCGTATTACCAATAAAAAAAACGAAACAATAAAACTAATAAGAACTAAAGTAAAAACTACAGCCTTTTCCAGAAAAATAAAATCACACCTGTGTGAAGTGAGGCGCGGGAATATTAAAGTCTAACTCATGTTGATTAGGTGATGTAATGGAGCATTAAACGCCATTAACAATAAAGAGACAATATGACGTAAACGACACATTTGTAATGTCGGCTATGGTCATTTTTAGCCCAAGGAGTGTTTTTCGTGCAAAACTAATGCTTGCAATGGATTCAGAATCATGAAAAGCCTCTAGTTTGACACATCACATGCTACTTAAAGCATAATGAAATTTAGAACAATTTTCCTTATATAGGTTGTTAATGGTAACCCAACTTCCAGCAGCAGTCAAAAATTCCCTTTCTTTCTTTCTCTCTTTCTCTTGTTTGTCTGTCTGTCTATCCGTCTGTCCGTTGGTTCGTGTGGTGGGGACTGACCTCCAGTGTTGATGAAGGTGTGGTGCAGGATGAAATGTACAACTCTTATTCTGGAAGAGACAAGGAGACATATTAATCACTTTAGGACATTTGTAATATATTTCAAATGACAAATAAGACCATTAATGTGTCAAAAGTAACCAACAAACTATATGAAATTGTCAAACAGTGGAAAAAGTGTAAAATATTACCTAAGAAAGAGGCATGAAACTTTTATGTACAGTAGATTTTGTTGACAAAAAATATGGGCGGGTCTTGATGGAGTTGCCTGATTTTACACTTGTATGAATGCTAAAAATCGCCGAGCGTGTCGCAGTTTTTTTTTTACAAAATTGTCATTATATTTAGTCATAGTCATCATAAGTTCGTTTTTATTTAGTCTTTGTCATTTTAGATGACAAAATGAACACTGATTGGTGGGTGCATAATATAACCTACCGTGTAGCGTGTGGTACCGCCCCCTTCTGGTCGTTCCTCCAGTTGCAAGCGTCAGAGACCTTCAGCAAATACTTGTATTGTTCAAACACATCGTTGGGAGCAAGCACTCCATAGAACACTTTGTCTTCATGAAGAATCGTCTACACACAATTACAAATTAGGCATTTAGCAGGCGTTTTTAATCCAGAGCGATTTACAGTAGGCAAGAACAAAAACATGGTAACACATCGTATACAATAGTCATCATGAATCATACGTACTGTAAGCTAAGAACCTAACAGTGGTATATCTAACTATATATGCATGTATACTATAGAGTGCTATGTGTAGACAATACTAGACATAGCATTCTATGCAAAGGCTCAGCTTATGTAACTTAGATAGCATTTTATGTAAATGCTATCTAAATTACATTAGCTGAGCCTTTGCATACGCGTCGAGGCTAGGGCAAGTGCTGCGGCTAAAGGCTCATACATAGTCTGGATTTTCGGTGGTTAGGTGACCACCGAACTACAACATGACGTTACAAGCCGCGGTGAAGAGCAAACCACCGCCACGGCTCCAGCCCTTCTCTCTGTTTTTACTCACCACCGCTCAACGTTATTTCAGCTCCGGTGGTCAGCTCACCACTGGAGATGTGGTCACCTCACCACCGAAAATCCAGACTATGAATAGGCCTTTAGATGGAGTCTGAAGAGGTGGGTTTTCAGACTACGGCGAAAGATTGGGAGATGGTCTGCAGTTCTGATTGCAATGAAAAGTGCATTCCATAGTTTTGGAGCCAGAAGGGAGTTTGGGACGTGAGGAGCGTTGTCCTGGTGTTTCTCATTATACAGGTATACTGTAAGTCAAAAGGGAGACATCGAAGAGGAAGGATGGATGGGGAAGGATCAATTATGGAATGTCAGAACAGGTTCTAACATAATATCCATATGGATATCTAAGGGTTTGAGGTCAGATGTAGAGTTGCTGGCCAATATTGATGACATCAGGGATCTCCATATATTTAGCAGGTCACAATTACTATGACATCAGGGTCTCCACATCTCCATCCCTGATGATGTTAAATGATGTCACGAGACCTGGGCACCATAGTTGCAACTGTGGTTGCAGACAATAGCAGTCGTTTACGGTATATTTTCGGGACTGGAAGTTCAAAGATGGCGGATCTGAATTTGTCAGGAAAAAAGGGCTTTAAAGCAGTCTCTAGAAGCCAATAGGGCTCCCTTTCGTCCAGTCCATATTTTTTACAAGTCTATGATTGAAACGTGAAGCTAATCTTTGTGAAAAGTTAAATTATGTGAAGATAGCCGATCTACAAGCTCACAACGCCTATATAGTCTTACACTGTATGTTGGTTTGTTTACTGTTGAGTGAGAAAACGATGTTGCACATTAAGCTAATCATGTGTTGTTGGGGGTCCCGAGTCTCTCGACCCACAGCTGGAGAACTGTTATACGATGGAGGATAAGCACTGCTTCAGACTCACAGTGACTTTCATGTTCTTCTTCTGCAGCTTTTGGATGAAGTCTTTCTGCCGCTGAGCCTTGTGGGATTCCACCTTTTCATCCAGTTTATCAGCAACCAGCACATAGTCATATGACATCTGTGTGGGCTGACAGACACAGACAGGACATGTTATTACCTCAATACAACCAGCACATAGTCATATGATATCTGTGTGGGCTGACAGACACAGACAGGACATGTTATTATTACCTCAATACAACCAGCACATAGTCATATGACATCTGTGTGGGCTGACAGAAAGAAAGGCAGTCAAAGACATGTTATTACCCAAAACGTATATTATACAGAGAACACGGGTCCTGAGAGTCGTCCCAGCCTGGAGAATAGACTTTTACCAACACAAAACAGCCTTTGTTTGGGTGAGTAGCGAAGTGTTTTCTTTATTTTTTACTAAAGTCGGAGCCCACGCACAGCAGTGGACTTTTCTGTCCATGTGCAGCAGAGGAGCTCCTGGTACGTGGATTACACTCACAGAGTACAGACACAGGGACTCAAGAAGGGGAGGGCTAGGGGGGCTTGGCATATTCCCCCCCTCTAAGCACCCCTCCCCAGAAACCCAATTGACTGACTTCTATGTTCACCAAAATTCATTAGCCCCTTCTCTAAATAGCCAGCCTCCCCCCATAGCCCCCCCTGTCACAGTTTTCTGAAGCCGTCACAGACATACATTACATACCACAGAAAATCGGTGTATTTATTGTAAGATATTATTTTGTGTGCGTGTCTGTCTCACCAGAACAGGAAGTAGAGGTTGTCCATCTTTACGTCTGTCCCACAGCTCAATATCCTCCTCCTAGATAGACAGACACAGTCAACACAAATGATAGACATGCTATTCTCACACACACACACACACACACACACAGTGAGTAGTTTTCTTTATTTTTACTAAAGTCGGAGCCCACGCACAGCAGTGGACTTCGCTAACACTCTGGACCAGGGTTGTCTCATTTGGGCCACAGCCCTTTCTGGTGGTTCTGGACAACCGCCTATCATCTGACAGACACACGCACAGTCGCACACACACACGCACACGCACGCGCACGCACACACACATTTTTGTAACTCTTTTTTTTTTTTCACCCAGTGTCAATTAACTAAGGTAATCCTTGGTGCTACACTCAGTCTGCCAACCTGGGGAGAGCAACGGACTGAGCTGCTTCTTTTCACCTGACAGGGGGGAGTTTCCTCGGTTGGACATAGCGAGTGGAAGGAACACGTTAATCCAACCAGTTCCTTTATTTATAGATTTATAATGATTCTAATGACTGAACAAGCCTTCAGTCAGATTATATAGTGTTATCTCTTTTGGGTGGAATTGAATTGAATTGATGTCCAAAACCGTTCATTTTTTATAATTATTTTTTAAATATCTTAAAGAAGTGAAAATAGCCGATCTACAAGCTCACAGTGCCACACGTTGTTAGCTTATAGTAGCTATTTCCACTACTTTTGTGGTACACTCTTGAAGTAGAGGCATTCAATTACAAAAAATAGCTACTTGTGTGACAATGTAGTATGAAGGAGAGAAAAAACAAAGTCTAAATAGGGACAAGACATGTGAGGTTTCTGTCCTACTGTGGCGATTATAATGGACAAACGTGTGTTTATCATAGGAACAGTTATTTTGCATTATCATTATGCAAACACCACTTGAATTCAAATGTGTTCTATACCACATGTGGTAATCCGGCACTAACTGAGGTAATATGAAAATGATGGTGAGGTAATTCTCTCACTGAGCTGACAAGAACTTCTCGTTCTCATATAGTATAGTGGTGGACAAAGTGAGTTTAACGTTGTTTAATGCACTCAGATAGGACTTCTCTGTTTGGATGTATGGGCTGTCAAGGTCCCAAAGTAGTTTTCTTCCGCCTCCTTCCTGCATAACTTCCGGGTATGATGATCACGCGCATACCCTCTAGTCTAGAAGGTCAGCCTTATGTTGCTTACATCACTGTGTAGTGTGTAGTGTGTACTATAAAGTCAGCCTTATGACAACATCAAGCCCCCCCATCATTTGTCAACAAAATCAACTGTAGATATAGTTGACTAAAATCTCATATTTAGTCGACTGAAACTAGACTAAAAGTAAAGCTTTTCAGATGACTAAAATATGACTAAAACTGGAGAAGAGTAGGACTACACTAAATCAAAATGTGCTCTCAAAATTAACAGGAGTAAATCATGAAGACCATTTCTGGTAGGAATAATAAATAAATAATAATAAAGCATAAACTAGGATATTATGCATTATGCATAGTCATATCCTTGTCTGGAAAAAGTAATTGAAATCACAGTCATAGTGTGGTCTTTATCCATTAGAAATAGAGTATAATTGCATCTTTGATGTATTTACAAACTGAACTCCCTGGGCAAACAGTAACTTCCAGGAAAGTCTGGATGGCAATCGAGGAAGGTCGGTGACGCTGGAGACAGCAACCAAGGAAGCTACAGAACGTACAAATGAGCAATACCCCCAGAGTCTCCCGAAAGGAGAGGCGGAAGAGACTCGCTAGGACAGATTCAATGACAACAACGACAGTGACACAGACACAGAGACGGCTCCCTTCACTCAAATACACCAGAGTAGGCTAAGGCCAAGTGTGGACAAGGATCCTAGGCAGGAAGCAAACCATAGTCCTAGAGACCTCTCAGTGCCTGCAATCCCACAAGAACACACAAGGCAGAGAGAGCCTCCTGTTGGCTCCAGCATAAGACTGCACCTGGCCGGCAGGGCACTGCTCCATGGATGCAGTGCCCTGTTGGCCGGGTGTGGCTGATGCGCCAGCTGGTGCTGGTTGCGCCTCTGTGATGGGGGGCACTATAGCTGGAAGCCTGGATGAGAGGGGCAGTGATTTGGCCAGTTACTGCTAGACCCGCCAACTGGAGAGTGTAGTGGTTGAAACACTCTAAAAAGGTTTCTCTTCCAGGCCAATGCTTTATTGGAATGGATTATAATCGCATCTTTGATGTATTTACAAACAAAACGGTCTGCTACATAAAGTCAGTGTGAGTTTGCTTTTTTGTCTTGTTTTTGCCACAGCAATTATTTGAAGTGGCAATGGTGATCCCAATTATATTTTAGGTCGCACAGATTAAAATTTCGAGTCCTGCGCTGCGTGCAGTAGAAATGTGTGTGGTAGGTCCGAGATTCAAATCCCGACTAGGGCATAAAAGTTACAGCTGGCAGCTTTAACCCATGAAGACCTGAGGCAGAGTCTTCAAATGCCTGAAAATGTTTTGTGCCAGGGATTTTATGCTTTATAGAGCAGGATAAAGCATTTGTGGTTTGTTTTTTCCAGTTGAGGTTCAAAACAGCAGAAGGGTAAAACATGACAGGTTAGTGCACAATGCAGCTGTAATCAAATAAATTCTGGGTGCGTTAGATTCAGGTTTGGCCACAGCTCAGGGTGTTCTACTCATCAATACGGTACGTGCACATTCAACACTCCCATTATTAATGTGATTATATAGCTGCAGGCAGCTGTGTTGCTTATGTTATGCAACACCCAAGATTTGAACCCAAGTCTCCTGTGTGAGGGGACTAAACATCTAGGGATGGAAATCCCCCACTTGGCCTGGGGGGGGGGGGGGGAGTCTGATATTTGGCTTTTCGGATTCAGGCTGAGATTCTCTGCTACCCCCATTTGCCCTAGTTTTTGAGGGGCGCTAGCCCCTCCTATAAACAGCTATAGTGTAGATTCTGTCTTAACACAAACATTAAATGCCATTGACAATGAATGGAGAATTTACGTCATATGTGTCTGAGCAAACCGGCTGTCGGTAGAGACCCGTGGCCAATAAGGGACCACCATTCTTGGTGACGTAACTAAGGTATGTTTCAAGGTTGGAATAAGGTCAATAATTGATTAGAGTGTCCCTCACTTCACACGGGTGTGAATTTTTAATTAAAATAGGACTTCCTATTAGGCACGACACATCACAGTGTACAGCTGTACGGCCTGAATAACATGCTTGAGTTTATTTAAAATCAGTGTGGTTCTCATAGTGGGATTGCCAGGGGTCCTTGGGGGGGTTCGGGAACCCCCAGGGGTCCTTGAGGGGGTCTTTGGGTGGGTGCGGGAACCCCCAGGGGTCCTTGGGGGGGTTCCCCAGCAAAATGAGTTAATATAGCATCACAATCAGTTTAACCAACCCACTTATGACGAGAACCCCTTTTGGGGTAGTTGTTGCTATGTACCGTATGGTATGTAGTTACACAGCTTTGTGTGTATGTCTGTCTGTCTGTCTGTCCGTTTAGCATGGAATGTGTTCAGCTGATTGGCTGAGCACGGAATGTGATGTATGATGATGATGTATGATGATGAGATCACCTCACCTCACTTCACACAGGCATGATTTTTGAGGGGCGCTAGGCACTAGCCCCTCAGGTTTAATGTTTGTTTTGTCACCGTTTGTTTTACATCATCATTGCATCACCTAATCATAGCAATTAACATGAGTTAGAATTCCCTCCTCGATGTTGTAAAATGATAAGAGCGCCCCTCACTTCACACGGGTGTGATTTTTAATACATATTTGAAGTTTAATTTTTAGTTATGCTCAACTGTGGGCGTTCATTTACCAAAAAAAGATTTGGAGATAAGAGGTTTTTGCCTTCCTTCTAGTTTTCTGAAAACCGTATGTTTACATATACATAATTTTATATAGATATAATCTCAAATGACAAATGCTAATGAAATAAACTGGTTTACAATGATCAGTGAGGTTAGCACCTCTCTCATGCTTTAGTCCAACAGGTCCTGACTCGCTCCGAACTGATAAACAAAGCTCACTTTTCATCTCTTTGCTTCTGCAGTTTCAGCCTTCTCCAGCAGTCAGTCTGACATCACAATTTACAATGTAGTCATTTATCAGACTCTCTTTATCCAGACTGTCTTACAATAAGCAAGATAAACACTTACACAGACTGCAGAGAGACAGTGTCGTGTCTCAGCAAACTAGGATCACAGATAAACCAAGAACCTGGCATCAGTCTACTCTAAACAATATAGCCTACTATCAAAATAATAATCTGAAGGTGAAAGTATAGGATACCAGGTAAACAATGAACCTCGCATGGGTCGAAACCAGCTAGGGTCTTCAACGTTTTTCAGGTCAAGGACCCCTTAACTTCTTAGATAACTTAGTTAGTTCTTAGATAACTTCTTCAACAGCTCGGAAATTAATGTTTTTGTTTGTTTTGTTTACACATCTTTTCTGTTAATATGTTGGATTAATGTATTTAACCACTTAAACTCTCAACAGCTTTCTGCAACGCCATGTGAGCTTGTAGATCGGATATTTTCGGCTAATGTCCTCCTCAGAACAAGGATGCTAGGGCAATCTGTTGAAACTACAGCATACCAGGTAGTGTACACAATGAACCTACTATATACTGTAGCATCAGTCTAAGCACTGTAAGGCTTAGTGTAAGCAACATTGTGGTCAAGAACGAAACACCTAAAGTAACAAAAACATGAGAACATGCTTCCACAGGTCAGTAGACCTGTGGAAGCAGGTCTGGAATGTCATCCTTTCAACCCATTTAAGACATGAGGCCCTTCATAAAATGATCTACTGTGAGACGTGAGGCCCTTCATAAAGTGATCTACTATGAGACGTGAGGCCCTTCATAAAGTGATCTACTGTGAGACGTGAGGCCCTTCATAAAGTGATCTACTGTGAGACGTGAGGCCCTTCATAAAGTGATCTACTATGAGACGTGAGGCCCTTCATAAAGTGATCTACTATGAGACGTGAGGCCCTTCATAAAGTGATCTACTATGAGACGTGAGGCCCTTCATAAAGTGATCTACTATGAGACGTGAGGCCCTTCATAAAGTGATCTACTATGAGACGTGAGGCCCTTCATAAAGTGATCTACTGTGAGACCACGGTGGCCTTTTCTCCTTTGCTTATATAATTTCCCATCAGTATGTGTTTTTTGATACCAGTGATACCAGGGTCTTGTTGAGATTCTGACTTCTGAAATAAAACAAGATGTTATGGCCATGCTGGGTCACCAGCAGGGATGGAGTTCGAAACACGAGCCGATTACAAACTCGATAACTGAAATGCATCGAGTACCTGGTATCAATAAGCTCTGGGCTTATCGAGCATAGCGGCCCATGACGTCATGTTTAAACAATCAAGACAAGAGGTGATCAAGAAGAAATATCTAATCACCCACACTGGCACAAACATGTCGGTCAAAAAGTTGATTGCCAACCAGTGCCAATTACTTTTAAAGTGACGGTACACAAATGAACCAGTTAACAGTTTCTTCAATATTATTTTCCACAAGTAAAAAGGTCACTTGCCTTCCGGCTGTTAGAAAAGTACTGTATTTGAAGGCCCTAGTAAAATGTAGTGCAAAGAGTATTTTCTGGTTAAATAAATATGTATTTTATGTTTATTTAGCTGAAGAGACATGGAGGGTTTATCGTAATTATTACAGTACTGTTATTGCACATTAATGAATAGATGCCAAAAAGGCAAAAATATTTTAAACTTTTTTGTCATCTTCATTTCATTTTAGATAATAGCTTAGATATAGATCTTTATTTGTCATTGCTTGCATGAAACAACGAAATTCAGTTTAGAGCTTCTTGGTATCTATGGCTATGATCCTAGATTACTATCTATGCATTTGTTGTACAGTATTACCTCGTGTTTACCGTGCTTACTGTAAATCACTCTGGATTTAGAGCGGCCGCAAAATGCCTAAACGGTAAATAATTGTGAAGTACTGGGTGGAGTGAGTCACTTACACACTAGGCTATATATAAATAGCCTTTCACTACTTCTACAATATAACTGTAAAGAATTTATAACCATGGAGGTACGTACAGTAATAAACCATGATGTTATCAGTGTTGAATCCATGTCAGGACAGAGTCAGACTGAAGCTTCCACACTGGACCTTTAGCCTGGGTGTGTCAGACAGACAGCACACTGAACCTGTTTACCTGCAGGTTCTGCAGTATCTGTGACTGACCTATTAGCTGTTTACCAATACACACATACAGTGCACACACGGTCACACGCACACACAACTTCAACCCTAAGAAACTAGGTTTTAGGCAGTACTGGGCATGGAAGCAACCACACACACACACACACACACACACAGACAGACGGACGGACGGACGGACGACCTTATACAAAGATCTCTCTCTCTATCACAATCAATAAGATGCATCCCAATGTATCATATGTTGTGAGATCTAGTACACACACTGACCATGCTCTAGTCACTCACTGAGAGTTTAACATGTCTCCTGGTATGGGAACGGAGATAAGACAAGCTCACCCAGGTAGTCAACCAGGCTAGTAAGGTCTTTGGAGACAAACAATTCCAACTTCAGGACATATACAACCGCCAAAAAGCAATTCAGATTTAAATGACTACACCCTCTCCGCCCTGAATCTGACCTGAATCAGGCAGGAAGTTTATAAATAGTTAGCTTACACGATGCATGATAAATGCATTTTATATAATTATGTGATGTATTGCCATGCTTTTTTGTTCTTGCTTAATGTAAATCGCTCTGGATTAAGAGCGTCTGCTAAATGCCTAAATTGTAAATTGTATAAGCATGTCATTAGCAAAAAAAGGGTTAAATACAAGACTTTGTTTGTACCAACTGCAGTGGGCATTTTAAATAAGACAATTATGAAATAGCTCTACCACCCCCATCCCATGATCACTGCATTATGGGAATGCATTTAGCATTTTGAATGGACAATTGACTTTATATTTTACCTTTATCTTATCTATTTCCACAAAATACGATTTAAATGCAGTAGCCTAATGTAGGATTAAACTGGCCAAAAACATTAAAATATAGCGTTTGAAATGCCTATAACGCAATAGGTGTTCAAAAAAACAGTTCAAGCACATTGACTTTTAAAACAATGATCAAACAAGACAATATAGCCTATAATGCAATAACAATAATGAATTGTGTCAGAAACAAGAGCTAGCTAGGCAACAACAACGACATATCGATCTTAAATGCCACAGATTCAATTAATATAATCCGATAGATAGCCACCATGGTTCACATGACGCTCGTAGCCTACTTCACGAGCCATGTTTCAGGGCTAATAATCTGAGACACAATTGCGTACTGTTTTTGGGTGGAAAAAACAGCTGTTTCTACAGGTTTAAAAGGCGATTTAAAACTGTTGGGTATATTTGGTTACATTTGAACACTATCTCACAGTTCGATCTGTCCGGATTTGGTTTAAGGCTTTAAATAGAACTTTGTAATTGTTGTTTTAAATGGTCCGCTATAAGTAATGATAAAAAGGTGAGTATGTGAATACCAATGATGATAGTACCAATGATATTTCAAGAAATTGTTACATTGTTTCGGTACTTTGGTGTTTAAACTTTAGCATTCCTACTTCATCTAGTGTAAACTCTAAACAAACAAACTCTCTCTCTCCCTCTCCCTCTCTAGCTTTCTCTCTTTGAAATCGAAATAATAACACTCAGAAAGAAAGTTTAATGGAAAACAATTCTTACCTCTGGAGTTTTGAAAAACATTTCGGGTGTTTTGGAGAGTGGACGGATCACATGCAAAAAAATAACAAAGCAGCACTCATCATAATGATAAAAAAGAAACCGAATAAACCTAATAAGGTCATATTAATTAATTGGTCATAATTCCATCATAGTCTGCTTCTGCTATGCTCCGGAATGTTTGAAGACTTTTTATTAGAAACAACTTCCGCGTGTCTGTTGACAATGTGTGAAGCATACACATGACGTCACGCATGCAGATATACCTGCTGCGGTGAGTGTGATGATGATATCACATCTCACCTAGACTATACTGGATGTGACAACAGCGCCACTTGGTGGATGCAATAGGAACTGCATCACTTATATTCTTCTGAAGAAGAAATCGAAAATGAAATACATTTTGTCCATTATATGAGGAATTAAGATTTTTTTTTTGTAAAATGTAATTTATTTGTGTTACCATTTTTTGTTAGATTATTGCGAATTCAGTGAGCACTTACTATGAGACCTAGCAGATCATGTCTGTCTGTCTGTCTGTCTGTCTGTCTGTCTGTCTGTCTGTCTGTCTGTCTGTCTGTCTGTCTGTCTGTCCGTCCGTGTGTCTGTCCCGCTATCCAAATATGGAGTGTTTTGCATCAGCAATCACTCAGCTCCATATATGGGCACAAAAGGGGCCAGGTCCACTCAGCTCCATATATGGGCACAAAAGGGGCACCATATAAGGAGTCCCCAAAGCAGCTATACGTCCAAAACCCAAATATGTACGAGCTGCGTTCGCTTCCCGCGTTTGCGCGTCTTACTCGTTATAAATTGATTAACGTCCATTTCCCGTCAGTTGGTTGGTTGGTCACCCCAGGCCATGGCCATATTATGGTCATGCCCCATGACATCACATGACATCATGACACCAGGGATGGAGATCCCTGATGTCATCAATATTAAGCCCATATATGGGAATGCCCATTAGATCCCTGATGTCATCAATATTGGCCAGCAACTCTACATCTGACCTCAAACCCTTAAATCTCCATATATGGAGACCTGCAGTGGGGTAAAAGTATAATAATTGCCTCTGAGATGTAATGGAGTAGAAGTATGGGCCTACTAATGTGTCAAAAATGGAAATAATCAAGTAGAGTACCTCATAATTGTACTTAAAAGTACATGCACTTGAGTAAATGTACTTGTAATTTCCCCATCACTGGTCAGCAAACTCAGCATGTGAAACTGTAGTCACTGGTGAGCTCCGACAGAATGAGCACACCATCATTTTCATAATTGTCCCTCAGCTAGTGACAGATTACCAAATATAGTTGTGCAAAAAATAGCAAATCTACAAGCTCACAACAGTGCAAGGCGTTGTGACTCTGAGCATGTAGATCAGCTATTCTCAGTGCGTGCCACAGAACACATGGGAATGCATGGGAAGCCAAGTGGTGTTTGCATAATGATAATGCAAAATAACTGTTCTGTGATACAGGAAAGTTGTTCATTATAATGTTTCACAAAGTGCTCCACAGTGTGTGTGAACTCAACTCTTATCGAACTCTTATGAATGTTATACAAATAATCTGACAGTTTAACATCGAACACTTAAGCAGTGAATAAAGGCCACTCAGCCACTAGGACAGACATATACCGCATGTATTTTGTAGCCTACTTTATTGGAGTATTTCCAATCTCCAGTACTTTACTTCTACTCGATCCACTACATCAAAAAAGTGAGCCCACACCCACAGCCACAATACTAGAGGGAGCAAGAACAACGATCTGGTTACTACCACAACTGGAATGCTTTGACCCCTTCCCTCAAAAATGCAGATCACTGGCATCATTTAAACAGCCCTGAAAATCCACCTTTCACTGCTTTCAGTAGGCCTAAGGGAGAGGAAATTACTACTTCTCCCTTAGATGCAGGAGATCACCCGTCTTCACTCTTTACAACTATAGTCCAGTAAATAAAGGAAAATAATCCACTCAGTTTGGACAAAATTGGATTATTTTGTTTCTCAACTGGTTCTGAGAGGACATTAGGTCTACTAGCCACAGTAGCCAGGATAAAAAAATCTACCATAATCTGCTCTGGCCATAGCCACTTGCCATAGACCTCATCACATTTATGATGACAGCTATGGCCGAATTTAGCCCAAGGAGTGTTTTTCATGCAAAACGAATGCTTGGAATGGATTCAGAATCCTGAATAACCCCTAGTTTGACATGTCACATGCTACTTAAAGCATAATGAAATTTAGAAAATATTGCCTTATAATAGGTTATCAATAGGGCCATCTTGGATTAAGGCAAATTTAGGGTATTAGCAGTGAGCAGATTATGGTAATTTATTTTATACTGGCTAGTAGACCTAATGTCCTGTCAGAATCAGTTGAAACAAAATAATCCAATTTTGTCCAACCTCTGGCATTTATTTACCTGACTAAACCCCCTTCTTTGTTTTCTTCCAATCTGTAGTGTTTTATTTTTTTGTGATGATATTGAATGTAGTTATTTTTCATGTCATCTTTATGAATTGAATAGATAGGGTCAAATGGCCGAATAAGACTGCAGTGTTCAAAATCTACAAAGTAACAAAAAGTTTTTATATAATTGTACTGGAGTACAATATTCTTCTCTGAGATGTAGTGGAGTAGAAGTAAAAGTACCGGTACTTAAATTGTATTTAAGTACAGTTGCTGGTAATTAATTAAATTAAATTTCGAGCAGGGTCTTATATTACCTATAGCTGGCGGTCTTGTTGGAATTTATACATCAGGGGGTCCCCATAGCTGAGAGAGATGAAGCAGGGAACCCCACTAGATACTGTATAAAATCATGTTGCAGATTGATGTCCATAGATACCTACATAGACTTGTTTGATATCAAATTAATGTTTGTTTGTTTCTTAGTTATTCTTAGTTCTGTATTTTCAGACATTTAAACACTTATTAAACTCTCAACGCTCTCGAAAATAGCAGATCTATAAGCCCAGAACATGCTGCAGTGCGACCTGTTGCGAGCTTGTATAAAGATTTGCTATTTTCAGTGAATGTTCCCCGCAAAATAGGGGGCAAAAACATTCCTTTTACACAAACAATTGGCGGCTGCCCCTGTAGTAGCCTAAATAGTTTGATCATGTTGAGTCTAAACATCATGGTCGTGGTGACAGCCAGGGTCACACAAGGCCACACACAGGGGTCCATTTAGCAAAGAAATGGTACAAATCATGAAGGCAGCGTTCTATCTGCCTCAAATTCATATCAAACGAGGGCCTTTAAACCAGTGGTTCCTAAACCTAAGACCAAAAAGAGAAATTTGACATTTTACAGACCCCCACTACATATTACCCCCACCCCCACTATACATATTACCGCCACGGACAAATATGTCCAAAATACTTGGTCTTATCCGTGGCACAATCTAGATCTAGATTTTAGACGCCATTATAATGTTCTTATTTTGAGATTCATGTTGCAGCCCATTACTGAATGTCTCCAGGTCTCTTCAGAATATGTATGACACTGATTCATGGCACATTAAGAGTCCAACTAGTAACCTAGTGGTTCTCAAATGCTTTATTTGCAAGGACTTGGAGTGTACAAATGGAAGTGGACCTGTAAGGGTCCATTTGGTTCCATACTTCCATTTGTACACTCAAGAGTTACAGACCTGTTATGGTCATTATAAGCTATGTGTTTCTTGTAATATTATTGTCCCCTCGTTTTGTATGTCTGTGGCAAAAATGGAATTTGGACAAAAATGTCCACCACAAGCCGGCATGGTGATGACACTGTAGTCAGTTGGAGAACACACAGACACAGCAGGCTTTCCCACAAACACTGATAGAAGTTTACAACATAAAATATTCATGACCTTGTGCTGAGCTATCTAAAGCGGAACCATCATCTCTGCTACATTCTCGTCAACTCAACCACAAGATATTAGGATGAAGGCTGCGGTTACTCTGCTGCTCCCCCTGGTGGTGCTGTTGTGTTTGTCTACTCTATACAATGTGTACACCACTAGGACAGTGGCTCAGAGTAAGGTTGGGACCAAGGAAACTCAGCATGAGGACTTATATGACTTGATTAGAGGTAACACACTTTAATAGATGTTTCTACTGAGAAGCAAATTAATTGCTATCCAATCATTTTAAATTTGTTTGATGTGTGGCCTCAATATTGATTGATATATTAATATTTATTAACAGTTTGCAGGAAAGCACAGGAAAGTAGTGCAATAGTAGCGCAGTCTGCTAAGATTTATAACCCTAAACCCATAAACTATAATAGTTGGTTCTGCTGAGAATAACATTATGCTATGCAGTTTTTTCAAATCTTACGTTTTCTGGAAAAAGTAGGCATATAGCTAAAATCTAAAATAAAAGATGCGTTCCCAGTTTCAGATAGCTAGGTTAAATGCCACTTTACATTTTAAGACTTTAATTACTCCGATTAGTTTTGTTTTATTTTACAATTCTTGCGGAGATCTTGGCTGTCAAAAGGAGGTGTACATCCATTCTACATCATGCAGTGATCTCAACTTCTACCACATATGCTGCAAGTCCTGTTCCGTCAAGGGATACTCCTGGCCTAAAACATGAGGCCTCTGGGCTGGATGCGGCTCACACACAGGGCATTAGGGGCATACTGTAGACTAGAGTATATGGCTGTGACATTGCCAGCATGGATACAAAGGTTCTGGGACAGAAATAGGCTAGCTGATGCCAACTGTACTAAATTACTGTTTGCAAGTGGTCCAACAACAGTATGCAATTGCAAGGTCAATAATGGAAGCAATGGCAAAATATATATATATATATATATATATATATATATATATATACCTACTTTCTCCTTTCTCCTACTGTCTCTCTTGAATGGTTAGAAAGAAAAGCAGGTGCGCTTCCTCTGGATGGTGACCTTGGTTTAGGCAGTGGTTGCTCAGCTATAAATACTGGTACAACTTAAATCAAATACCACCCAAGTGGGGAAAGTGGCTCAGATGCAATTTCTCATATATTGAGAACGCTTACCTACGCGTTTCGGCACTCAGTCTCCCTCAGAGCAACAGAGCTCCTCGAAGGAGCCCTGAGGAAGGCCGGATGAAATGAAGTGTTCTCCAAAAAAGAGAAATTGCATCTGATCTGAGCCAGCCGTGCATCATTTATTTTGGAGTGCCGCTTTTTCAACTTTGATGGTATGCCATTTGATTTATCTTGAATGGTTGTCTGGACTGTCTTGTATTCTAAAAAGGAGAAAATAATAATGGTAGAGGGCAGCAATTCACACATTAATGGCATGACAACTAAAACTATTGTAAAATATATTTCTACTGTGTACTTTCCACCACTGATTAACATTATAAACAGTGGCAGGAATGGGAAAAACAAATGACAAAAACATGTCAGTCTATTCAAAGGATACTTTAATGCCAAACACCCTATACTACTACACTAATGTACATCATAAAAGTTAAGAGCAGACAACAGTAGACACATATAATGGGTACAAAGACTTATGTACAATCCAGCTCCCCCACGGCTTCCTGTGGTTATTTCCGATATTAAACGGTAAATATAAAAAATAAAAACCAAGTTATAAACGGTTCAAAGATTGTCTACAGCTGGTTATGTTGACAGTTGCCTTAAAGGAGTTCCTTCAAATTGTTTAATCAAATGTTTTGTATTCAACCACATATGAGGCTATTAGTGACTTTCCTGTTTTTGCTCTTATATTAAATATCTCTGCAGAAAATACCTGAGACAAGTTCACGACACATTGCAATTGGAGGATGCCTTGTGAGCTTGTGGATCGGTTATTCTCTGCCGAAAGCTTTCCCAAAAATATGAATGCTGGGGTTTATATCACGTATATAAATCAGCAGTTTGGGAAGAGCGCTGCTGCCAATGTATTCTCACACCTTAATGTTTAGTGTATGCGTTCGCTGACAACACTCTCCTGACCGTGTGTGAGTCTGCTGTATTGCAGGTTGCTTGTGTCGTGGCCAGTTTTAAAGACAAACTGAGACACTCGTGTAAACAGATTGTATCATTACCGTAGTGGTAAGGGAAAGAAACATGCTGTGATGCTCCTCTGTCTTACCAGACACCACGTCGTCACGTTGCAAGAGCTCCCAGATTGGCAATTTTCGCCTAATGTTCGCCCATCAGAATACGCTCGCTAGGATTTGAGAGTGAGAATGTCTTGCTCTGTTGGCAAAAAAGTACAAACTTTACTTCACGACAGTTCATGTAATTATTGCTTCTTGTTCTTTATGCCATGCCGCAAGTGTACAGAGAGTTCATGGCTGACATTCATATGCACTTGGCTGGAAATGCTCATCATATTGGGGGGATTGTTAATTTAATTTATTTATTTTGGGGGGTTTATAATTAATAGTTTTTACAAAAACGAAAACAGAACTATTTGACAGGCATTACATTGTGAGACCATAATGGCTCTAGATTTGACCTTACGGGATTTCATGACCCGTCCCATCGTCAAGTTAACTTTACAAAATATAGAGGCAAAAATGTACATATCAGTAAGAGAAAGAGAGTGCTGGGAAAACATATTTCAAAAGCATAACGTTGTTGCTTGGCTACATTCAATGATCATAAAACTACAAAACGACATAAGACAGAGGAGCGAGGAAGAGAGAGAGGACGCCACTGCCTCGCAAGTCGCAACATGTACAAAAACACCATTTCATCAAAGAGAATGAAAGAAAAAAAAAAGTTCAAACTAAACAAAGACATCAGGACGACACGACGACAACAGACCACAAAGGAACAAAGAAAAGAAGACAGCCTCTAATAAATGAACATCCTTTGGTAAAAACAGTATTTAAAATGTTTGCATTTTCTTAATATATATTTTTTTCTGCAACCTCTAGCTAAAGATCGATATAACTAGCTTAGTTAAAGTACGCTGCTACACACATCAATAAACATATCTCATTTAAAAAAAGAAAAAGGACTATCTAAACAACCTATTTACAAGAAAATGTTTGGGAAGTCAGAACTTATTGTACTCGATACACTTGACTGGCATCTTGTGTTGTTTTGCCATAATAATGTACCCAGCAGCAGGTAAGCAGAGATGTGGGTATAATAGTGCACTATTGCCCTCGTCACCGAAAGGAAAACATTCACAGACTGTACAATTTACAGTTAGATGCCGAAAACAGCACATCCGTGTTCTTATAGGAGTGGTTCTCAACCTTTCCTCCCTAATAATCACATTTGAAATGGTAAGCACTTGTAGGAGTTGATTCGCATTACATTTAGTTTTGACTCTGTTCCTCAGATAAATATTGTGAAACTAGCCAATCTACAACCTTCACAACGCCTCGCACTGCGAGGCGTTGTGAAGGTTGTAGATTGGCTAATTTCACAATATTTGACCCTTATATTAGACAATTTGGCCAAACTATTTCTTAGGTATTGAAAAGGCCTTAAAAGTCCTGAAATAGTCACGTTACCGTCATCCCAACCCACAGGTTGAGAACCACTGTCCTAATAGAACAAACACACTTTCACTGATGTCACGACGTGGAATTGTTACTGGATCCACCTTTACAGCCTAAAAACGCCTAATTCAGTGGTTCTCAGAACGTTTACATTTCAAGGAAGGGGGGAGGAGGTCTATAACTCTCAGAGTTATAGACCGGATAAAGGTCCATATATAAGGGAACCCTGAGGGTCCCTGGCCTGGACCGGACCGGACCCCGGACTCTGAGAATCACTGGTCTGAATCATGCCCTGTAAGACCAAGCATAAATCGGCGTTCAGCGATACAGTGGGGTTCATGTCTAGCTCGCTGTACAAAACTCGCCCACGTTCACTAGGCGCTCCTCGTGAAGCAGGGTAAATTCGCAGTCACTCGTGCGGGGGCTGGGCGCTTTTCTGTAGGCAGGGTTGGGATCCGGAACTTGAGGAACCGGTTCCAACATTGTTTCTGGAGCTGGTATGTGGACTTCACTGTCTATTACACAATTACAATACCGGTGGTTCTCAAACCTTTTAATTTCAAGGACCACCACAACTCCGAGAGTGTACAAATGGCACCAAATGGACCCGTAAGGGTCAAAATCTTAAAGGACCCCAACCCTGGTTATCGGCACCGAAAGGCGATAAATGTCCAAAGCTCCTTGCTTTTCTCTGTATCGAACATTCTCATTAAGATCTACAAGATATAGGTGCATGTGTCCGCCATGCTGCCTGGATAACAGCTATTTAAATTACTAGAACATTGCATGCCTCACAGATTGACTGCGTTATGGACTTACTTTCTGAATCTGTCAACAATATTTATATATTCAATAAGTGGCAAATAAACACATGGCGAGTCAGGGCTTTCATGGAAATCCAACCCTCAACCCACACTCCCTCCCTCCCTCCCTCCCTCCCAAGCTTTTGGCAACGGAGTCCAGACAACGAACAGCATATCAGTCATACATAAGGATAAAAATGCTTCGGCAGTCTCTTTGCTGCGTTTTTGCTGCCACCCTGTGGTTGTAGTTTGGTGTGTGATTCCGGGTGATGGAAGTAAAAAAAGAAAAGTCACGGTGGTCGGTGGCGATCAGCAATTATAGTGCTCCATACTTGACGCGGTACTTGTTAATGTTGTGGTAATGCAGGACCTCGGGCGTGGAGGTGGTGGTGCAGTTCACCAGGCCCTCGCGGCCCTCTCCCATCAGCCACTTGCGGTTGACCGCCGCCATGTCGCTGGTCACATGCTCGTCCGCCCACCGGTCGAGGAAGCGCTGGAAGCGTCGGTGGTAGCGAGTGTTGACCCGCTGCTGGGACTGGAAGTAGACAAAGAACAGTGAGGATCACTGATTAGGGGTGGCCAAATAGAGACATGTTATTAACCGGTTACCGTTAGATAACCAGGGTTTTTCTAGTCCCAGTCCGCCCGGACGGGGGAATTAGCAGCCACAACGTTACGTGCCTTATCGTGAACACATGCACTGTGATGCACACTTTCCCAGTAGCCTAAAGGTGTTTCGAGACCACAAAATAGAATGAGCGGGTCCATTGGTTACACTTCCAAAGTTAAATTACTGTGTACATTTTATCTGTTGTATCATAATATAATCCACCACTTGAGGGAGTGGGAAGACAGCTACAGATCTTGCCTGGAAAAGAGTGAGCTGGCGCGAAGGGATTTTGTTTTTTACCAACGCTGACCTGCACAACCAAAGTGAAGCGATTGAAGCAACTGGAAACAAATATATAATTATTCAGGTTTGAACGCACCTTCAGTCCCCAAGCCTCTAGGCTGGCTTTAGCCATACTGATAACGTCATGGATTCACTATCACTTCCTCCCCGATATCATAGCGGGAGGAGGCGTGAGTGAAGCCATGTGTGTCTGTCGCATTCTCTGTGTCAATAAGACGGTTGAATTAACGTTCCACAATAACTCTGTGGTGAGTCCAACAGTCAAGCCACATGCGTAAACTCCAGTAGCTAGTTCATGTGCGTAAATACTGTGACGCAGACAGTGCAATGGCCGCCATCCCATGCCGTCGGTAAAATAAAATGATAAATACATAGAGATATGCAATAAGTTAAGTTAAGTTGACCAAAGTTTGACGAAAGCCTGGTGGCTGGTGACTCAACACTGACTGGCCTCAGCTCCGCATAGAAAATAAATTATGACAGTGTTATTTGATTTGTATCAAAATATATAATAAATAAAACATTGGCTAATTGACGTGGTGACTCAACAACTGCAGGATTTGGATGAAGAACACATGGATAACTACCACGGAACACGGCCTCTCAACAGTTACAATGTGTTCGCAAATGTTGCTCCATAAAAAGTGAAACTGATTATGCAGCTGGCTTTAATCCAAGTTGTGGTGAGCTGATTGGGCCAAACCCGCTGGACTAAATAACAGTCCTAAAGGTCAGATTTCAGGAACAAAGTGGATTCTCCCTACAGTCTCGGAAGAACTAAATCTTAGGGGTCATCCTTAAAGTGTGGACCTTTCATTGACACTTCAAACTACAAAGATCGATGTTGCCATATGATGTTGCTGCGGGGCAGAAACAACTAATCTCCATATTTGAACATGCGTGTTAACATCAAACAAACATTCATCAAAAGATGCTTACGACACACACTGGGAATTTAATTGCCTAATACCATCACAAATGAAGAGCTATGGCAAACCACACAACAAGAACCAATTGAAACCCAAATTAAACACAGGAAATGGGTGCTGGATGGGGCACACCTTGAGAAAACCACCCTCCAACATAACCATGCAGGCCTTAACCTGGAACCCTTTGGGGAAAAGAAAACCAGGAAGACCCAGAAACAGCAGGAAAAGGTCTGAAAAAAGAACATCTTGGAAGGAAGCAGAGAAGATCGCCCCAACACCAAACCAGCTGGAGGAAATTCATGAATGACCTATGCTCCCCAAAGAGCAACAGGGTTTAAGTCAAGTAAGTCATGAGACAATATAACTAAATACTTTCCCGGTTTTAATGTGTCAACAACAAATCACGCCTACCTGATGAGCCCGCGTCAGTGCCGTGTGTCTGTACATGTAGTCCTCTGACTTGCAGACATACACCATCTTGTATGAGTTGAGCTTGAACATGCACTCCATCTTGAGCTCGCCGCCACCTTCCTGAGACTTCTCCGACGAAGAAGAACCCTTGGTCAACATCTTCTCCTGCTGCATCTGTTCCCACCCTCGCTGGCACTTCCTTATCCTCCGTAAGTTCCTACGTGACCAAGGAAGCAAGATAGACCGCCATAAGTATGCCAATCCGACACCGGGAGGAGAAAAAAAATAACTTAAATCCACTTGTGCAATTTTAAAACCCCAAACATCAAATAATAAAACGCCACGTTTACAGGGAAAGTTCGCACAAATGTCTAAATGCCCCCCTCTCTTCATACTACACAATGCTACTGTATTCTGTGCTTGACAATATGTACGATTCAAAATTTGGGCAAAACAAATAAGTAATACATTGATTTGACAGTAATAATAATGGAAAAAGGATTTGAGAGGACTGTCCCTTTAAACACGTTTTTGGTCTTTTTGGGGGGGGATACCCATCATGCATAGCAACTCACCGAGAAACAGAATTAGAGATAGGGAGTCAAATCATTCGTGGAAAATGTTGATCTAAAAGGAGCAGCAGAGGCAGCAGTAGTAATAATATTTCTGTACAGTGCACTTCCGTTCTGGTTCAAACTCTTTAAAAAATATTGCTTTGGCAAAAAAAAAAAAAAAAAACAGATTCTCTTTTTTGTCGGATTTTTGAGATCCAATTTGTGTGCAAGCATTATAAAAAAAAAAGTGGAATTAATTCACCCCGCTTTTTGAATGAAAGGTTTAAATGTGTACTTACCGCAGACAGTACAGGTGTGAGCGAGGACTGTGAGACCGTGAAGCATTTTTTTGTTTTGTTTTTGCATTCAGGGCTCCACTTTAAAAAGACATAACAGTGAGGCCAATTTCAAATAAAAATGGGAGAAACAACATTTTTATATTTGCTGCCAAATGGAATAACCAATCAATCCAAAAGAGAAGGTTATGAGTTGAGAAAAGGATAACTTTGATGCTGGACATACCGTCACTGACAATGTACAGAGTGTTATGGAGCCATGCAATGAAGACCAAACTGAAGTGTAAAAAACAAACAGCTGGGTTTTTACACTGCTGCAGTGCTGCTGAAAGGGGCCGTTGTTTTGTTTTTTGCAGAGAAGGGGTACGTCTAGTCTTGTTCTGCTTACCTCTCATAGATTTGATATATGAGGGGAAACAAAACATAAAGCAAAATGCAGGTGAAACCACTGATAAATCATAGTCAGTCATGTACCAGATTTATGCAACGGTGTAATTTGTTTTTAATTTTTCTTCCCCCTGTGTCTTTTTAACCACTTGAACCCTTTTTGCATCCCTATTCTGGAGGTGGTGAACATCCGGCGGAAATAGCCAATCTACAAGCTGGTGTGTAAGCTTGTAGATCAGCTTATTTTCACCGTAGAGATTTGGTGGTAGAGAGTACCTAGTATACAGCCTTGGGGGACCCCCCTGTTCAACTAAAGTATATAGGGTTTAAGTGGTTATAAGAATTAACACAAATCAAACGTCTACTGAAATGTTTATGATTATGGACAGCCATCTCAAAAAACTAAAACAAAAAAACATAACATGTCAACAAGCATCGACGACCAAAGACAAACGAGGCTTTGATGTTAACAAGACAGTCATCATCGTCACACAACCTCCATGCAACGTTGTCGAGGAGAAAGAAATACACCGAAAACATTTCAACAATACAATTCAGACCATCATTTTATTTACAAGCCCTACTTCCTTTCTCTCTGTACAAGTGTTGCTGTTCGTTCGTGTGCTTGGCTTTCCTCGTTAAGACTTATTATTTTTTCATAATACTCGTCATTGTCGTGAACTTGTAGAAAAAATAAGGAAAAGAAAAAACGTCACCCCACCACAAAGAGAATAGTTGCAACGGGAGTGCACTGTATTCCACTGCAAATTATTATTACACACATCAAATAGAGCACTCAAACAAAATGGAACATTTGAAACATTTATATTTGTCTTAAACAGTGATTAAATAGTCACAATACAAGATGTTTTTTTTTTCTTTTCATATGAATACAATCACAAACATAGGGCATGATTTACGGTAGCTAAGAAAACCAGGACTTCACTTTGTATTCTTTTACTCATAATTATGGACAAATTCACTATAGAAAAATGAATTAGAAAAAGGGCCATCGCCATTCAGTCTCAGACCAATGTCAAAAGTAGAAAGATTACTGTTGTGACAAAAAGAACAAAAAACAAAACATAAAACAAAACAATAACAGACAGAAGTGGAACCCATTTGTTTTTGCTTGACTTAAGCATCTTGGTCTCCAGCTACACCATAAAAACATATTTGAAAGCAACACATTTCTTTCATTTTTTTTAAATATATCTCACTGACTCAATTGCAATAATTGTGTCCAGCTAAGCTCAAAACTCCCCCCAAAAACACAACTTGTGAGCCAAATACCAATAAAAACTCAGTCACGATCATAAATAAAGAGTCCCGTTAAAAAGGAACTAAATCTAAGCATAAATAAATTCCCTATTTTTTAAAAGATGACCGTTTTAAGTGCAATCCTCAAACATGAAGGACGAGGAGTTCAACTGAAAAAGACGGACAAAAGAAAACTCCTCAAGTTCACAGCCTATGAGAACCCCCCTCCCTCCCCCACCCACACACCCAGCAAGCGTTTCACCTAAAAATCTGTGGAGCTGTGATCATTAAAGGCCTTTCCAAACCATCCGATGGTGGTATCTGTCCGTTAAAGAGGGCAGGACGCTCAGACAAAAAGATTCGTGATTAAACTGAGAGGATTCTAACGTTGGAGCTTGTGCAAAAAGAAAAAAAGGAGGGGAAAAAAGGTGTCACTGGTTCTAGAGCTCTGAGAAATGAGCCGATATTTGGCAGCTGGTTTGGGCGCTCACGTCAACGTTTTTGCCACACACACATGGGGCTGGCCAGTTGACTGAGAGCCTTTAGGGAAGATGCTTAAGGTTGTTTCACACAAGAGGGACACACAGCTGGGGCCTCACCTGGGGAGGAACACAGGCTTCTGGGCCAGGTGTTCACGCAGCTCGGGTGACGCAGAGTCTGAGTTCAGGTATCTGTTCACATAGTCAGACCACCTCTGTTTGGGAGGAACAACAATGGGGGACATGAGTTAGTGTTGACTACAGGTCATCCAGACCACTCCATTTTTTACAAATCACAAATCCAAGTAAAAATCTAAATTTTAAAACAAATCTAAGCAATTCCATAGATTAAAAAATAATAATAATTAAAACTAGTGAAAATAGCCGATCTACAAGCTCGCACCACGACCCCATAACAGTAAGGCCTACGGAAATAGAAGTGGGCGTGTTGGATTCAGCTCTACTCAGGTATCTGGTTTGTCGCTGTCCGACCTTCCTAGCCTGTTATTAAAGAAAAGCGTGCAACAGTGGCCAAAATCTGCGATCAGAAATCGCCGAAAGTGATGCTTTGGCCATTTTCTCTGGTTCAAAGCTTGTTGGATGCGTGACTTTGAGGGCATTTTCAGGGGGCCTCTGGCAGCTCCTGGGGGCCCTATGTGGCTGCATGGTTTGCGTATACGACGGGCCGGCACTGGTTCTAACCTCTGTGTCTGCTGGCTCATCAGAGTTGTCCTCTTCTGTGTCAAGCAGCTCCATGGCCAGAGTGACGCTCCCTCGGCTCTTCAGAAACATCAACTGTGAACAAAATAAATAAAAAATAAGACCACTATGCAACAACTAAAGAGGGAATGTTATCGTCGCCATTGACGTTTGAAGCATAATGACTGATATATAAAGGGGTTGCACGCCGTGTCGGTACCAGGAAATAGCCGATCAACAAGCACACATAAATCCAAGTATAAAGTATGATTCCAAGTATAAATCCGGTTTAAGAGAAAGGTAGGGGATCAGATTATTAGCAGGTAGAAAGGGATCATACAAAGGTAACACCCAAACCTTCCAGCAGGGGGACATTACATACACACAAAGGCAGAAGGTGTTAATGGTACCTTGAAGCAGTTCTCGTCAGACATAAGCTGCTCTGCTTTGCGCTGGTAAGCCGACTCTGCGGTGGACCTGGATGCCTGGGTGGACAGGGCGCCCCCGGTGGCCTTGTTGGTGTTCTCGGTCAGGTAGAGGTCCGTCACACGCATGCAGATGTCATCACTGACTATGTGTTGGAGCTGAGAAAACATGAAAAGGATTCTAGATGCCGTTAACTGTATTTACTGAAATGTAATGTCGTCTCGGTAGGGTGGAAACCTAAAACTAAAACTGTTGAATGAATGGATTGGACACTGTAGTTGAGGTCGTCATTGTGACTAACTACACTCCTCTCTCTCTCTCTCTCTCTCCCTCACACACACACACACACACACACACACGGCTCCACCTCTAACACAGACCGAGAAGCAGCAGCACAACACACACGTTCACACAAGCCCTTGCATGCAGAGGCTGAGGCACACAAATTGATTTTAGCTGTGCAGTGTTCACAAACAATTTATGTTAAATATGAGATACAAACAAACGGACGACAGGTCCATTTGGTTCCACCTGTACACTCGCAGCGGCAGAGTTCAATTTAGATTGCAATGTAACATTACAGAGCACGAGCGAAAACCACAGGCATGATGGATGGGGTCACCAAAAAAATAAGAGGTTTCTGCCCTACAATACAGTGAGTGTTGAAATCAGGGGGGTAGTCAGACAGATATTTTGTGAAGCCACCAAGGAAATCAGGATTTCCTGAAAGTTCATATAATGGCCTGTTGTGGCGCTGTCATTGGCCCCAAAAAAACCCATAGCCCCATAGAAGTCCATGTATTTGGGCCCAACTTCACCTAGACTGTATTACCTTAATAAACATGGTCATGAATACTTTCTGCTTCCAGTCACTAGTTTAAAGTCTCATTTCTAATGTCATAATATTCTTTTTGGAAAATGATGGTCCCATTTATTAAAAAAATTACCATAAAGTCGCGTATGTTCTGAGGGGCGTGGCTATCGTTAAGAGTCTATGATCGGGATTCCCCACCCACTCGAGTCAAAATAAAAACCAACTGGCCCTCGTTGTCTGGGCCAGCCAATGGCCAGCTGGGCCCAAACAGATCTAGAAAGATGGCGATTTACAATACAAGGACTGACAGGCTTCATTTTACGTTCATGTTAGACCCGGGGAACGCTTTGTCCATATTTCTTACAGTCTATGGTTGAAATACAGTGGCCCTCTCTATCATCCAATGATCTAGCACATCCATGGAGTGGTACAGACCTGCCTGACGATGCTCTGGATGAGCTTGTCCATGGTGAAGGCCATGTAGGCGTGGATGGTGAACATCTCCCTCAGGGAGTCCTCGTACTGGGCCGGCTCCATGTTCCCGTCCAGGAGGTTCCGCACCATCTCCAGGAAGGCCGAGTAGTAGTCCTCCACCTCCACGTCCACTGGGGGGAGACAAAAACATGCTTTAGTCTTGGGTCTGAGGCGCTACATCTCATCAAATGGTGGTTCCAATAAAGAATGGCCCTTGATATGAAAAGGGTTGAAAACCACTGTCTTCTACATCCTGCCAGTTTTCTGAAAAAGCTATGTTTCTATGTCAGTGGTTTGATTTTTCAAAAATAGCAGACCTACAAGCTTGTAGCGGGCCACTCGGTGGCGTTCTATGAGCTTGTAGATCTGCTATTTTTCAATAGCTAAAGCATAACACAATGCTAACACCAAAAGGGGTTCCCACCCAAAATGGGTTAAACGTTTGTTTATGCACTATCCGACCATACCTGTGAAATGAAAAGATATGTAAAATATATAAAAAGATCTTACTGGGCTCTTTCATCCTCAGCTGGACGGCCGGGTTGTCACTCTTCTCCCGCTTGAGGCCGAGGACCTCGCGCTCCCACTCTCGCTCGCGGGCGTCCTCCTCGATCTGCCGCTCGGCCTGCGCGTAGATCTTCAGCAGCCGCGCGCACAGCATCTGGTGCAGGCGCACCAGGATGTACCAGTTGTTGTTGACGTAGAACATGTTGTAGGGGTCCTCCAGGGCGCGCAGCTTCTGGGCGCCCGTGTTGGAGAAGAGCAGCTTGGACTGCTTGCTGGTCCCCGTCGTAGGGCTGTCACCATTACACATTTGAGTTGACACACTTATAATGGCGATTAACGATTTAATTGTGTTTTTGGCACTAAACGTTGGAATATATGAAAAAAATGCAAAAAAATGCACAGGGCAGATATGACAAATAACTGAAAAATACAAAGAAATACCCGACATATTCCTTACATTTATACTATAAAAAAAGTTGTGAAAAATAGCTGACACGTTGTAACCTTGTAGATCTGCTATTTCAGCTTATTTTTAATGTCCGGGAAATTCTTTCAAAATGGAAACGATTAGGACGATGACAAAATAATTGCAATTATGTCAAAGAAAGAATTGCAATTAAACGATGATGTGATGATTGTGCCAGGCCTACCCCATGGTGGTGGTGGTGGAGGACGAAGAAGGCGCTGAGCTGCTCCCCACGCTGCTGCTGCCGCCCGGCAGCCCGTTGTGCTTCTTGGTGGCGGTGGTGCCGTCTTGGTCCGTCTCCCTGTTGGTTAGGGCCGTCGGCAATTTAGCCCATGGTGGGGAAAGTACTCAAAGTCCTTACTTAACCCATTCTGACCTGAGATCAGATTCTATAAATGTCTTCTGCATCCTGACAGTTTTCTGAGAAAGCTATGTTTCTATGTCAGTGGTTCTTCGATTAAAAAAAATTAGCAGACCTACGAGCTCGTAGCGCGACACTCGGTGGTGCGCTATGAGCTTGTAGATCTGCCATTTTTCAATAGCTAAAGCATAACATAATGCTAACACCAAAAGGGGTTAAGTGAAAGTATAAATACTGCAATGTGGAAATACTCTTTTACAAGTAAAAGACTTCCTGATTTTACACTTGGCTGCATGCTGAAAATAGCAGATCTACAAGTAAACAACACTTCGCAGAGTGACGTGTAGATTGGCTAATTTCAGAGCGCAGCCAATCATAAAAAGACTAGTCTTTAAATCTACTGAATCTCTTCTCCACTAGTTCCTCCCCATCAAATTTTAGTCTAGTTTTGATTTGTTGACGAAATTGTCAGTATATTAAAGGTGGTTGCACACTGGAAGCATTTTTCGGAAAACAAAACGCTGCTAAAAATCCGAAAACACGCCCAGTGTGCAGGGACCTTTAGTGTTCATTTTAGTCATCATAGTTTAGTTTTCCTCAGTGAAAAAAAGGAGGTAGTCGAACATTTTTCGTCAGTTTTCAGTCGACGCTAAAACCAACAAAGCCACGTCACATACCCGTCTGCCGCTTCCTCGTCCTCGTCATCCTCCTCCTCCTCTGCGTCTGAGAGCTCACCGCGCCGCGCGAACAGCATGTCGGGAACGAAGTGGTGGATGATCTGCTTGATCTTGTACTTGTCATCCTTCTGGATGCCCACCTGCCGCTTGACGTGGTGGATGATGAGCGAGGCGGCATCCTCCAGGATCTGGCTGTCCTCGTACGTCAGCGTCATGTGAGGCCCGCTGGGCGGCAGAGAGGACGGCGCCTCCTCCGACACACGCTCCTGGCGCTGGGTGGGGTTGTCACAGTTAATACATAATCGCTTATTAGATTTTTTTTGTTGGTTATTTTGACATAAGTGTCCATGTTGAAAGATGTTCATACATAAAGCAGAAATAGCAGATCTACAAAGTGACTTTTTTAAAGTATAAAATGTATACAAATGCCAGACAGAACAGTGTGAGGCAATAAATGAGCAAAAAGTGCCCAGCTATTTGATAACATTTAAGTTAACGAATGACGATTAATTGTCACATAAACAATGGTGAATTGTGTTTTGGCATATGAATAAAAAACAAATACATTTCTATTTGCCTTTCAGGCTTCGTAAGAACAATTGCATGGGTCATACAGACCTATTTAATATTTTGATACTTTATTAAAAGAAATATTAAAATAGCAGAAATAGCTGATCTATTTTTATTTTATTATTATTTTTTATGTATGGAAATAAATCAACATGGAGACGATTATGCATTACAATTGCAATTATCTCAAATAGTTGCGACAGGCCTAGGTTCAGTGGCAAAATACCGACACAAAGGTTTAGCCAGGTACAAATAAAACGGTCTTTAATAACAGTGTGTTCCTTACCTCGTCGTATATCGTCTCGATTTCGTTGAGCAACGTCTTGGAGCGAAACACTTTGGTGTCGTTCTGTTTGAAGTTGATGCCCTGGTGGTCCAGGGACTTCAGGTAATACTTCTCGTTCTGCTCCCTCCAGATCTTGTTGAAGCCTCGCTGGGCTTCTCTCCACTCCTCCTCCTTCACCTTTAACCTGAAGACGGCCACCACAAATGCAACATGTCACCAAACCTTTAACCATTCTTATACTTTAGCTATTGAAAAATAGCAGATCTACAAGCGCTGCCGCTACAAGCTTGTATATCTGCTTTTTTTCTTTTTCCGTAAAAATGTGGCACAAATCTTTGAATATATTATTTCAGAGCCAACGTTTTAACTCCAATCTTTGCTTCTGGGGGTGCTTTGCTGGAACTACATATTTTGAGATGGGGGTCGGCGGCCAAATACAGATAATTCAGGGGGTCCTCGACATGAAATAGTTTGAGAACCACTGACATAGAAATATAGGTTTTTCAGAAAACTGTCAGGATTTGTAGAATCAGTTCTCAGGTATAAATGGGTTAATACAATTTGTAATGTCACACAAATAATTGCGATTAACGATTTAATCGTGATATTGGCATTGGAAATTGGAACATTTAATAATATGAATATAAATTACATTTCTGTTGCTTTTTAGGCTTCGTAATGAAAAGGTGCACATATGACAAATAACTGAAATATACCATACTTTAAAACATTTTAGCGGAAGCTGATCTACAAGCTTACGAGTCACGAAATTCCACTAAATGCATATCAGTGTGGGTGTCTTTGACATGAAAGAGTTTGAGGACCACTGATATAGCAACATACATTTTTCAACAAACGAAATCAGCCTCAGGTCTTAATGGGTTAAGCATTCTGACCTCTTGAGCACTATGGGGACAGATGCAGCTGGGTTCTTCTTGAGGCCGTCGATAATGTCCTGGGCCTTGTCGCCGTATATCCTCTGGATGGCCTTGCGGTGGATGACCTCCGAGCAGCCGCCCATGGTGTTGTCCAGCTTGAACCGCAGCTGCTCCTCGGCGGACATGCGCGACAGCCTCCGCTGAACGGTCTCCAGGGCTCGTATCGTGGCCAGGTTCGTTTCCAAGACCACGTCCAGCTAAAGGGGTGAGGTGAATTATAGGCACTTAGTTGCTGGGAACATCTGTTGCATCCAATACTGTACTCCTGCTAGCCTGTGTCTAAAATCAATTAAGTACGGGTAAGTAAGCCTTGCCGAGCCATGAGGCCCAGATGTCCCATGGGCCTAGGAGCTCATCTCCTGTTTCTGTCAGCTTGATGTGAGGCAGCTTGAAGTAAACCCCCTGGTCATGATGTACAAGTACACCCCCTGGACATGACGCTAGTACGTCGCAGGGACCCAATCCAACCTTTGATGCTGAGTGACAAGCAGGGAGGCATTGGGTCCCATTTTTCAGAGTCTTTGGTATGACTTGGACCGGGGATCGAACCCCAACATTCCAGTCTCAGGGCGGACACTTGAACCACAAGGCCACTGAGCTGGTCATAGCGATAATTATTATTACACCCTATGTAATGCACTCATCTTATCCCAGATAAGTAGTGTACAATTAACCAATGGTCATTAGGCTCATTTGTGTCTCTCTAATGGGAATCCTATAATAAACATAAATATGTGTTGTGCTGAAACAAAACGTGTTGCTTGTTATTTCGCAGATGAGTTCACTTTAGGCCTATGGTCCCCTACATAGAGAGTAATAAATTAGTGAGTGATTTCGCACACAGACCAAGTGGATATTATGAGTGTGTAATCTTTTCAATGTTAGTCGCCCCCCTCACAATCAGAAACGGGATACATTACTGAAATCAGTTATACATGACACCCTTTGTTTTATTGTACGGGTACTTTTCACGGCATGCATACTGAAATAAATAGCTGTGTAATTTGCTGTAGTACCAGTGACAGTCATTGTGTGTTATCAATGCTGCTAATCACAGGCCTCTTCCATTCAATCCATTCAAACAGAATCAGGGTGCTGTTATTGTGCATGTTGGCTCACTGGAAACACTCTGCTACGGAACAGAACCATTAGTATCATTGGTATTATGTCAATATGGCTACTGTGAAGAACGCCTATAGGTGATTCTCATTCAACTCAAATCCCTTCTGTTCTCACTATAATTGTTCTTGGGTTGCAACTGACAATCACTTTCGTAAAATTACCATCAATCAAATCAAATTCAACCAAAGTATCCTCTGAAGCCCTAATTGCACCCGATGTGCAGGTTGATACTATACCTTGATGGTTTCCTCCGCCATCAGTGTATGAATGTGTGTGTGAATGGGCGAATGTAATGCGCAATCTATGTAAAGCGCTTTGGTATTTTGCTATTATTTACCATTTATTTGGGGGTGGGGGGGATTATGTGATCACTATGTGACCAATGTGACTATCAGACAGTTTAGTGTCGAACTTCAGCCATACGAACCTCAAAGCGCTCATCCTCGCATCTGTAAATGTGCTCCTCATACTGCGTCTTCTTTGAGCTGACAAACGTTGAATCCTCTGACCACGATGGAAAGGACACCCAGGTGTCGTTCAGAACCTGAAAACGTGCCATTGTGTTAGGAGACTGCAGTTGCTCAGCTGATGAACTGGTAGAAAAACAAGTGTGTAAACACGCAGTGTGCATCGAAAAGCAGCATCTGAGTAGCTCACAGGTGGAAATTGAAAACCTGTTCAATTCAGCGAGTTATGACGATTAGGAGGCAAGGCTTGCCCAGACCAATATGGAGGCTGTGTTTACACATTGCTACAATGAAAAACTGTGGCCAATGGGGTATCTACCTGTCCATCTACAGTATATAGCAGGTGTTCCATTCAGTGTTCATTTTGTCAACGAAAACCATGGCGAAAAACATTCGCCGACTGCCTTTTTTCACAGACGAAAACTAAATAAAAACTAAGCCGACTAAAACCGAGACTAAATATACTGACAATTTCGTCAACAAATAAAAGCTAGACCAAAATGTTAGGGTGGGACTAGTGGAGAAGAGTGTTTGGTTGCACTCAGGTGTTGCGACCTGAAAATAGCAGATCTACAAGCTCACAACACGGCGTGCTGTGACTATTTTCAGCATGCAACCAAGTGTAAAATCAGGCATTGCGACGCCATCAAGCCCCGCCAAAATACATTTTTTATCAACAAAAAACATTTCAGATGACTAAAATATGACCAAAACTAAATTACATTTTATTCAATAGACCATGTGACATGGGGGGGGGGGGGGGGGGGACCAGGACTCTGACCTCCTTGCACAGCGGGGTCCGTCCCGTGCACTTGGGCTGCTGGTAGCTTTTGGGCAGAGCTCTATAGCTGGAGCCCAGCCTCTTGCAGGAGGCATAGTCGATCTCCATGGCGATGCCCTCGGTGGCGCGTTCCTTGGGGAAGCTCTCCACGTGGGAAGACTCTCTGTAGCCCAGGAAGTTCTTGAACCAGGTAAACAACTCCGGGAATTTCCTGTCCAATCAAAGACTTTGGATCAATTACTTTTTCCTCCAAATTACGTACACAGTGATCACAGGGGTGACGTGACATTGTAATTGCCTAGCAAAGTTAGTGGGAGGGGCCTTTATAAGCGATTGCGGCAACCACACTCGACTTTTCGAGTTTTGGAATTACTGTTGTGTTGACTACTTTATAATGTCTGGTTAATTAATAGCATTAGCTAGACTACAAATCTATTTCCTCTATTCTGATGAAGGAAGAGCACTGAGGTTGAAATAAATGCAAGTAAGTAAATATCCCTTTATTCCGTTTCCTACAAGTATTTCAACTAAAACTATCAAAGAATTTCAAATCATGAAAATTGTTTCACATGTAAAGTGTGTTACAAATAAATTATTATTATTATTAAATCACCGAAATTAAAAAAAATCATTCTTTAAGTATCGACAAGCGATGTCCGTCCTTCACGGTCCCGAGAAGACATACAATTTCTCTTTTGTGTCTGGAGCTAAAAAGACTGGCAGTGCTGTAGTAGCGTGTATGTGAACAATACATACCCCAGGAATGGAATGACCAGCTGCACCAGCTCAGCACGGGAGATGACCTCCTGGTTGAAGATGAGAAGACAGCGCAGGAAGTTGTCGTACGCCTCAGAGCTCCGGAGCGCTTTCCTTACCTGTTCACACAAAGAGAGGGAGTTGCGGGGGCAGATTAATTAAAACATCTTGCACGTCAGATGGAACCTCCAACACAGGAACAATGGGAGGACTTGATTCAGGAGATTCATTTTATGGAAAAACTAACACACAGTCTGAGGCTACAAGAAGAAAAGATGGAGGACAAATGGTATAAATGGACAATATTTAAGGGTATAGGGGAATGAGAGACAACTGTGAATGCCTAGAAAGATAAAGTAACTTTTTAAAAACGCAATTATTTTTCTGTTTTTTATTTTTTGTACGTCTGTGATGTTATATGTATTGTAAGTTTGTTTTTTCTGTCTTGTCTTGTAAAACAACAAAAAAATAAAAAACATCTTGCACGTGCAACAATAGAAGATCTGCTAGCTCACAAGGCATCACATGTGCAACGCACTGTGAGCTTGTAGATCTGTGATGTTAGTGAGTGACACCGTCGTACTACAAATATTAACTGATACTACAAATATTAATTAATATGCATGAGCCTTCATTAATGGCAAAAATCTGCTGTCTCCTGGTAGAGTATCATTACATAATATTTATCAAACATCGCCCTCCCGTGTTCAAAAGGTGCAATGTCTACCCATCCAGGTTGGATCTCACGTCAATGGATGAAATTAATTTAATATTTGTTAGCCTCTCAAGGAACCCTGATAGGCCCTTGAATCGTACTTTGAAACTTGAGATGCTCAATCTTTAAAAATATTTGAGAATTCAGGTCCTGGGTGGAATGGCAACCTACGAGCGAATAACAATGTCACTGACCTTTTCAAAGAACAGAGATTCTGTTCCAGTGCTGTGTTTGCTGGCTTCAGCCATCGCATGGTCCTTCCCCATCAGTTTAGGTTTCTTCTGTAAGGGACAACGATGACATTTACAAACAAACAAACAAACAAACGTCTATGTCTGTTTTATTTGTTATTATAAATGACAAAGACAAGTTATAAATGTCATATCATGGAGAGAATGAGATAATGACATGTTCATAGTGATACACTAGACCAGTGGTTCCCAAAGTGGGGTCCGGGGACCCCCAGGGGTACCTGAGGGAGTTCCAGGGGGGACCCATCTATATTGTTCATGTTCATAAAGTGCTAAAGTGTTTAAAGCAGTGGTTCCCAAACTTTTTCATGTCAAGGACCCCCAAATTGACACTACTTAGCCCGTGGACCCCCATTTGAAAAGATATGCCAGGGACCCCCATAAGAGAAGACGTACACATTTAGACGTCTACATTTAGACGTCTACATTTAGACGTACACATTTAGCGTCTACATTTAGACGTACACATTTAGACGTCTACATTTAGACGTATACATTTATTTGTTATCCGTGTTGCGAGGATGAGGGGGTACCTGGAAAAATATCTACCCCAAAAGGGGTACCTGGTCCAAAAAAGTTTGGGAACCCCTGCACTAGACTATAAAAGAGTCCCTGCCGGGCCGGCATTGGTACTGCACTCATGAGCAGAACTACTTATGAACCAGTAGGTATCAGCATTACAGCTTTAGATGTCAATGTCATAACTAGTTTTTAAAAAACAGTAATTTAACTGTGGCATGAGTGTCCACAACACGCAGTGTCAAACACAAAAGTAGAGTTGTTACAATTATTTTGTCATAATCGTGTTGAATGATGTATACATAAAATAGCAGATCTACAAGCTTACGAGTCACTTTGTGACACGTTGTAAGCTTGTAGATCAGCTATTTGTTCCGTTTTTGAAATACAACATTTAAAATAATGTAATTTCTTGGTATATTTCAGTTATTCAACATATCTCCCCTGTGCACTTTTTCATTACGAAGCCCAAAAGGCAAACAAGAAATGTAATTTCTATTCATAATGTTCCCATTTCAAATGCCAAAAACACAATAAAATTGTGAATCATTTATTTAACAATTATTTAATGTGAGACAATCAATGGTCAACTTAAATGTGTAATCGTGACAGCCCTACACAAACGTCAAGATGCGCGTGTACCTTGATAGGGGGCGTGGCTCCTCCCACTCCAGGGGGTCTCCTCATTGGCAGACCGTTCTGGTTGAGCCTCTGCTTGGTGGCCAGCAGGGGTCTCTTCACGGTGCCCCCGTGGTCGTTACGCACAGACTCCGCCCTGTCCGCCGTCGTCTTGCTGAGCAGCTGTGGAGAGGGACACGTCTCACGTCAAATCTACTGTACTGTAGTGCACAGGTTCTAAACCTGGGGGTCGGCTAATTATTTTGGGGGGTCCCCCGATTATTTAAAAAAAATGAATGGCTGGAAAATGGAAATTGAACGACAATTGATTAGAAATATAGAATTCCATACTAAAGGGCTTTCTTACCTTTCTTTGTAGTTGTTACGTCCCCATCAAAGAGGTCCAGGTGTTATTTTGTGCAAAATCTCCTTATTGGCTATTTCCCCTACCATAAGCCCTAAATGAATTGCATTGAATTGAATGGGATGTATGGGGTGTTGTGCTAATTCGCTTATTTCCATCGCTCAAAATTATATATTTTTTGTATATATCCTCTCTTCATAATGTAAATAATAACCCAAGCGGCACACTTTACTACTTATTTCGATGGAAATAAGCGAATTAGCACAACACCCCATAGCCCCATTCAATGCAATGCAATTCATTTAGGGCTTATGGTAGGGGAAATAGCCAATAAGGAGCTTTTGCACAAAATAACACCTGGACCTCTTTGATGGGGACGTAACAACTACAAAGAAAGGTAAGACAGCCTTTTAGTATGGAATTCTCCTTTAATCTGGTAAGATTAACAAGCTTTCATGAAACCGGTTAATCGCTGATCCAGGATATATTAAGCCAGGAAATCTATTATATCCCGGTTTAATCTCTAATCCAAGTTTCGTGGTCACACTTGTTGAACCCTCACCGCTGAGCTGTTGGCGTCTGGCAGGAACTGTCCAAACTCTGACAGAAGGTCCTCCTGGTTCTTGAAGAGCCTGGCCACCTGAGCATAGACCTCCTGTTCCGTCAATGCTGGAGTGTAGTTGCCCCCTGCTTCCTTAGCGTTCCGCTGCTCCTTCTAGAAAGGCCACATGGAGACAAAGAGGTCAAGCGGACTCTGCAGTAAATCTGGCTTTGTACAGCATCATACATCAAAAAGCCTCTATAACATTGTGCTATTATAACTCTTATCATTCTGTAAATTATAAAATATTGATTTTGTTTACTATTGCCAAATAAGAAGTTTCAGCACTGAAAAATCACTCTGAAAAATTAGTGAGTTAATTGTGACCTGATAGGTGTGGAGGATCTCCAAGAAGGCTTTGTAGATGTCCGGCTGGCCCTGGAAGCGGTTCTTGATTTTGTTGACATAGTTAATGGCGTGGTTGAACTCCACGGGCTGGTTGTTCTGCAGCGGCGGCCCACCAGCACCGGAGGGCGTGCTGCTCACCGGGGTGTGGGACTGGACCGACGGGGAGCGAGGAGAGGCATAGGTGGGGATGGAAGGGTTGTTGGGCTGGCTGGTGGGGGTCAGGGCTGGAGACTGCATCGGCTGTAGGAAACAGAGAGAAGATGGAATCAAAAGTGATCAAAAAAGCCAATCAAAGAACCGGGTTTTGGGCAGGACAACAAAAGTGTCAACTCTAACCGGAGCCCTCATTCAATGCCATATTTGTTATGCTCCAACATCGCAATGTCACTTAAAACTAAGCTTCAGAGTACCTCCCAAAACAAACTGTCTTGTCAAAAACCACCATAACTCTGAGAGTGTACAAATGGAACTAAATGGACCGTTATGTTACCGTTAAATCCCCAAAGGATCCTAACGCTGTTTCCACCCATCAGGTACGTACGTACGTACCTTGCTAGTCTTGGCTGCAGTGGGTTGAGAGGGCATAGCCGGGGCGGTGGTGGTGGGTCCATGCGGGCTGGCCTGCTGCAGACTCTGGTGCTGGTGGTGGCTGATGGCTGGAACGGGCGGCCCGGTGATCGGGAGATTCTGCACCGAGATGCCGTGGGGAGTGATGTAGTGGATCTGACCCGGCGTGGTCACATTGACCAGATCGTTGGTCTGCACCTCGATCTTGTAGCCCGGTGGTAGGAAAGTGTTGAAGCCCATGATGAGATCTGGGTGGCCCTTGAAGAGCTGAGACACTCGACTGATCACCCCCGGGGTGTCTATGCTGTAGTGAGAGAGTTAAGGCAGTCTCATGTCAGCAACACCATGCTTTGTACACCGAAACGCCACAAAACAGAGACAGGAAAGGTGAGAGAGGGGAAGACATGCCGTAAACTGAACCGGGGTCAGCTCTGCAGTTGACCTTGGTTCAAATCTGACTATGTGCTATGTGCTCTTAGGGTCCTTGCACATTTCTATTGCACGGAAAAACAAAACATTTAAACAAATGAAAACGAACATGACCTCTTACACACCTCTGACGGTGTGTCATTTCCCCCCAATCCAGTTCAACTCCAGTGATTTTTTTTTAGTTTAAAAGAAGAATCATGTGCAAGGGCGTTAACTGGGTGAGCCACCATGGTGTCCCCAACACCTGTCTCACAGGACAGACAGTGACTTACTACGTTGCAAAGACACTGGCAGGAATGTCTCCACTAGCATGTAAACTCAGCTTCCCGTCTCTCTACATTCTCATATCTAAATAAAGCAACAAACTTGCTTTTAAAAATGTCACTGTTGCTTTGTACATATAACAGACACATTGTCACACAAAAGATGTATAGACTCTGAGGCCTCTTTTAGACAGCGACCATCTCCAGATAAAACGTCAAAGTCCCGTTGCGGGACTTTTTTTATTGACCCGTTACACGAGAACGCACACTTTATGAAAACACTATAATGTCGCTAGGTGGCGGTAACGGGCTGCCAAATAGACCAGTCACCCACGTTATGTACAAGAAGAGCCAGCTCCCTCTTGACGCAACCCTATCAGGGTTGTTCAGGAACTCCATTATATCATATATGGCTCTGCATCAATTTAATAAACATATGCGCTGTGAACCAACGTGAGCCATGATGTCATAAGTTTTGCGGATTCACCGTTTTGCCTGTTTACATGGAGACGGGATAAAACGGCGTTCTCAAAGATTTCCACTCTGGAAGGTGGTTTCACTTTGTTGCGTTTTCACCTCCATTTATACATTTCAGACCTGTAAGGGACGGGTCCATTTGGAACCCGATCAAGGAACCCCTGGGCCTCTCAGGCTAGACTACACTGACGTGTGGGTTCAGTGAGTACACCAGAAGAATGAATGCCTGAACTCTCAACAACTAACGCTTAAGCCTTCAGTGCATTAAACTGTAATTAACGATGACTTATCAAGTTCACTTCTAAAACACAAAACTGACCTCTGGGATTTGAACTCTTTCATGATGTCAAGGAAGTCATTATAAACTTGAGGCTGGTTCCCAAACTGTAGCTTCACTTGATCCAGATAGGACAAGGCATCTTCAACCTACAAAATAAAGTGAGCTCAGTTAGATTTATTTTGTGTGTGTGTGTGTGTGTGTTTTTTCTTTTTTTTTGCAATGTCATTATGTGAACAATAACACAGCTGTCCCGAGGTTCCAACATTTTTCCAGCTTCCTTTACGTTTGTGTAACCGTTACCTTGTGAGACAGCAAACGATCAGAGAAAAAGCAAATGTCCACGAATATGTTTTTATTAAATTATAACTAAGTTGTGTTTGGCGTAAAGTGCTGGCAGAATGTTGATAAAGGTTTCATGTGACTCGCAACTACAAAGGAGGAAACATTATCTGACCTCACGGTTTGAAGTTCTAAATGTAACGGTTGTGTGATGCAAGTAACATGTTTTTGTTAAAATAAGTGTTAAATTGTTTTCTGGTTATCCAAACCAGAAGATACATTTTCAGTTTTGAAGAATAAAATGCAGCCAAAAATTCGAATTGAAACACGATAAAATTGGATGTTGATAAATGTTTTGTGAGGTTCTCCTGATTTGATTACGGTAAATTGTTTTCCTGATCTCGAAAAATAAAACATGTTTACGAAAGAGCTGGAGAGATGAGGAGACCCCTACAGAACAAACACTGTAGAAATGATTACAGAATGCATTACATGAAAATACTAATATGGTCTCTGTCAGGGGGAATACTCATCTGTCCAAAACGGTTACTTTTCAGGATTCAAAATAAAAAAATAGCAAAGGTAGCAGATCTACGAGCTCAAAACGCATCACGTCGTGCTTCAAGCTTGTGTTTCTGCAACTTTTGATGCTTTTGTGTGATGCTGTAGTATGATTAACCCATTCTGACCTGAGATCAGATTCATACGAGGTTTCCACGGGACACACACTGGTCTGATTAACCCATTCTGACCTGAGATCAGATTCTAAAAATGTCAGTCGTTCTTCGAATTTTTCAAAAATAGCAGACCTACAAGCTCGTATCGCGCCACTCGGTGGCGCGATATGAGCTTGTAGATCTGCTATTTTTCAATAGGTAAAGCATAACATGATGCTAACACCAAAATGGGTGCCCGGTCAGAATGGGTTAAAGATCAGAACAATGTCATACTTGAAAAGCAAAAATGTGCAAGTAAAAATACCTTCAATCGTTGAAACTGCTGTCCTTGGGTGGAGGTCATGGGGTTGGGAGGATGGGGGTGACTCTGAACCACCACCGGCCCCGGTTGGGACTGGACTGCCGGGGTGTGGGAGTGGGGTGCCACGTGGGCCGCTGGGCTACCGTGTCCGTGTCCATGCCCCCCTGAGCTCTGAGGCATCGTGGGAACCTGGACAGAATGGCGAGGACCATCGCTTTAACGTCAAGTTGAAAATTAACGCCATTATAGTCAACTGAAACTAAAATAACCAGAACAAGCTGTGTGCCTTCACTGGGGTTGGGGGGTTAAGACGCCATCTTACTTAACTCATTTAGACCCGAGGCCAATAGTAAAAACCTCTTCCAAAAGGTTTTCTGAAAAACTAGCAAAAGAAATTGGGAACCACTGCTATAGACTGTTCACTGAGACCCCTTTTCCACCGGTTGGGAACCAGTTCAGTTCAGTTCAGAACCAATTCTTAGTCCTTGAGCCAGAGATCCAAAATTGGAAAGTTAATTATGAATCGTATGCAAAACCATACCTATATTAAATTGTTTACAGGGTCAATATAAGTAAATTAATACATGACAACCCTTCCACGGTAGTAGCTTTTTTATTTATCACACATTATTATTTATTATTATTGTTATTTTCACTGTGAACAAAGTCAGTCGCGATCGGGATGTATTATTAACATTATGGGTAACTCATTGAAGTGGTAAATTAAATGTGAAATACATCCTCTATTGAGAAAACAACAATATATGTTGACAAAGACACTTCATACATTTGGAAACATATTTTTATTCAAATCAATATAGTCTTCAGTTAATTTCGTATTGTTTTAAAAGTAGGCTAACTACAGTAGAATTTCAATGGACTTCAATTAGTCCGGCAGCCGACAGGCTTCTTTTGTTTAACTGGTTCAGACCGTACGACGTGTGTACAGTACACGTCATAAGAAATCCAACCGACGGGTTGCTAGGACGTGTGTACACATCCAAGCGCATCTTCAATGATATCAAACGAGAGAAGAATATTCTGAATTTTTTCCTTTTTTTTGTTGGCCCTCAAGGCCACCATACTCTTCACTCATCTGCGGTCCCGGTCACTTCCTAGTTTACCGTGGCAGAAAGAATGCCTCGTATCTCCTAATATAGGGCGCTCTCTGTGGTTTAGATCAGATGGATATACTAAGCTCTTCATTTCTGACCTCACCTGCCTCTCGTTCAAAATATGAACATAATATTGAAACGAGAGAAAGGTAAGCAAGCGTTTTTTCCCGGGAACGGAAGGGGGGGGGCTTTACAGAGTAAAAGCGGCCATATCTTCCAGGCACCCCAAGCTTCTATTTTGAAGGAAAGTGGGAAATTTGGTATATAGTCTTTTTTATTGGCCTAAAATATTGTCTATATATATACATTCATGAATCCACTTGCTGACCGGCTGTCACACTATTGGGCAATTTTTATAGGGGTTTCTTGTGACCCTACCATTAACATCCTATGGCAGGCAAAAATGTCAAACTTTCCTTTTGCTTTAAGTAGCATGTGACGTGTGAAACTAGAGGGTTTTCATGATTCTGAATCCATTCCAAGCATTAGTTTTGCATAAAATACACTCCTTGGGCCAAAATGGCCATAGACATCATGACAAATGTGATGAGGTCAGCAGCACATTTTAGGCACATTTGGGCAAGTGGCTATGGCTGCTTTTAGCCCAAGGAGTGTATTTTGTGCAAAACTGCTTCGAAAAGGATTTTTTTTGCCTGCCATAGGATGTTAATGGTAAGGTCATAAGAAACACCAATACTTATACAGCCAGTCAGCAAGTGGATTCATGAATGTATGTACATAGACAATATTTTAGGCCAATAAAAAAAAAGACTATATACCAAATTTCCCACACCTGCCAGACTATATGGGCTGGCCTGCAGTACACCATTCTAACAGACCAGAAGTGGGGCCGCTGTCTCATTTTGCTGTGTCAAATTTGTAGTCCCCGTGTGTCTCTATGTGCTTGAGCTCTATAATTCATTAATCACTGACTCATTATTCAACCGGCCCCCCGTTGTCGAAGCTTTGAATTTAGGGATAGAAGCTTCGTCTTTAAAAAAACGATCAAAGGTCAGCCCTAGTAAGAAAGGAACACAAAAGGTGAGTGTACCTGGTAGCCCTGTGGGATGGAGTACTGGATCCCGGCGGAGGGCTGCATGGTGTCAGAGACAGAAACCGCCTCCAACACAGGGGTCGGGGCTGGAGCTAAGACGCGGGGCTGGAAGCTCTCTGCTGCTCCTGGTACTCCTGGAAGACGCCGGGCCTGCTGCTGCTGAGCTGGAAATATGGGTTCCTGGTCCTCCGCGCGTCTCTTCATTGTGTACTCATGCTCAAAAAGGCGCTAAGGATTGACACAAAGAATGGGAGGATTTTACTTTTACATCCCTGAGTCCAAAGGAAGACGTTGTGTTCTCTGAATTCATAAATGGATGGAGTCTTCACACGTCAAAACATAAATTTGAATGGGTTGAGACATGACAGGTGAAGAAGTTTAAGATGAGTAGGCAAGCGTGGTGGAAACTAACACCAGGGCTCCACCGGGCGCGTCCGCGTCGCGTCTCCGTCAGCGTCGGGAATTTTCCCTTTTAATCAATGGAGGGTGGCTCCACTGCCCGCGTTGCGTTGTGCTGCGTTCGGTGACAAAAACATTGCCCCGGTTCGTTTTCAAAAGCCTGCGGTGGAGCACCTCTAGCGTGACGTTGACGTTGTCATGACACGAGCAGGACGCGACGGAGACGCAACGCGTCCGGTGGAGCCCTGGCGTAAGATACAAATACAATTATTATTATTATTATTCACAGGAAAGGTAACATTACATTTGTAGTTTTGTACCATGTCTACCGTTCTATGTAAGAGAGAGACATGCATCTATTTTTGTTTCATTTTAAAAAGGAACCGGGGCTAAGATGTGTTTGCACTTTTTACAAAGCCGAAAAGCCACACATTGAAAATCGTTAATCGTTAAAATCGTAAAATGTCAAAATGGACTCCCTGTGGCCTATACATCCCTAGAATTAACAACTTGGAAACGTCACTGACAATTCTGACAAACCACAAAATCATTTCAAAAGACTTTTCTAACAGACACCGAGCGAACCAAAGGAACTGAGATCTCGATTCTAGTTGTTAGTAGTCAATCATTACATTATTCAACAGCGAGCTGCACTGTACCGTAAAATACTGAATACGAAGGATGCAGTGTCATAAATGCAGTTTTCCATTGGAGCACCATGGATGTCTGAGTGTGTACTTACTTAATAACTAATTTGATAACTTTATAGTTTATCTTATTGTAATCGAGATTCTCCTATATTTGTAGGGAATCGTCAGTGAAGTCTATAAGGGCTCTATTTGGGGAAGTCTTATAGCTTAAGGATCTGTATTTCTCTTTAGGACCTGGGGAGGGAACGGGGCGAGTCACGTTCAAGTTTAAAGTACTTTAGATGCCTCCTTTCTTGTACTTATGATGTACTAAATGAATACCCTTCTATTCTCTACACTTCATATAAAGTTGATATGACGTCATGCTGCGATGTAATGCTAGCATCCATTTCCGTGACAACAATTATACCAATCTAAGAGCTCCAAGCGTGTATTAGATGTGACCCGTTTTGAGCTTGTAGATCTTCTATTTCCACAATTCTGTTTTTTTAAAGAGCCAACCGTCCAGGACCACAATTTTGTGGGCCTGGACAATTTTGTTAGACATGGACATGATGACGATTAGGCAAAAATGTATTGTGACTATCTCAAATAATTCTGACAGTTCAATAAACAATTAGCACAATTATGATGTGTTGGTAGCGGCTGCGATACAGCCAAACAGTTGAAGAAATTGCAGATTGATGCTAAAGTGAGCCAATGAAAGAGCTTATGAATGAATAAATTAATGTTTATTTCGAACTGTTTTAAATAAAAAGACAATAAAAATACAGTAATACATTAAAAGAAAAAAGGTTAAAACAAAGGCAAAACTAAATATAGTACAATTGTTCGAAAAGGTGTAGGAATGAAGCCTAAGCTCATCTGGTCCTACCCCTATTTATACAATTTAAAAATAAACATAAATATGTCTAAAATGTGCTATTGTGCTAAAATAAATAGACAAATAGATATATAAAGGATATATCTATTTGTCAATTTATTTTAGCACAAAGTGGACACGTCATGACATGCGTAACATGTAAGCTTGTAGCCTATTTGCGTTGCATGACATGCTGCCATAGACATGCCGACTATGGAATTCAAATGACTGAAATCAGGCATGGTGACTGAGAACTTTAATCCACGAGGATGTGATCGATGTCATGATGAACTCTGTTCATTCGAGCAGCACTACGCATGTCTGTGTGTGTTTGTTTTCTCACATGAAGGCTTTCAAGTCAAGAGTACTGATCAACATTGACAGATGACCACTGTTGTCTCTCTGACATTTGCAAGCAGAAGTTCCTAACCTGAATGTAATGGACTGACTGACTGGGCTAGTTCTTAGTGCCAACTGTCACACTTGGGTGAGACGTCACAGAAGAGAGTTGCTGCGATAGATGTGAAATTGGAATTCAAGCGATTTCTTTTTTTAAGATATATTATATTCATTATTATCGTTTGATCATGTCATGTGCAATGCTGTTATGGACACTGCCCAGACAGTAAGAAGAAAAAAACTATTGATAGTAGGCATTTCCATTATCAAAATATTCTATGCTTGTACTATTTCAATCAACAGCATAAAATAGGAAAAGCAATAATGGTTTTCACTTTCAGGAAATAATTTTCGGCGGCCTTGGTGAATGGCAAAGCAGGGTGGGTCGGGATCCAACAACGCAGCTTTGCATGCGGTTAGGGACCAACACGCTGTCGGAATAATGGCACCGACCCAGATCTCATGCCCGAAAAGGTTTCCCACCACCACCACCCCCCGATGTGCACTGATACTACTCCTCAACACCTACAAGTCACTGCACAACCTGGCTCCCCCCTACCTCTCCGCCCTCCTCGAGCCACACGCACCATCCCGCTCCCTCAGGTCCAGCGACGCCGGCCTCCTTGTGATCCCCAAGAAGATCAGGCTCAAAACCTGGGGCGACAGGGCCTTCTCTGTGGCCGCCCCTACCCTCTGGAATGCCCTCCCCAAACACATCCGGGATGCCCCCTCACTCTCCACCTTCAAAACCGCACTGAAAACCCACCTGTTCAGAATAGCATTCCCGAGCTGATGTGTTTTTAACCTGTTACATGTACTGTTTTTATTGGTTTTTACTATTATTTGACTTGTTTTTCTAATAAAGTTGACATATTCTCATGTCCCCCCCCCACACATGTAAAGTGTCTTTGGGTATTAGAAAAGCGCTATACAAGTCCCAGATATTATCATTATTATAGACAGAATCCATAACAATTATGTACACCGACTGCTTCAGATTGGTCGCTAATAATTTGGAATACTACTTTACAGATGGAGCCTTGCCCTCGCATTATGTACGCTACATTTACAACTGACTTGAACCTCTCTTAAAGTCTCTCTCTTGTAGCAAAATCATAAGAGTAACTCAAATGAATTGGACAGCCATGGGTGCTACATGATTCTTGCTCGAGATCGCATAGGTGTCCGAATATAGATCGCAATCTTTTTTCGATCAATTGTGCTTAGTGGGGACTCCACACCCTGATAAGCACTTTGAATTGTAAGCATTCCACCGCTATTGTAGGGCTCCACAGATAAATAGTGGGAAATACCCGAAATACAATTGTATTAGTTACAATGCTGTTGTGAGCTTGTATATCTATTTTCACAATGCTTGCTATTTCTTATGTAATATTTGACAATTTGGTATTAAAAAGATCTTAAGTCTTTAAATTGTAACTTTATAAACCCTGCATCCACTCGTACTGTGGTGGTTTGTTTACTGTTGGACTATTCAACTTTGAATAGTGCAAATAGCTTTTGAACTTGTAGATCTGCCATTAGTGTAGTAGTAGTAGTGTATCACTACGACTACTTTACAGATGGTCCCTGACACGGGTACTCTCCGTAACATCCAATACACAACTTTACAGACGCTCCCTAACACTCCGTCATAGGATGGCCAGCGGAGGCATTCAGCTCTGCTGTGACTGACTGAGAGTGTGCACTGCTCACTGTGCTGTGCCAGAAAGAGAAGCGGTAGGTCGAGTGAGTGTGTGAGAGAGAGCCGCGGCTGTCGAGTCGGAGGAACATCCGATCCCCGGCCTCAACGAAATGCTCTCCGTGTTCGGATAACATCCATCCGAACCCCTGGGCCTCAATGAACCGTTGTCCGATCGGAAAAATCCGAACCCGGGCTTCAATCTACCACGAAATAAACAAGACGGACATGTCTGCTGCGCTAAACAGCAGCAGAACACCCAGCCAGGCTGAGGCTCTCTCGTCCCCTCCCCCCTCTCTCTCTGTGGTGTATGTCTACGCGACTCTGTCTCTGCCTGTGCTTGAATGCTTGCTTGGAGCTAAACCGCACTCAGCTGTCCGATCATAGCTGACGTCGCCCGGCCTCTCGAGTCGTCTCGTTCCCTCCCGCTTATGTCTGCCTCAACGCTTGAGTGTTGAAGGCTACGATCTCCCATGAAAGCCACGAGTGTGTATTATAGTGAGTTTCATCATCATCGCCATTCGCCAAGCAGAACTTTGAGGAGCTTTCTTTTGCCCACAGAAGCGACCATCAGAGCTGAAGATTTTTTTTAAAGAAGAATACCACCAGAGTTACTTACGACCCCCAAAATAAACACCACCAACCAAACACTGTCTGTCTCTCTCTCCTGATAATAACAACACACATTCAAGAGCGGAGTCCGGACTGTCTGGACGGACCCCTGGATCACAGCGGGAGGAGGGAGGGAGCTACACTTGTTTACGTTAAGCTTAAATTATAAGTCCATCGTTAAGGACGACGTCGATCGCCCCGACAAAAAAAAGTACCGATCTACAGGGCAGCAGCACCGCGACACCAGGGAGGGGTGGTGGTACAAGAGTAAAAAAAATGTATATAATGTCAGTCAGTACACAAACCACCCCTCCTCCCCCCCCGGTTAGCGGTAGCCTTCTCAATGCTAATGTTAGCTTGACATTTTTGAAGGTAAAATAGCAGTCGGGCTGACCGGGAGGGAGGACACACAGACCAGTTAATATGAAACATTCATGTTTTAACGGGGCAGGGCTGTGACTGCAGGGAAGGCAGCAGGAGAATGAAACAACACAAACACCAAGCAGACCGCTGATAGAAACGTGGTGGTGAACAACTCTCTCTCTCTCTCTCTCGTTACTTCACTTACAAGGTTAGCTAGCACCGCTCCAGCTACATGGATCGGTTATGGGTTAGCTAGCTGGGAGGTTTGTTAGCATTTAGCATCTCCGGCTCGGTTAATAAAATAAGACACATTCACCGCAGAACCAACACATCCTGTTCTCTTCAACACAAAAACACGACATTTCTCTTGAATTGGGCCAAGCAAGCGCCGACGACGTGAATGTGAATTAGCAATTCGTGCTAACCGTGGCTAGCTGCAGTCATTACATATACCCACTGGCAGGTACTACCGATGCTAGCACAACATGCTAACTTACCTTAACGCGAGCCTTGCGACCAGCAGCAACAATGCGTCCGCGCGGAACACTTCTTTTATATTTTCTTATCGGTCACTTGTTGACAAATTCAGAGCATGTGTGTGGGTTCGGTAGAGGGGTAAGTGCTGGTAAAATGAAGGTGAGCGCGCTAACAGCAGTTAGCCGCACCGCTAACAACAATCTGCTGCTGGAACAAACCCGAGCGACGTTCCTTCAACACGGAGGGCGTGGCGACGGTGGAGGGCGGCCCCGCCCCGTACTCCGCCCACCGGCGCCGCCGTTGGCCGGCCGCTTAGAGCGTCAGCCAATGGCAAAGCCGTACGCGTGGCGCGCGCACGGTCCCATAGGCCGGCGGCACGCTCGCGCCAAGTACAAAAAAAATGATGTCGCCTCCTGCACATATAACTCTATGCTCCTGCACCAGTGTACATGTTCAAACATAGACTGGGTTAAAAACAACGCACATATTTGATATAATATAAGTTAAATTAAATGTGAAAAGAATATATATATTCGATATTATTATATTTAAACATTGTGTGTGTGTGTGTGTGTGTGTGTGTGTGTGTGTGTGTGTGTGTGTGTGAGAGAGAGTGTGTGTGTGTGTGTGTGTGTGTGTGTATGTGTATATATATATATATATATATATATATATATATATATATATACACATACACACACACACACACACACACACAGGGGAGGATTATCCAACGGGCCTGTTGGGCCCAGGCACAGGGGGGGGGGGAAAGACAGACAAAAAAGGTGTAAATAAGTGACACACACAGTCCTTGTCACTGTTACTAACAATGGGTTTATTCATTTGTCAATAAAATAACCCCAAAAGTCCTAAACCATCATCATACGGCACATTACTGTGTGTTTAAAGTTTAAATGTCATAACAATTATGACATATAGGCATGCGATATTCAGAATTTACAGCAATTTCTGAATATTGCATGCCTATATGTCATAATTGTTATGCGTACACATGTGCAGACAGTATGCACCACGTCGGAAAGAACAAAAAAAAAGCTCCGGAGGGGTGGGGGGCCCTTTTGCATGACTGTGGCCCAGGGGCCATAATTTCTAGATCTGCCTATGTATATATATATATATATATATATACACGCACGCACGCACACACACACACACACACACACACACACACACACACACACACACACACACACACACACACACACACACACATTAAGAACTTTATGGTCTTGTTCTTAGGATTGTGGTGTAATGCTTGTGACAAATAATCATCACAACTTGAAATGGTGAAGAATTCAATTAAAAAATCGTCAATTGAACACGGATATGCACAACTGAAAAACACTAAAGCGTGTTAGTTTACACAATGCAGTGTCTATGTCTACACAAGACACGGCGGCCACACTGGAATAACTAAACAGCAAGGTTTTCATGTTATGTGAATGTGTTGAGTTCAAGATTGTGGGCAGCAGAATTCCTTTGATGTTTCATGTTTGTTATAGAGGAAGTGAAACAGCTTCAATGTGACAGCCTCTTCTTAACCACATGTCCCTGTATGACCCAGTGTTCATATTCGTCAGCTATTTTCTGTGAAGAGATTTGAGGGAAAAGAGGAGGGGGGCCTAGGATAGAACCCTGACAGACCCGGTCAATTAAGCATGTTGGTTAAGAAACAGGTCAAATATAATTGTAGAATGCCATATGCTGTGTGATTGTGTGAATTGATCTCGGCTTGTATTCTCTTTCTACTGCTCTGCTATGCCACCGAAACACCAATATCTTCCCACTTCCCACTAATGCTCTAGCTGCCACCAAAATGTTTAATTCCCTGACACCATCCATGAAAAGATGATTAACACGTACTGGTTTCTTTCATAATTGGCCTGAAAGAAGTTTAATAACACCCATCAAGAAACCAAAAAGGGAGGTAAATGTAATTTACCACCTCTTTTGTACATATTACAGTATATAGTGTTTTGTATTATTGTGTCCCCAGGACTTATTTGGTGTTATCCTTTTAGCCTTAATGTCTGACTCCACGTGCTGTTTACATTTCTGACTAATAAAGTATTCAATCAATATCCATCTGCAGAGGGACCATGATAGCATATTGATGTAGCAGAAGTGCTGGCTGTGTGTATAATGTTAGTATGAATATGAAACCTACCACTGTCCTGCAATACAGTGGTGGGAAAAGTACTGTACTTTAATTGAGTTGAGTTGAGTATTTTCATTTCTTAATACGTTTATGAATCGTTGCTGTCCCTCTTATCTCCATTCTCCAACTTTTTTTATTTCTTTATTTGTTAAATGAATGCGCCTTCTTGATCATACTAGTGCTACACAACGTCAATAAACTAAAGCATTAAAAGTTGCAGATCGGCAAAGCGTTTGAGCTTGTAGATCTGCTACTTTTGCTGTTTATTAATTTGATTCCTGGAAAGTACGTTTTGGACATAATGAGGATTCCACCCGACAGAGACGATGTCTAATGCACCAGTTCAACTTTAACTTTATAGTCTCAAGTTTACTGGAGTGAAAGAGTGGGTGAAATTCATAGTTGTATGCAAGCTTGAAGCTCCTAACATTTTGCAATTTCAAGAAAAGCGTATGGTACAGGTATAAGGGTAGAGAACAGAGAAAGAAACAAAATAAAATATCATATAACAAGACACACAATGTCAAATATTACATAAAGTGCATGGTCAAAACGTAATAAAATGAGGCATAATATTATGCTTATCGTGCAAGTAGCGGCAACATTTGGAGCGTTTGCATTTTTTTTACTCCACTACAATGATTTGACACCTTTAGATATACGTAGTTACTGGCACATTTAGAATTATGAATACAAAACTTTATTACATGTTATGATAGCTAATTAGCTATTACATTACATTAGGAGAGAATGATGTATATTAGCATATACATTTTAATCAGTGTAAAATGCATTAAGCTGCTTTTCTCTTCTACCCCGGATTTGAACCGGTTTCCTGCACAAGTGTTGACATTTCTGTTTTACCATTGAGCCTGCCTGCTTTCTCAGGGGATGAATGTAATCTTGACCATCAGGTCAAAACCTGTGTCAGATCCTGTGTCTAGGTGAGACATGACCTTTGACCCGATCAATGTCTCAATAGAAGAGCATGGAGACAAAACACAACGACCCCAATTATTGTATAAGTTATATTAATTATCATTATTATTATTATTATAATTATATTATTATTATTTGTATTATTAATCCAAAACATGGGGAGGCAGGGGAAGTTCAATTTACAGCATAATGTGAAAGAATTATTTGATTTTAACTTTCTCATACACAATACATAATGATCATTTGTTTTAGCCTAGAGTGTAAATGTCTTGAAGCGGGCCTATTCTTCAAAATGACATCATTACTGAATGAGTGGACAAAAAAAGCTACCCTGTGTGTGTGTGTGTGTGTGTGTGTGTGTGCGTGCTGTGTGCTGTGTGCTGTCTGTCTGTCTGTCTGTCTGTCTGTCTGTCTGTCTGTCTGTCTGTCTGTCTGCGTGCGTGCGTGCGTGCGTGCGTGCGTGCGTGCGTGCGTGCGTGCGTGCGTGCGTGCGTGCGTGCGTGCGTAGCATGATACGATGGGCAATTGTTGCTGCTATTCTTTATTATTAAATCAATGTCTCTATTGTTTTAATATTTCTGATGGGTTGTGACACGCAGAAAATACCGTAGGGATCGGACTTGAACCCGCGACGCGCTGTCAGGCTACATTGAGCATAGGTGTCCAGACATCTGATATGCATGTTGTTTTCAGTTCAGGAAGATGCATATGGCAACTAGAAGAACTCCTGCGGTGATGTTGAAGACCACTTGAGGAGCTGGAGGAAGACATAAGAGAATAGCGTTTAGGTGTGCATGGAATGGATACATAGCCACTTAACCCTAGAACACTAAACCGAGTGATTTTCACACAGACAATTATGTTTGTGATTATCATTGCGAAAGCCAGTGAGCCTTTACTATGAGAGCCAGCAGAACATGTCTGTCTGTCGTCTGTCTGTGTGTCACGCTGTAACACCACCTGCCCGCCACCAGAGGGCTCAGCTGTATCACACACAAAAACAAGCTGTATCACACACAAAAACACACACACACGCACGCACACATGCACGCACACACGCAAAAAATAAAATAAAATAAATACTGCGTTTGCTTATTACATTGGGTAAAATATACCCGGGTTTAGTGATGGTGTGACAAAAGTTGGGTTTAGGGTTCTAGGGTTAAGCTCTATTAGTAAAATAGACAATCTACAACTAGAAGCTTACAACGTGATGTGACGCTTTGTATATTGGCTATATTTCCCCAAAAGTGCATTATTCAAGAGCATATTCTAGGGGTTTATTTTGTTGAGTAGAGTTGACCAAGGGTTCTCAAACTTCTCAAACATTTGACAATTTGGCCAGTGTTTAAACAGTTTTTATATAGTATCGTTCATACGGTTCGTTGATCACCTTTGATGCGGTAATGGTCTATACAGGTTTACTGTTGACTGGGAAAACAATGTTTATTAATTTTAACAGAAAATATTTAGTCAAAATGAGTGAAGGGCACTTTTATCATTGTACGGTACATACACATTTCTCCATTCATTGTCAATGGGAATTTTATGTTTGTCTAAGACAAAAATAGCCGATAATAGCTGAATATAGGAGGGGCTATAGCGCCCATTAACAAAATGAACACTGGTTACACTTTAAGCAAATCATCTGGGGACCCCCCAACGCAACAATCCTATGGGGATCCACCTGGGGGTCCCGACCCACAGGTTTAGAATCAGTGGAGTAGCCAATGGTTTCAATACACAGGACACCAATGGAAATAAGCCATATATAGTGCTTTCTTGGGTTTATCCTTTTAGCATCGTTTTGTATGGAACCGTACCTCTGTGCTTTTTCTGCAAACTGAAGTATTGAATCAATCAACAAAAAACACTACATGTGTCCTCTCAAACCAATGGCTTATGTCACAAGTGTGTGACACTTGTGAAATAAAGTCACCTTGCCCAAGCCTGGAGGCCTGGATAAAAAGCTACAGGCAGACTTCTTGGTGGGGAAGGGTCTAATCCCAGGGTCTGTCTGACCCTCATCATCCTCTGGAATGCCTGGCGTGCATGGGAACGGTGTGGCTCCAAAATGGATCCCCGGTATTCTAGCGACTAATGTGTGAGATCTGTCAATCTGGATGACATACTGTACATCCATAGAGCATGCAACGGCTCAGAGTGGCATATAACGATGCCTTGAGGTTACGCCTACGTGTTCCTAGGTGACACAGTGCCAGTCAGTTGTTTACCTCTGTTGGTGTGCCCACATGTGATGCTTTATTAAGAAAACTGATGTATACTGTGACTACTGTACTTTGTATTGTATTAACTGCTCACTTTTATCCTTTTTCCATGTTGTTTGTCTTTTTGGTTTTTTGTACGTTGATCTTATGTGATATGGACTATTGTCTGAAATAAAGATTATATAATACATCATAGATTCTATGATGTATGACTCCAAATATGGGCAAGGTGTCAGTGTGATCATTAAAAAACCCATTATGCAGACTTATATAATGATTTAGTTCAATATTTCTCATTCAATCTGCAGGTCATTCTGGTGCTGGTTCAACTTAATGTGTCAGTCCTTCCACGTACTGTTGGGTGTACTGTCAGTCTGTCTTGTTGTGTACAATACATTCACAGCACATAAGAGGGTCATGTCGTCGATGATGGCGAAGCCGCAGGTCGTGTTCGTTCTGGGGGGGCCTGGCGCTGGGAAGGGGACCCAGTGCTCCAGAGTGGCGCAGAGCAACCGTAGCTACACTCATCTGTCAGTCGGAGACCTACTGAGGGCAGAGCGAAGCAGGGAGGGCTCGGAGTTCGGCCAGCTCATCGATAACTACATCAAGGAAGGCAAGATCGTTCCTGTGAAGATCACCATCAACCTCCTCAAGAAGGCAATGGAAGAGACCATGAAGGTAGACGAGCAGGTGTGCTGTTTCCTCATTGACGGCTTCCCCCGCAACGAGGACAACCTCCAGGGGTGGAAGAGGGTCATGGACGAGAAGGCAGACGTCAGATTTGTCCTTTTCTTCGACTCCGACACCGAGGTCTGCATCCAACGCTGTCTCGTGAGAGGACAGCGCAGTGGGCGCACGGACGACAACCGAGAGAGCCTGGAGAAACGGATCCAGACCTACCGGGAGTCCACGCGGCCGATAATCGACCAGTACGAGAGGGAGGGCAAGGTGCGCACCGTGAACGCCTCTCGCAACGTCGAGGAGGTGTTTGTGGAAGTGAAAGCCATCTTGGACAAAGAAGGCTGAGTTTCAACAATGAAACAATAAATCTTTCCCCCTGAGATACAATACATGTCACAAGGACAACTCGAGAGAGAGAGTATCCGTTTACGTTTAGGACAGATTGAAAATAACTTTAGACTTTGAACTGTAGGCGTGTCAGCTTGGCTGACAACACTGAAGAGCTCAAGAACCTGATGTTGGATAGGAAATTGTGTAGGGCAGCGATCCAGGAATCCCGAGTTGGTGTTGGCTAGACCTCACTCTCGCAGCAACTAACTAACTTATACTTGACATTTAACCACTTGAACCCCATCACTGACCAAAAATATCAGATATACTAGCTCACAATGTGCTGCGTTGTGAGCTTGATATTTTTGGCAAAGACATTTGGTGTTGATGGAAAAAAGAATGCACCATGTCCGTTTTACTAAGTCTAGCGGGTATAAGTGGTGGGCCCCTTTTGGTGTTCTAACCCTTCTGGACACGAACCCCTCTTGGGGTTCAGTACAGTATGCACAGTTTTTGATGCTGCTATAGGGTCTACCAAAATCTCCCGGAAAAGGAGCGTTAACAAAATCAAGGATATTGACGGTCTCGACCCCTATGAACACACTGACTGGACAGAGGATGCTTTTGATCTTCTACCACCACTAACGCTCGTTTTCCTCAAAGTTCAGCTTGTCCTTGTATGTAAGGTATGTCGAGGCCGACGTTTTTTCTTTCCATCCTGGTGTTGGCTCACTGTGTTGTCGCCAGGAACGAGCTCGTTGAACTCCCTCTGGTGTTTAAAAATTAGAACGCACACGGATGGTCGCTGACTGTAAACAAACCAGAAAAGCCTGCCAACATGGCGGCCGCTACCACGTGACACATATGTTAACGCCCCCTCCGGGAGATTTTGGTAGACCCTATATAACCATTTAAAAGCGCTTTTAGAATCGGCCTCAGTCCAAAATGGGTTAACTGAAGTGATATTGATAAATTCCATAAATTATAAATTATTAACTATTCTTTTTTGGGTTGAATCTATTTAATAAATTCTGCACTGCTTGTTCAAGAGTATACGTATTACAATATGTGTGACTGAATTGGAGGTAATGAGAGCAGTGGTTCTCAGACTTTTCAGGCCACGACCCCCCAAGAAAAATCATTATTTGAACTAAGGATCCCCCATAATAATCATATTTGACTCAACTTCTACATCGTCTAACTCAGACTCGGGCTCTTCCACAGATAAATGTTGTGGAAATACTCATCTACACGCTCACACTTATTCTGCTTTCTCAGGTAATATTTCACAATTTGGCCAATGTATTGTTTGTAGATATTTTTTTTGCAGTATTAAAACTGACTTTAAAAGTCCTTCAATTGTCACTTTAGAAATGTGCAGATACACACACACACACACACACACACACACACACACACACACACACACACACACACACACACACACACACACACACACACACACACACATATAATGACTGAGAAAAAACAATGTTACAAATCATCTGGGGAGCCCCTGCCCTGACCCCCCTGGTCTTACCATTTGAAGCAGCTGTAGTAGTGGTAACGGTTACGGTGGCTGTAGCAGCGGTAACAGTTACGGTGGCTGTAGCAGCGGTTACGGTGGCTGTAGCAGCGGTTACGGTGGTAACGGCAACCGTGGCGGTAACGGGAACCGCGCCGGTAACGGGAACCGCGGCGGCTGGGATGGTCGGAGCCGGGGTGAACACCAGGCTGACCTCCTTCCTGAGGGTAGGTGAGGATCATAGGAAAATGTCATGATTATCGTGGAAAAAATAATTGCGATTAACAATATTATCGCAATAATCAATGTGCTTAAATCTTAAAATGCCACTTTTGTTTAACCACTTGAAACTTCAGCATCCCTTCTCAGGGGGAATGTTCGCCGTTGCAATGCATTGTGAGCTTGTAGATCTGCTATTTTAGGCAAATCGATTTGCCAACATTAAATTCTCGGTTTTCATAGTAAATGCGACTGTAGGTCGCATTTACTATGAAAACCTGCATCCCCCCCACTGTCAGTTAGTTATTTAGTTACACCCCATGTCTCCATATATGGTCTTGCCTCGTCACATCACACCCCCATATATGGTCACGACTCGCGTCTTACTGGTGTAGAGTGAAATAGGAGTGTACCAAATACACTCTTTACAGGTCTGTTTAATCATGTATGGAGGGTTTAAGTGGTACTGCAGTTCCTCAAAAGCCAATTCTTTTTACTGCGATAGACGGCAATGGCGATTATGGTCCCATCCCTATTCCCTACTTGATGATTCGGCTTTTGCTGATCACGGTGTTTTGCATGGAGCTCTTCTGGCCGCACTGGTTGGGGCACTTCTGGTTAGGCATCATGGTGATGCACAGGTACACGGTGCACTCCACGAACATCTGCAGGCATCAGATGTAGATGTTCACCCAAAAGATTACATATTATCTTATCTATCACTTACACACCAGGGTCTAAGACTATGTGGTTAAATTGAAGTGACATACTGTAGATAAATTCCAAATGTTATGAAAGGCAATTCTGGACTTGTGGCAACCTATAGTCCACATGGTTCTCAACCTTTTCACTTGAACTGGTGACCCCCCCCCCCCCCCCCCCCACGCTGACAAACACTTGGAAGATAAATAGTATCTTCATTATTTGGCAATTTGATCAGTTTGTTGATTACTTTTGGTGCAGTAAGTTTTTTTCCCTTTTTTGAGGTATATAAAAGTCCTTTAACCCAAAATAAATGAAATGAAATGAAATGAAATAAAATAAAAGTAGACCCACCGAAAAGCCCTTTGCCTGTATGGTGCTCATGTCCAGCCGGTACACTTTGAAGGCGTTGGATGTTGTGATGACCTCCAGAGTGGTATCATTGGGTGAACACCTGAAGGAATGGAGAGAGAGTCAATCTCTCGTCTCCATTTTCTAACTTTTTGTGAGGTTTTTTTGTAAAATAATGTCTTACTTGATCGTACGGTACTACTACTACAGTGTGACACACAAGTAGCAGATCCACAAGCTCAACACGTGCACCACGCTTTGAACCTGTAGATCTGCTTCTTTTGCCATCTTTCAATTTGAATTATGAAAAGTAACAGTTTTGGGTGATTTTCATTAATCAATCAATCAATCAATCAATCAATCAATCAATCAATCAATCAGTTAGTTCACTAACCCTTGCTCCATCAGAACAGTAGAGTTGGCCATGTCCGACGTCTCGGACTCCATGCATTTCCCTACCAGCAGCTCGGCCCGGCTCTCCTTGCAGTCGGCCACGGATAAGTGGAGGTCCAGGAAGTCCACCTTGGACCCCACGGCGCCCGTTGTGGGGGAGCTGGTGGTGGTGGTGGTGCCGTTTCCAGACCCCGAAGACGATGACACATCACGCTGGACCCGCGGCGCCCGCCCCACTTGGGCATGCTTCCATGTGTGAAGGTGACGGAGGTGACTGGGCAGTTGTGTGTCTCTGCACCAGTGTTCATTTTGACAGCAAAAGTTTTGTTTAGTTTATAGTCATAGTAATTTTAAAGAAATTTTACTCTTATTTTTGTCGCCTGAAATTGTTTAGTTTTAGTCTAGTTTCAGTAAACAAAATATAATAAGATTTTAGTCGACTATATGTACAGTTGAATTTGTCGACACAAATATATTTTGTCAGGCCTTGATTTTACGTCTTGGTTTTCACGCTGAAAATAGCCGGTCTACAGTACAAGCTCACAACTCGTCACAGCACAACACGCTGTGAGCTTGTAGATCTGCTATTTTCAGACCGCAACACCGGAGTGCAACCAAACATAAAATAACTTGTCTTTTAGTTCTACTGGATCTCTTTCTCCACTAGTCCCTCCCTATAACATTTTGGTCTAGATTTTAGTTGTTGACAAAATTGTCAATAATGTCTTAGTTTTAATCAATCGTAGACGAACATTCCTGGTCGTGGTCTTAGTCAACGAAATTAACACTGACCTGCGCATGGGTCCCTCTCCCGGGAAGTGGAACTCTAACGAGAACGAGAAATTAGTGCCGAACATTTCCGACTCCGTGGGGATGGTGACATTGAAGTTGGGTCCGTGAGCCACGAGTTCCCGGATCCGACAGGCCAGAGGGAGCACCAGTGTGGGCTGGCGGCTCACCATGGTGAAGGCCCGCACGCTCTTCAGGGTGTTGGTGTAAACCAGCTCGTTTCCAGAATGCTGCGGCAGGCCAGGGGCACGATAGGAAGGCACGGGTCAAGATTAGTCAAGGTCGACCGTGGAAACTAATTATTATTTACTTAATTACTGTACTAATACTGTACTGTACTACAGTTTTGAGGTATTTGTACTTTACTTGAGTATTTCCAATTTGAAATTTGCAATACTTTTACTTCTACTCCACTACATCTCAGAGACAAATATTGTACTTTTACTCCACTACAATTATTTGAAAACTTTATTACTAGCTACTTTCATTTTCAGAAATATTTTCGAAAACTTGAAATTGGACATACTGCACAATGAGTATTTTCACTTTTGGTACCTTAAGTACATTTTGAAACCAATACTTTTGGTACTTTCTATTTTATTTTATTGCAGTATTGACACTTTTACTGAAAGGTAGGGTAAGTGATATCTTTTGGTTAAAACAAAAGGGGTTTTGTTAAAGGGATAAATCACTACATTCTGATAGTAACTATTGCTATAGAGCAGGGGTGCCCACACTTTTATGACTTGAGAGCTACTTTCAAAATGACCAGCTCAACAAGATCTAACCACGAACAAAAGAGTATACGTATACCATTGCTGAAAATAGTTAAAATATGGAATAGTGGCACTGGCGTTACATATACGACAAATGCACTTGGAATGGGAAATAGAGGTGGAGAAATGGAATAGGTAGGGTGTTTTGTAGGCTATTTAATTTGTAAAGCTATACCGACATTTGTGCACAGCACAGAAAACAAAATATTGCATTGTGGGTTTGAGCTGACAGGTCAATCAATCAAGTTACCTTAATTCAATTGGCATGCCAAACATTTGTTTACTTTCTTTAGGGGCATGTCATGTGATCGCGATCTAACTTTTGGGCACACCTGCTATAGAGTTTAGTTTGTTCAATAACAGGGGTCTCCATTTCTCTCCAGATCTTTACAGATAAAATACATTTTCAGTTATTTCTTTGTGTACAATTCCACTTATCCACTAATCTGTATCCTGAGTGAGTTCTCTATCCTGATTGGATAAAATTGGTATCCCCACCTGAAATTTTATTTTCTGTCATTTTGGTCTGAGGCCGAATCTAAAAACCTCTTCTAAATCCTGACCTAAGTTTTCTGAAAAACTTCAAATATTTATATAGCAGCATTTGTAAATCTTTGAATACTATACTGTAGTGTACATAATCCCAAAAGGGGTTCCTGTCCAGAAGGGTTACAACACCAAAAGAACCCCAAAAGGGGTTCCCGTCCAGAAGGGTTACAACACCAAAAGAACGCCAAAAACCCACCTCAACCACTTTGAACTACATTGCCCCTACAGTATTCTGATAGCTGATCTGTAACGGCAGATCACAACATATTGTCTGTGTGTTCTTTGTGACCTGGGAGTTGAGGATGATGATGATGATGATTTTCATTGTGTTTTCCACTGTCCACATTGTACCATGATTTAAGAAGAAAATCAGGATAAGAACCCAGATTTGTTTTGGATGTCTGAATGTTGTTAGAGTGGTTGTTCAGTAATGAAGTTTTTGTTTTAGGAAAATTCATAGAGAAGGCATGGCTGTTACGTTGGAGAACGATGTATCCATAAGTAACTGTTTATGTAGTGTGTGTCTTGTAAGGCCGTGCAGGCAGGGCATCTTATGATGTACGACACTTTAATAAAAACTCTATCTATTTATCGGTCTGTCCGTCCGTCCGAACTTATCCAACCGATGGCCGGCATATCAGCCCAAGCTGTGAGGTGAGGACTGATATACTACGAGGGCTGGTATGCAGCGAGGAGGGCTGGTGGTCCTCGAGGGGAGACGATAAAAACTTCTCTGCCTCTACGACTGACTGCCCTCAGTTCGATAAGCTTGGGCAATGACGAATGTCCAGGTAAATAACTGAGTTAACTGAGTTAGTTGACCCGTCCCAAACCCATCCACTCTGGTATCTGATAGCTGATTCAAACAAGATGGAAAATTAGCCCTAGTATCTAGCCCTATCTAAATGGGGGAAAACACAACTTACATACATACGTTAAATGTATCCGCCTTCTGTCATTTATCTTTCCATTCCCACAACAATATACAGAAAACCATGGCATATTTTTGACATTGCATTTGAACTAATTTTTAAGCTGTGATTAATCTGATTAAAAATTGTAATTGTTTTGACAGCCTATACATTACACACTATATAATTATACAGAGCCACTTTATTTTTGTGAACGGCAACCAGTGCAACTAACTATAAATGAGGCATTACCACTGTCTTGGTTCCACAGCCGGTCAGGGAGATGAGCGCGGTCAGGTGGGTGCTGTTGTACGTGACAGGGCAGGTGGCGTTGTTGAGCTGCAGTTCAGACAGGTTGATGTTGGGCAGACTGGTCACTGGGAGCACCAGAGTCATCTCTGTACCCTTACACGTCAGCACTGCATGGATGGAGGAAGTACCACACGGTTTAGAGTTTAGATGAAGAAATACCACATGGTTTAACTTTAGAGCTTAGATGCTGATAAATATACAAGCAAATGAAAAAAGCCTCCAGACAAAATCAGAGAAACATGGGTAGGAGAGTGTAAAACATTTTGAGCTGCAAGTAACTCTGTTTAGTTGATTTTAAACACGAGAAAATGGGTGCTCGGCTGGCACAATGCCGAAGTGCCACAGCGGAGGCTGTTGGTTCGAATCCACTGTCGTGCATCCGGCGTTGTCGAGTGTCTATCTATATATTTGGAGATTTCTGTATCTGCCTATCTGTTACTTTTGTTCCCATATATGGAGTTGTCTGATGACATGAGTATATGACAGCGGTTGGCTCATGTGTCATGACCATGAGCCACGGCCAGAGCCTTTTCTGGTGCTCCTGGACAACCACCTGTCCAACCGACTCGATGCCAGGCATCATCTGCAATGTGCGTGGCATGTGAAGTCGGTCGGTGGAAGATACGTCAGATACGTGGATACAGATATTATTTACATTTTTTGTAAGATTATTATACTACAGAATTATTGCAATGTACCGCATCACTGACCTGTTCCTGCAGGAAGAGTTTCAGCCTGTCCTAGAGAGAGAGAGAGATAACATGTTATGTTTATGTTTGTCTTGTGTGCTCAAATCCTGATAGCTTCCAGTAAAACTGTACAGTTTTACTGGATGTACAATACAATCAACCGAGGATGTTACTGTGTATGAATCATAGAGCATTTTTCAACTCTTTAAACAGACGTCAGGGATGTAAGTGGTAGTTTGTCAAGCAACGTTCTCGTGTTGCTTTAATGTGAAAGATGACTTACTCTGGTACAGCCCCAGTAATGTGAAGATGACTTACTCTGGTACAGCCACAGGCATCGGTGCTCAGACTGCAAACTGTAAAACAGAAACAGTGGAATTTCATCGTCTCATAATAAATATACTCTGGATATTAGCCGTGCTATATCGCCATTGTCGCGTGGAAACCTCATGCACATGTGTCCAAAACCGTGACCTTTCTTTTAAGTATAGCAGGATCGACAAGCTTGAAACGCGTCACTTGAGGTCTGCTACAGTACCTTTGATGCTTTTGTGTGACACTGTAGTATGATCAAGTAGTAGGGCGTTAATTTACAAGAAAAAAACAACACAAAAAGTTAAAGTTAAAAAAAAACCCCAGAGATAACAGTTTTCTGCCCGACAGCAACAATATCTTAATTATAAATAATACTGTTGTATTGTCTGTGCACACAAGGTGGACCCTCTTGTAAACAAGTGTAATGCTTTATTGGGTCGTCCACTCACAGTTAACAGTCTTTTGTATTGAGTTGTGCTTGAAATGTACTGTAATTCTGCAAACTGTTAATAAATATATCAATCAATCAATCAATCAAACACAAGGTCCCACAGCGCCACCTACCTGTTGGTGTTGGCAGAGAAGCAGATGGGCAGCAGAGGGGCCAGTGAGTTTTCAAACTCACCCCGAACCCATGACAGGTTCATGCTGGCCATGGAGCCTGCAGTACTGAGGTCTGACCTGAAGAGGGCAGGAGGACCCACCACTGCTATCTCTGAAACACTGGCAACCACAAAAAAAATCAATACTGCAATGTACTCTGTTACAAATAAAAGTCTGGAATAAAGTAAAAGAACAAACGTATTGGCATCAAAATGTACTAGTACTAAAAGTAAAAGTACCAATTATACAGAATGTTCCATTTCAAGTTTTCAAATGTATATATATTTAAATATCAGATCTACATTAATTGGTATGAATACAATTATATTTAAATTAAAAACAAACACTGGTATGAATAAAATTATATTTAAATTAAAAACCCACAATAATTGATAGTTGCAGCCCTACAAGAGTCCACCAACATACCGGTATATCATTTTACTGGTTCAACTCGATGTCTGTTGTGAAAACAACGCATTTCATTGATGCATTCAGAAATGCATTTAGGAAGGAATACCTCTCTTGCTGTGAGGTGAAGCTGATGGTCAGGTCGATCTGCTCGTAGGGCAGGATGTAGAGCACTGCGTTGTCCCTGGGAGTCTGAGCGGAGGCCACGGGCACTGCACTGCACGCAGTGGACGACTCCTCCACTGAAACACAACACAAAGAGCACCACGCACGGATGGATGGATGTATGTACAGCTACATGTGTTCTCCCTGCAAGGTGCCTGTGCCTGGGGCAAAATATATTAAGAAGTAGTGAATATAGCCGATATACAAGCTTGCAAACCCGGCACAAAGCGACGCGTATTGTTCACTTCCCATTGTTGTCGACGCTCTGTCTGTCTGTCTGTCTTTTTTTTTTGTGAATACTGTATGTGAAGTTGTTTGTGTGTATGAGTGTATAATATATATCCTGTGAAAGTATGAAACAGCTGAGGTTGTGAAAAATGTATACTTGTAATTCTGTGAAGTTGCCTAAACTGAAATAAAAACAAAGTAAAAAGAAGAAAAACATATGATCCACATATATCATAATGAGAGAGTGAACAGACGTACCAGTGACAGTGAGAGACATGTGTACAGGCACCGAGATGAGGGCCTGGGTGTTCATAATGAGAGAGTGAACAGACGTACCAGTGAGAGACATGTGGACAGGCACAGAGCTGAGGGCCTGGGTGTTCATAATGAGAGAGTGAACAGACGTACCAGTGAGAGACATGTGGACAGGCACAGAGCTGAGGGCCTGGGTGTTCATAATGAGAGAGTGAACAGACGTACCAGTGAGAGACATGTGGACAGGCACAGAGCTGAGGGCCTGGGTGTTCATAATGAGAGAGTGAACAGACGTACCAGTGAGAGACATGTGGACAGGCACAGAGCTGAGGGCCTGGGTGTTCATAATGAGAGAGTGAACAGACGTACCAGTGAGATACATGTGGACAGGCACAGAGCTGAGGGCCTGGGTGTTCGTGAGGACGTATGTTTTAGGAGCAGGATAAAAGTCCTCCACCATCACCACCAAGGAGTAGTGACCCACCGCTGCATCTCCGGTGAACGTCGCCATGCAACGCTCCTGCAGCAGCGGAGAGAGAGGAACACTTTTTAAAATACCTTAAAGCCAATATACTTTGTTTGGATTATGCACTTTCCTAAGCACATTATAATGCTAATAATGCATTATAGACAAGGAAAGGATGCATAGGAAGTGTTACCGATTTTTGGTAGGTAATTATAAACATTCGGGGATGGTTTGACCAGCGAGCGATAACTGTCAGAGTAACTGTAGCTGTAAAAGTCAAACTAAGAAGACTGACCTCGTCCAGTTCTATAAACGTGTATTGAGCACAGCTGGGACACTCTCCCGGGGAGGCGAAGCGGCAGCGCACCTTGTCTCCATCCAGATCCTTCACGTGCAGATGGAAGTGGTGCAGGCAGTTCTTACGGGCCCTGGACAGGTCACACACAAATCAAACCACACGATAGTATAGTGCAACATAACGGATTCATCATGGATATGATGAACCTCTTGAAGTCCACAGAGACTTCAAGACTCCACAACATCTGGAAATCCAACACCTACAGCCTCAAAACCAAGATAAGATACGCTTATATAACACCCTGGTCAAGCCGGTTCTACCAAGTGCGACATGAGCAAAGTCAACTCCTTCCAGATGGACAACCCCAGGGAAAAGGAAGCCAAGCTAAGATCACCTGGCACAGACCTGTAGAGGCTGAGCTGCTGGGTCTCTCCTGGGGCACGGCACAACTGGTTGCCAAAGACAGTGTTAGGAGGAACATTATCGATACCTTATGCCCCATTGGGGGTGAAGGGCATAGGTCAAGTAAGTGGTATTGCATTTGTTAAAATATGTGTTAAATACCTCCATGTCATGAGGAACTAAAGCCCACAAAAGAACCACTGATTTATGTGTCTAAACCAGAAGTACAGGATGTTGTCCAGCAGCTTACTGTAACTTCCTGTAACCCTGTACTTCTGGGCAGACACTTTTGTCAGTAATTATTGTAAGGCCAGTGTTGGGAAATATTACTCTGCTGAGTAATTACGGTATTATTATTATTAAGTAATATCTTACACTACTCGTTACTGGGTAAAATAATATTACAGTAAATGGTAAATAAATGGTAAATGGTGCATTCATATAGCTTCAAAGGCGCTTTACAGAGATTGTGCATTACATTCACCCATTCACACACACCGATGCCGGAGGAAACCATGCAAGGCACCAACCTACACATTGGGAGCAATTAGGGGTTCAGAGTCTTGCTCAAGGACACTTCGACATCAACTCTGGGGGAGCCTGGGATCGAACTGGGAAACTTGCGGTTCCCATCCGGTCACTCTACCACTGAGCCACTGCCGCCCCTAAGTAATAGATTAGATAGATAGTAATAGACAGTAATAGATTACAAATAAATCGCCACTGTCCAACACTGTGTGCAGCCTAATAATTCAATGCATCCCATTCACGTAAAGATTAGGGGTGTTAATCGAACTAATCAAATTAATCGATTATATGATCATCATTTATTTAACTCACGACCATGATCACATGGTTTGGAGCACAGATTCATAAAAGTATACAATCGGAAGTATACAATACATTACAGATTACACGATATACATAGACATATCGGAAGGCTTTCCCTATTTGTACAGTGGAAGAACATTTTTCAGAAAAGCACCCAATTTATAGATTACTTTTTGTTTTTCAGATTTTAGTAATGCAATTAATTTAAACATAGAAGGGTGGGTAAAAAAATACAGTGGCAGGTATTTTTGCCTGAAATTCATAATGTCAGTATTCTTGCATTTCAACAGAACATGATACTCATCTCCAATTCTGGCATCATTACATAGGCCTACATATTTTATAAAGTAGTAAAAAGACCTAAAATAGTATAGCTTCTAGTATAGATGAGCTATTTTAGCTATTTTTGTCGGAATGGACCTCAGCTCTACACTGTTAATTGGTTAAAGTGTGTATTACCTCAGAGGAGGTGGCAGAGCCACATAAGGCGGTTGGTTGAGTCGTCCATTATTAGGCCGGACTGTGGGTGTTGCCTTCAATGACACGTAAAATGTCACACTGGACCTGTTCCGTAAAACACGACACATTGAAATGATTTATTTTAAAACTCTAGTAATGTTTTCATCTAGGTAGTCTCACTAGACTAGACAGATCACATCAAACAAATAATTTGATGACCAGTGGTGTCAAAGAGTTAAGGCCCTGTTCAGAGTTGGCAGCCCAAATTCAATCCAGATTGGAGTCGGATTGCTTACATGCAGTCTGAACAAGGCCAATGCTGCGTTCACACTGCCAGATACAAAAGATACGAAGCTATACAGCATATTTGAATCTTTGTAGCTGAAGTTGAGGGGTGTATCTTTGAATCTTTATGTTGCTAGTTTCCACTGAAAAATAATGGTAGACTGTATTCTTTCTTTGTAGCTGCAAGTCAGAACGGAATGCAACATAAGGAAAGAGATTTAAAACTGATTAGCAAAAATATTTTTTGCTGGTCAGACTGCATAAAAAGATCACACCTGTGTGAACTGAGTGTTGCATCTCCACCCCTCCCCCCACCTCTCTCTCTCTCTCTCTCTCTCTCTCTCTAGGTCATTACACACTGGCGAATTGGCGACGCGATATATTCGTGCGAATAATTCGCATTTAAAAACAATTGAAGTCCATGGAAGCTTCCACATCAGTGGCGAATGTGCGAAAATGTGACCGTTTTCGCTCTTTATTTGTTCGCTCTGGTGTCATATTTTGCAGAGATTCGCAGGCGAACTGCAACATGCAATATTTCGCATTTTCAGATCGCTTATTCGCATCGCGTCGCTAATTCGCCAGTGTGTAATGACCTTCTCTCTCTCTCATTAGCAGGCAACAGTGCAGCCAGGGACACGCATTGCAATGGAGTGGCTGCACCACTCAAAAACATCGCCACAAATCAGATCAGAAAAGGGCCTAAAGGTCCTTGTAGACTGCTCAGATTTATTGGTCCCCGAAAAAAAGGCATGGTTTTAGGGTTTTTTATCTCGCGTCAAACTAAATATAATGCCTCAACTCCTACTCCTACTCCAAGTGCTGCTCAGGGTTAGTGGCGGGTCCCCAGTTCAAATATGATTATTTGGCGGGTCCCCAGTTCTAATATGATTTTTTTGGCGGGTCCCCAGTTCAAATAAGATTAATTTGGCGCGGTCCCCAGTTCAAATATGATTATTTTGGGGGGAAACGTTTGAGAATCACTGGTCTAAGGTACCGTTTCTCAACTTCGATTCCGGGGACCACATTTGACAAATACGGGTCTATAACTCTGAGTGTACAGGAACCAAATGGACCCTCTCAGTATACCTAAATTGAGGACTTTGATTGGGGTCGCAGAAATAAAAACCAGGGTCCGTGGCCGAATGCATATCAAACTGGAGATCCTTGAAATAAACAAAAAATAATAATAAACAATACAATTGGTTACCCTAAGGTGACGGTGGCGTTGTAGTGGCTGGGAACAGTCTTCTGCCACTGGCGGACGCACCAGCTGGACGGCAGAGCTCCGCTGAGGAGTAAGGACGTACGATAGACCGTACAGTTCCCACCTCCCGCACACACCCCTGACAGGTCCGGACACGAGGGGGCCGCCACTGTGAAATGGGCCATCACCTGTAACAACCCATTTTGGTGTTAGCATTATATTATGCTTTAGCTATCGATCTACAAGCTCATAGCGCGCCACCGAGTGGCGCGCTACGAGCTTGTAGGTCTGCTATTTTTGCAAAATTGAAGAACGACTGACATAGAAACATAGCTTTTTCAGAAAACTGTCATTTTCAAACAGACATTTTTAAAATCTGATCTCAGGTCAGAATGGGTTAACATAGCAAATTGCTATCTCATGAAGCACAATGCAGGTATTGTATTTTGCATTGAGTTCTATTAGTAATGAAACCAAAACAAGTTAATAGGTTCAAAAGTGATTATGAAAATGTGATTGTATGTTTATGTTTATTCAGCTTTCAGCCTGATCACAGGTTTAAAAAGACAGGTGCCATTAAAAACAAAGAAATTACGCAAAACTTTAAAAAAAGCAATGCCTATCTAAAAATCAAATAACCTAAAACACAAAACACATGTTTCTGGAATTTACACAGAACTTAAACAAAGCAATGCCTATCTAAAAATCTAATCAAATCAAACACAAAACCCATGTTTCTGTGTGTGTGTGTGTGTGTGTGTGTGTGTGTGTGTGTGTGTGTGTGTGTGTGTGTGTGTGTGCGTGCGTGCGTGCGTGCGTGCGCATGTGTGTGTGTTCTTGGCTAATCTGTAGCTCCACTGATCTCCACTGATTAGACCCGGAAAAAGTCACAGATGTTTCATATTATGTTTTGAAATATTGAACTTTAATTCTTTAATAGGAGTCAATTGTGACCATAACTTTATTAACTTGGGGTCATATGGCACATAACTGTCATATTGTATGACTGACGTCATAGACAGGCCACATGAAGTCTGAGATCTGAGCCATGGCATTAGTAGACCCTGTCTTGTTCATGAATGGTTGTTACATGGTTTACTGTTTTTCACTCCAAATGACTCGATCGAACAAAGATTTTTGTTTTTTAAAAAGCCAGGCAAGTGATGGGAATCTTAAATTCCTTATAACATATAAATTGATTATATTTTAGTGTTTTACTGTATGATTACGGTATGTGAAAACGATGAAAACTTTCCAAAACACACACACACACACACACACACACACACACACACACACACACGACGAATAACAGTCCACACTAATTATCCATAGGACAGCTAGGCCTTTTCGGAGAGGGGTCAGAATAAATTATGGACTTAGACTGTTATTCGTCTCAACAGCTCAATTATTAAACCTCTACTCACATATTGTCCTTGACTGCTGTCCAAGGGAACAACATGAACTACTGCCCCCATAGTAGAGCCTTCACAGGTGGGCTGTAACAGAGCTAGAACCAGAGCCCACAGCACCACGTGGAACATCTCCGCTCACCACACAGCTTTCTATGGACTACGGATGTCCTCTGGGAGTACATGGCTGGTTAATTACACATCATATAAAAACACTATATATTTGGAGATGCTGTACAGATGCAATTGTTTCATTCCTGATACAGATACCATTGTGTAATACATTTTAAAAAATAAGTCTGGGTCCATTTGGTTCCATTTGTACACTCATCAGTTATGGGGGTCCTTGCCCGTACTACTACTACTGACAATAGGTTCATGATTTGTAGCAGTGGTGGAAAGTGATGGGGGGGATAAATAGACGTACTCTCTTTTGCAGGAGTAATTTGCAAGAAGGTACCCAAGGACCCACCCACCTCAGACAACAGCAACATTATGAAAAGATTGTTCAGGTGAAATTCACCCTACTTTAGTACCTCGAACAGACAAGGCCTCACGGCCTGCCCCTGCCGCATGATAGTAAAAACAATTAAAGAAAAAAGGAAACGGTTATTTTAAAATGTTTAAAGTTGCATGCTGCTGATACAGTAAGTAAGGTTTGTTCATTGATCTTTTACGTGCAGACTTTATTAAAGGACCATTTAAAGAAGAATGAAGTATGAATTACACCGATTACTGATCTGGTTTATGTATTTTATGACAGGGGGCAGGACTGCGACACTCTATATAGTAGGTCACTTCAATTTGCATGCTAATGAGAACACGTATGCATGTCTAGTAGAATCACACGACTATTTGTAAATAAAACTTATAAGAGAAGAGTACTGCCAAGGCAGACAACCCCAAACACTCCAGGTTAGAGAAAATCCATATAGGTGCAAAGCTCGATGATGCATTATAGAACGAAGAAAATGCCAGCACTCAATTTTAAGACATTTGCAAGACAAAACATTAATATGCTGGAGCAAGGTCATGTGTACTGTATACGTATACTACTTAAGAGACTGCCAGAATATTAAAATTGACAAAATCTGTCAAAATGTTAAGCTGTGGTAAAAGTTTTTAATGGTCTGTGGCCACATACAATTAAACACAGTAACCAGTGCATCTCACCCAACAGCAGAGAAGAAAATGCTGACTATTTGAATTAATTAACATGGTACAACAAACTGTTAAAATTATTAAAAATAATAAAATATATCACTGTGATTCATTGTCCCCAGCAGGTACTGTAGGTTCTGGCTGTTTTTGGAACTGAATATCAGAATATGCTTCCACTTAGTACTAGAAGCAGTATTTTTACTTCTACTTCACTATACATCTCAGATGATCTGATATCGATACCAGGTAAGAAATGCGAGTACTCCACCACTGAATATTACCACACATACCTTACTTCCCGTTTGTTGGTTGGTCACCCAAAATATCAAATTTCCCAATTAATAATCCCAAGAGTCTTGTTTGGTTTCCACTAAAAGCACATTACTGTAGTGGAAGTGTTCCTGGTTCTCTTGTTAACACACCACTGACATACTGACAGGCAAGACGACATATTCAGTGGGTGGAGTTTCCTGTAATTATGGCAGGTATTAGAATGACGTTAGACTGGCTAGACCAGCGACATGGGAGTTCGGTATGATAATGAGTCAAATTACTAAGGGAGGTGTCTCCTCCATTAATAATACAATGTTCTGTGAAACTGTTAAAAACACCCTTGCCATCGTGCCAAGTGTCCTATCCTAGACAGTTCTCTCTCCATCCTGGCCCCCAAGCCAATCAGGTTATCTCCAGGGCTGCGTCCGAAATCATTCCCTATGCCCCATATAGTGCACTACTTTGAGGTTCCGCCATTTTGTTATAGTGTCCGAATATGTAGTGAGCATTTTTGCACCCTAACGTAGTGGACTGAAGTATCCCACAATGCACCGGGAATTGTAGGGAGCATCCGATGGTCACTACAAAAACACAGCGAAGCAAATCTGCCCCATAATGCATTGCGCAAGCTCGCTCTTGAGCGCACATGCACGCGTTTGCGCACGTGCGCTGCTTCTGCATGCATGCGCTCATTGCGCTCCAACTCAGAAGAGGCAGAAGTTGAACCAGCGAAAGAAATCAACACTTAATGTACTTTTTAAACTTTCGTTTTCCCCTCTTTTCTTCCCTGGCGGATCTCGAAGCTACAGATCTCGAGACAAATGATCTGTGCATTTATTTGAAATTGTTTTATTTTATTTATAATAAATCTACTCGTTTGCAATAGTATTACTAATCTGATTAATTGTATCACCCAGGCCCAGCGCATGACGTTAGGAGAGCAATCAGTTGCTTGCTGTAGAATATATTTGTGAGATTCTTTATCACAAACGTAGGCTAAATACATGCATGTGAGACACATATTAATTGTGTCCGAACATATGTTTTATTAATATTCATTCATTCCTGCCATGAATATGCTATCTAACATTATTTCATTGAATTGCAATAAATTGCAACTTCATTGTGTAGGCAGTCATTTATTGGACTGCTGTTTCTGTTAACACCAAACGTCCGTATTGTGAGAAGAGCTTGTAGATCGGCTACTTTTGGTAATTCTTTACCAAAAGTACCCAAGTAAAAGTATACAAGCTCACAACACGGACGTCGCGCGTTGCTTAGATCGGCTATTTTTGCCGTATCCCCCCCGCCCCAGGATTAGCGGGGGTTCATGTGGTTAAGATTAAATCATGCTGCTGATATTTTCATATATTGTCAAGGTTGTGCACTGTTTTCCCATAACAATGGGCCTATGATTATTATCAATAAATTAATATTAGACTATATCCATTATCCTAAATAACCTTTTTATCATAGATATATAGGCCTAAATGCCTGCAAACATATTTTCATTAACCTATTTTTTCCTTTATTCATTCATGAATTTAAAAATAACTTTACAAACTGTCCTTGCAGGGAGGTGACAGCCAGACTTATTTGATACAGTCTGTTCCTAGCGGAAATTCAGCAGCAGCGTTTTGATTGGTTTCTTGTAGTCAGTTGATTCTTCATATCCAAATGAGTGAAATGGCCGGGATGATTTGTTTATTTTTCAAACAGTTCTTAACTTCTTTATGAGGCGATCTGAAAAAACCTAATGGGGATTTCATGCAAATAAAAAGTACATGAACCCGCGGAACTACAGCGCCCTCTATCGATATTGACGTCAGAGTCGGTGCTCCCCATACAGGGAGTATTGTCCGAAATCATCACTATAGAGTCCACTAGAATCTGGATCCCCGTATGGGGGATAGGGAGTAGGGAACAACCCTAGCAATTCGGACGCAGCCCAGGTCACCTTTTCTGATGGATGCCATTTATACTATGCAGATGTTGTCTTTTTTTGTTCACTTGTCTTTGTCATTTAGATTTAATTCCCCCCCCCCCCAGGTTTGAGGTTTACCCGAATGGTATTAGTGCAGCAGTAGTCTTTATATCCTTACGCAACCATTTACCTCGTTTGTCAACTAGAGTTCATGTCAACTACAGTTCATGACAAAGCATTTGATAAATCCCTAAATTTAAACATGGTCCACTTCACTGAAAGAAAGTTAACACAAGACATTTTGCCCCCTCAACAAGGAATGTTGAGAGAAAAAAAAGAAAACTCAAATTTTCAACCAGGAATGTTTTAATTACGGAATCAATAAAGCGCATACAATATTTTAAGGAATGTTGTAATTTAATTTTTTCCATCAAAGCCTTGGTCACAAAATGTTGATCCAACTCCTGGTCCTCTAGTTAGCAGTCACACCATTACACCCCAGTAGACTGGACTCAATCTTATTCCACTGATTCATATCCTTGTTGTCAGGCAGAAACGTCTCATCGCCACTCTTTTTTCCCCCTCTCTCCAGAAATTAACAAGTTACTTGATCACACTAACAGCATCACACAAAAGCGTCAAAAGTAGCAGATCCACAAGGTGAAACGCGATGCTTCGTGCTTTCGAGATCTGATGCTTTTTCTATTTTTGAACCTGAAATGAAAAGTAACGGTTTTGGTCGCATGTTTCCACCCGACAGAGATGGTCTTTTAACAACATAATTCAACAAAGCATCAGCATCATATTAACCACTTACAGTACAAACCCTATATACACACACACTTGACCGGAGTCCCCCAAGGCTCTATACTAGGTCCCCCTCCCGTTTTCACCTTACATTAAGATGTCTTCGGCAAAAATAGATGAAGGGAGGGACGCTAGGGTTCATAATTATGGTTTAAAAAAAAAAAAGCAGGAAATGCGAGTCAGTCCCAGTCTAGAGGGGTGAGGAGGTGGCTGTCCATTTGAATGTGCAGTCCAAACAAGAAGATGACTGTGTTAAAGAAGACCCCAGTGGTCCAGAGATCCCACCTTCTCAGGTAGCAGTGAAGACCTTCCATCTTCTAATGGCATCCAGCTGACTGGATCACAGACGCCAAGCATCTTTACTTGCCGTTCTTCACGTTAAGCATCTTCTCCTGTTGGGGACACAGAGGCAAAACAGTCGGCACAGTTCTACACAAAGACGGCATCATCATCGTCCTGCGTCCGTCCATGTTTTTTTTCCATCATAGTTATGATATGGGGGACCTCATTATCAGATTGTGCCCAAAATACAGAGGCCAGGTCAGATAGTGGTTACGTCAGTCTGTAGTATTTATCATCTATGTGAAAACATCTAAATTAAATAAAAAGTTATTAAATAATAATAAGCCTCTCTTACTTTGATCATGGTCTCCAGCTTGATGGCATCGGCAGCAAACTTGCGGATGCCGTCAGACAGCTTCTCCACGGCCATCCTGTCCTCGTTGTGCTGCCAGCGGAACGCCTTCTCGTCCATGTTCACCCTCTCCACGTCACTGGTCTTGGCTGCACACAGAGACACACAGGGTACGTTAATGATAATGAATTTATTTATATAGCACATTTCAAGACAGTCACAAAGTGCTTTACATAACAGGGTAAAAAACAAGAACAACGTAGTCACAGCTACAACAAGATATCAATGAATGACAACAAGGACAACATAAAAGCATACACACAAAAATAGAATACGGTATGCAAATGGGAATTAAGAGAAAGCCTTAACGTAAAGGTGGGTTTTTAAAACTATATATTTTTTATCCCACGATTTTGTAACCCATTTTTCACCCCTGTGTCAATCATCTAATGTGATCCTGGGCTCTACACACCCTCCACCAACCTAGTCCCCATATATGGGGGACAAGGGGAGAGCAACGGACTTGAACTCATGCTTCCTTCATGCCTGAGTGTCCAAGTTGCTCCTTTACACCTGACAGGGGGGAGTTTCCCTGGTTGGACGTAGCGCGTGGAAGGAACACGTTATTCCAACCAGTTTCTTTCCCCTCCATCAGGCGCCCCGGCTGGCCAGGGGGAGGCAGTAAAGGTGGGTTTTAGAAGAGATTTTTGCAAGTCTTAAATTAATAGGTAGAGCGTTCCATAGTTTGGGAGCCCGGATTGCAAATGCCCTGCCAACTTTTGTGATAAGATGGGCTGTGGGGGTCTCAAGGAGGGCTTTGTCTGAGGACCTTATGTAGGCTTGTAGGGAGCCAGCATGTCGGAGACATACTGGGGAGCCTGACCATTTACGTGTACAGCTTTAAAAGTAAAATCTATTCTATAACTAACAGGTAACCAGTGAAGGGTGGCTAAAATGGGGGTAATGTGATCCCGTCTTTTTAAATTAGTTAGCAGTCTGGCAGCAGAATTCTGAACGAGTTGTAGACGGAATATAGCCTTCTTACACAGGCCTGAATAAATCGAGTTACAGTAATCCAAACGAGACAAAATAAAAGCGTGGATTACCTTTTCCAAATCTGCGGGTGACAGGAAACTTTTGATCCTGGCCATGTTCCTCAGTTGAAAGTAGCAGGTTTGCACTACTCGTGTTACTTGGGGGTTAAAAGTGAGGCCGGAGTAAAAAAGCACACCCAGGTTACGGGCGAGTACAGGTCTTCGGTTAAGCCTGAGATCGGAAAATACCTGGGATCCGAACCGACAACAAGCCATAGAACTATATTCATGGGGTTTTCATGGATCAAGGCGCAAATACTTCGGCGTATGCTCCAAATAAACAATCCCGGCAGCCTCGGAATATGTCACCTTTTAATCTAAAGCCGTCAAGGTGTTAATGACCATGCAGCGGCACTGAAGCGGCACAAACAGCGGGCTACATTTAGGTAAGGAAGAAGTCTTATTTAATAATAATATACAATGTCGGCATTCAGTAATTTCATTTTGTCCGCGTACGGACACACCGATGACCTTGATCATTACCTTTCTTTTCATTGAGCATCTCTGCGACGGTGCCGTGGTCCTGGCTGAGCTCTCCCAGGAGGCCTGGGGAGATGGTGAGCAGGTCGCATCCGGCCAGGGCCTTCACCTGGCCCGTGTTCCTGAAGGACGCGCCCATCACCACCGTGCTGTAGCCAAACTTCTTGTAGTAATTGTAGATCTTGGTCACACTGACCACACCTAACGGCGGGATGATCAAAAGCAGTGTTGATTAATCTTTATTTTATTTTAGCCATAGTCTTTTGAAGTTATATTTTGGTCATCTTTAAAGGATCTAGTTTTATGCGACTAAATTCACAAGATTTCAGTCTAAATTAGGCCTGTCACGGTATCCGGTGATAGCGGTGTTACCGGTGGGCGGGCACGCCACATTACTTGCACACCGATAGCACCGTTTTATTATAATTTTTAATACTAGACTATTTATTCTCTCGTGTACCCTATAAAACCACTTCAGTTCATTTTCCTGTGGCACCCGTGTGCTTATAAGGAGGTTATCAATACTTATTATTATTATGAAAAGAACAAAAGTGATCTGCTCTTTAACGGAGCGGAGCTGTCTGAACACACACCAGCAAGGTGTCAGATTTCACTTTGGTGACAGGTCTTAGCTGCATTCAGACTAGTGCATTGGATTTACGGTACGATGAGTTTATACTTCCACAATGTTTTAGTGCTTTATCACAATAATCTGTAGCAACGGTGCGCTCTCAATTCATCCTGTAATGATATCCTGTTAGCGTCTTGATCAACGCTGATGAAGGCTATGTGAGCTGCCTGAAACACGTGTGTTGTTGGTCTCGGTGATATGACTCATATCATGAGGAAAATAAAATGATGAAAAGAGTTCTGCTGGATTGTTTATCTTCTAGTTGCATTTTTTGACCGTGCCTGCCTATACTGCCTAAAGCCTCTTTCTGGATCAATGCGAGGCAGGTCTATTAGGACACCTAGTGGTTGGATTCGGTATTACCGGTTTAACCGGTGTTGAGAAGCACGGTGGAAACGGTGGGGAAATTCTAACACCAAGACATCTCTAGTCTAAATCTGAAAATATAAGTTCTAAAACGGTTAGTCCCAATCCTTGATTGGCTGGTTTCTGATTAGACCACGTACTAAATGTGACTAATCTACACCTTAAATCAGTTTTATATCAATCCCAGATGCGTTATTTCTTTCCACAGTGATCCAGCAGCTGAACTAGGCATTGGAAGTGCTTGATTTCCTTACAAACCCTGGCCGTGCAGGGCTTCTAAGCACCACCCACAGGACTGTGATTGAGTGGCAGCAAGAGCCCCCTATTCCCTCGTCAACACAGCTGATCACCGTCGCAATGTATCGGACGCTTTGCTAAGCGTGATGTTCAGACATAGCAGCTAAATCTGGTTTTACATTGTGTTTTAGGAATTTTCATAGAATCCGTTAGTCATGGTTTTGTCATTATCTGTTCTTGAGACATTACCTGGATCCTCATGTGGTTCGTAGCTCTTGCGGTCGGTGTTCTCTTTGTACCAGTCGAAGATGCGACCGACGAAGGGGGAGATCAGAGTGACCTTGGCCTCGGCACAGGCCACGGCCTGGGCGAAGGAGAACAGCAGGGTCATGTTGCAGTGGATGCCATGCTTCTCTTCCAGCTCCCTGTGGCAGCGGTCACATCAAACAAACACCACAAATAAAACACGGCACTGGATGAAGAACAATGAGATGTCCAGCACGCTTCAGCAAGCTCAAAGCACAAGTGCTCAACTTGGAATCGGCAGAGAGTACCCAAATAAAATACAAAAAAATCACACCTGTGTGAACCAAGTGGCGCAACTCCCCTCTCTAAAAGCTGAATAACTCATAATCTACTGAGCTCTCCGTGGTTTGGTCCATTAGCGCGATTTTCGGAGGTTTTTGCTGATAATCCGGTGGTCTAGATGGAAACATTGGTGCTTTCTAGAGCAAGGATGGCTATATTTTAGCTCGCTAGCATTGACGCTAATTATGTAGCAACAACGTCCACACACGGGTGCGTGCGCACACCAGTGGTGCACGCGCACATGCACGGCACTACACACACGGGTGCACACCAGTGGTGCACGCGCACTCATGCGCACACCACTCGTGCTCAAAGACACACACACACACACAGGTACACAGGTACACAGGTACACGGACAAAGCTGGATGTAGAAGTGGTTGCACCACTTAAAAAAAACATTAAAAACAAACTGTCTGTTGGACATCAACTTTTCCCAAGCAAACACATTGAGAAACAAAACTTAAGTGTTAAGTCAATAGTTATACCATTACCTAACACTTATGTTTTGATTCGCAAGCTTGTAAATCACCTATGGTCACAATGTCAGTCTCTTTCTTACGTACTATTTGACAATTTGGTATTAACACTTCCAGTGGAACAGAATTTTTCAAAATAAAGCGCTAGAGTGCCCAGCAGATGATGCAGATTTTACTCTAAAAAGCCCCGCCTTCCATTTCCCCCCCAAACCGGAAGGTATAATCTTCCATTACTACCTCACGCCGTCACATCTGATCTCTCTTTAGAAGCATTAATATTCCAAACGAGATGCTTTACTTGGTTAAGTCAGAAATGAGGACAGAACATTGCCGTTCTGATCAAAATCATGGACAGTGACATAGATTTAGAGAGAATAGACAGTTCTCAGGCCGTAAACAAGGAAGTGAGCGGCTGCGCTCATGCACGAAACATGGCGCCGAGTGCTGCACAAGGCGTTGCCTAGCAACAGCCCTCAAAAAACAAAATCGATTTTTAGCGATCCGGTTATATCATTAACCGGATTAAGATGGAGTTCTTTGTGAGGCATGCCCAAATATGGAGTCTATGCAGACGTCAGAATGATGTCAGACTTCTTGAGTTGCGTGGATTACAGATGTATACACACACGAACAGAGATTTGGTGCATTTATATATGCAGTAGATGGTATAGTTGAGTGAACAGACCTGCCAGCCTGGATGCCTTCCCACGTGGAGGAGAGTTTAATGAGCACACGGTCCTTACTGATGCCTGCCTCCTCATACAGAGCAATGATCTTCAGCGCTCTGGAGATCATCTCGTCTTTATCATAGGACAGTCTGTAAGAAGAGAGGAAACCGCAAATATATAATCTTTATCAAAGCAAAGAAGGACACAGCAAATGTATCGAATCACTCATTTGTACTGTATGTACTGTAGATGCTTGTTCCAACAGTTCAATATAAACCTAAAAGAACTTTCACATTTGATGCCCAGCCTACACTAAATGTGTCCATGATGGCCTGCTGTCTAAAACAACACTAAAATGTTAATGAAAATATTAAAGAAAACTTTCTAAAAACAGGGTTTGTGCCATGCTCTTTATGTTCTGAACGATTACAAGCTTGCCGACAGCACACATGCTTGAATCAGAATTGTGAAGCCTCTACTTAGCCACTATTATCAAAATAAAGTGAATAAAATCATCTTGATTAAACTAATTTAGTAAGTCACTCTGTCGGGTGGAAACCTCATGACAAACTGTTACTTTTCAGTATTAAATTCCCAAATATCCAAAGTTAGGCATTTACGAAAAAACAAAGATGGAGATAAGAGGTTTCTAGTAGTTGCTTTGTCCTGACCTTGCATCCACCTCCGTAGAGACCCTGCCAGGGACCTTCTTGAGGATCTCCAGGCCAAAACTCACAAAAAGCTTGTCCATGGTGTTAGTCACCTGCACCTCCTCAGTCCTGGACAGAAAGGAAATAGGAACATTTAAATACAAGGAACATTTTGATTTAGTTAGTCACCTGCACCTTCACAGTCCTGGACAGAAAGGAAATAGGAACATTTAACATTTAAATACAAGGACAATTTAGTTTTAGTCACATGCGTCATGTTTTAGTCAAAAAAGTTGATTGTCAACTAAAATGTATTTTGGCAGGTCTTGATGGCGTTAAGTGATTGAATGCACATACCCGCCCTTTGCGATGCCAAATTTAATGGCCTGGTCCAGTAGGTGTTGGTAGGCTGGCATCTTGGAAGCAGCCAGGATGAGGGACGGGTTGGTTGTTGCATCTTGTGGTTTGTACTCATCAATGGCTGCAAGATTTGCACATTGGGGGAAATAAGTTACGAATGGCAGACATAACCAGTTCATTGTTACATGTGTGCATCAGTTTGTTTGCATGACCCCAAAGGGGCTAATGACTAGAACAGGGCTGCAGAACGTGTATTATTCCCCCAAAAAGTATTCCAACCACAGCAAACTACACCACTCAGCTGATGCTGACACCAGAGCAGTTGAAGGAGCGTCTCTCACACACACACACACACACACACACACACACACACACACACACACACACACACACACACACACACACACACACACACACACACACACACACACACACACACACACACACACACGTCAAGTATGGGTGAAACACAGCATGTTGGCAGATTCCCATAAAAGGCCAGCATGCTACACATTCATTCAGGTTAATGTAGTGGAGCAGTGTCACAATGACAATTGTACAAGGAAGCAAAAGCAGGAACAGAACCAAGGTGGGCGTTGTCTTAAACAAAGCCTCCTGTGTTCCTGCTTATCGCACACCAACAGGCCATGTGCGGCCTTTGTGTTGAATTGATGGGAACATGCAGCTGCAAGCAGCAGTTCATGTAGTGAGGTGGGAGCTGTAACCCCATGTTCAACCTTGATTCATATAAATCGGTCCTCACTACTGCTCATTATGATATGGCTCATTTTCTGTCTACTCACTCTGGGTCTCAGCCAGGTGTTCAGATTCAGAAACCTGCCGAACAATGGCTTCCGTTTCAGCAGGCCAGAAGGTAAGCAGTGGTTCCCCTATGGAGACACAAAGAGTATCCTTTGCGTCTCCATAGGGAATCAATGCTAGTCAAATTATTGGCTTAGGAATGAGACAAAAACCAAAACTTTGATATCATATTATTTTAACAACTCTACAAAACCATTGTAACTTCAAAATCCATTTTAACCATTCATTCATTCATACTAATGTGTGAGGAGACAGTTTATTTTCTCATAATTTGTATTAATTTAACCGAAAGTTTTATTTATTGATAACACACACAATTCATCCAGTGTCCATCCATCTATTAGGCTAATTGCACACCAGACCACCGGTAGACGGCATTCTGAAGAGGAAACCAAGACCAAAATTGCACATATTCTCCATTTGGCCAATCTAAAGAGAAAACTTGACATCGAGGCCAGAATATTTGGCAACTACTTTCTACAGAATGCTTGAGCAAACTGCCAGGTTTCCCAATGATGGCACTTCCACCATATCTACAAAACTGTGACTGTGTGAAAGGGTCATAAAATAAAAATGGATGTTAAACCCTCCATATAAAATACTTGTAGCACACAGACAGGGTGTGCTGTGTGTACATGCTGTAGTATGGAATATATCAAACGGCAAAGGTTAATAAAAAAAAAGGTCACCCACTTGTATAAGGGCATTTATTTATTATGCATTTTCACAGTACCTCCTACAATTTACACTCAGCAGAACATTGCAGTGAAACACCATGCTCTTTGCTTGCAAAGGGTGAAAACTAAGTTGTGCAACAAAAGTGCATAATGACTCAATATTAGCACATACAAAAGCAGGTAATGAACATCACTTTACGCTGCCTGGAAAAGTGCTACCGACTCGTGCCGAGCTCTAAATGCTTTTAACTATGGAACCTTATCATTACCGTCGGGCAGAAACCTCTTATCTCCATGTTTTAACTTTGTAACTGAACGCCCTACTTGATAATGCTACATCACACAAAAGCAGCAAAAACTAAAATTTATCTAAAAGCTCGAAGCGTGATTTTTATTTAAATCCTGAAAAAAGTAATCATTGAGGTTTCCAACCTACAAAGACTATATGCTCACTAGGTACCAATATTGACTTATGACCTTCTGTAGCAAAAGCACTAGTTCACATTTTGCAAGTAAGAAGGTGCTTCACCAATGCTATACTCATACTCAGCAGTGACCTACCGGTACTCAGGTCCACACAGAGCAACACAGCAAGCAGGCTGTGCAGCCTAAACTGAATGCTAAACTCCATATTAATTGAAACTCCCACGTTTCAATTCCTTGCAACTAGTCGCAACTCCTTGCAACAAAACAGTTTTAAGGGCAACCACAACATCACCAATGCAACTCCTTGAAACTCCCATTGTGGATAAAGGTTGCAAGGAGTTGCGTGTTACAAGGAGTGGCGAATCATTAGTGCAGTTTGGGCTCTAAATGAGTAATTCACCCCATTACTCAATTCACCGAAAACAATTTTTTATCAATTACACACCCCACGAAGCCTTGAATTTATGAAGATGTATTTTTGTCACAGCCAATAATGTGATGGATTTGAGGTTGACAGTCTCTAATCTCTATCGAGAAGTTTAAGAGTGGTCACTAAATGGTTTAATGAACTATTGGTGTTTCAACCACAAGAATGCAACCCTACTGGTTTACATTTCTATAAAGTATAATACTTAAAGTATTCATATTCAAACAGCTGACAGGACATCGATTAGACAGTAACCACTATGCAGCCTAAGTGTAAATTAAACCATCTCAAACATACATGAACACTACAGTAGTCCACTTGAGTTCTCCTGCACTCAAAAAATGAGTTTGTAGCCAAATTAAGGCAACTTAACAAATATTTTAGTTGTTAGCATGGGCACATGCAAAAATAAATAAAAAATTTTTTTTGTTTTGACCGACCAGTGATGACCGGCATCACTATGGTTACGACTCTGCCGTAAAGCAGGTCGTCTCTGGGTGACTAACATGAGTTGTTGTGACTCTTATGTACATGCTGCTGTGTTGTTGCCGAAGCATTTCAGTAAACTTTACTATTTTGATTATAAATCATTGTGTGGACATTCGAGACATATTACAAAGATGCCCCCGCCAGCCCACCCCTCTGCAATGAACTAGCCTACTTATTTGCATAGTTTTCTAACTCGGAAAGTGAACTATAAGGCAACACTGACAGCAATCAGGTAAATAAACAAACTTGCAGGATTGCAGACAGTGTCCTGTCAATGCCAGTTGTTGTAACTTGTGGTGTGCTTCTGACTGTAGTTTGTAATCATCTCTCTTATCATGACATGATGACTCGCTGTGCGGCTGTAGTGTGTGTGTGTGTGTGTGTGTGTGTGTGTGTGTGTGTGTGTGACGTGTGTGTTGCTGTCCTAAATAACAATTTTTAGGGGTTAGGGCATTGTATAAAAAAAAACTGCAAAAAAATAAATAAATAAAAGCTTTCAAAACAAAATCGCGGAATTCCCCCCCCCAGACAGGGGACCCCCTGGGACTCTCCTCAAGGACCCCTGGGGGTCCCCAGACCCCAGTTTAAGAAAGAGTGATCTTCTAGAACAGATAACATGCTGAATGGAGAATGAGGAAAACATTGTCTTGTCATGGTGACTTGCAAGTTGCAAGGCATGACGCATGAGGAAACATAAGGCAAGGTTTGGTTTACATCACTGCTGAGCAAACCGGTAAACGCATTACACATGACTGTCATTGCGCGTGCGCGCGCGCGCACACACACACACACACACACACACACACAGTCTTACTGGGGCCAGCTATCCACCACCCGTGAAATAAATTATTTAAAATACAGAATTTAATTCAAATACAATCATGCAGAGGGGTCAGATTGTGCCTTGGATCAAGGTATCAAACAGATTTCGTATGTATGATAAGAAAGCAAAAGTTTTGATTTGATTGATAAACCAAACGTTTACAATTAGAGATGTGCTCTACATTTCCCAAATCCCAATAAACAATTCCTTCAGCATATGGAACAAAATAAAGCACATTTGACAATATGATTTCTTACTGTGTAAATAAATATCTAATCTAAAGCCTCTTCTGGCACCCAAAAAAAATGCCCATGATGTATATTTTTCTGCAAACGCATGGCATTGGCAGTGTGTGTGTGCATCATCCCCTCCCTGATGCAACTACCATTATCGTTACTTGTCATACAGCATGTGTAATTTAGTTAGACATTTGTACCACATTACACCAGTGTGACACCAAACAGGCAGGCAGCAGCACAGTCTCTTAACGGTCCTGTCCCGACCCCAATCATTCTATCAGTTAAGTAGTGCAGAAAACAAATTTAAACGACATATGTAATGACATTATCAACTTTTAAGTCTGTCAGGGAACGATACGCCGGCCGAGCAATCCGATTATCAGATTCGAACATTATGTCTATTTTCGTCAACGAACCACGTGTGTTTTAGTTGCACCTGCACAACGCACGTTGTTGTCGCTTGACGACAAGCGATGGCGTCGCCGCGTCGGAACACCAAAAAACAGGACTCAATGTGCTCTCATCATATCGATCGATGATCTGAGGTTATACGGTAAAAAGCGGACTGGCGGTCGTTCACACTAACTTGCGTAACAGTCTCGGCGCGGTGTCGCCTGCTGAGCGGTTACGGCCAAAGCGGTGACCCGTCTGGTGCTGTTACCGTCCGTACGTACCGTTGAAATCTCCCGTATCCGCCACCACCACGGTGTACTTCTTCAGCTGGCTCAGCGCGGACTCCATCTTCCTCCTCTTGTCTGGTGACACCGACGTTGTCGACATCGCTGCGAGCGAACAGAGGCTGCTTTTATACACAAGAGACACGTGAGACTGGACGGAATGTCTGTCTGTCTGGAATGGATGGGTGGCTGCCTGTCTGTCTGTCTCCCTGCGGCGGCCACGAACGACAGAACAGAAAGAAAAGGGGAACGGGAAGTTCAGTTGTCGGCAGTGTTGCCATATTCTGCGAGAGAAATAAGCAACCAGACCAGGTTTATGAAAACAAGCCCAAATATCCTGAATAGGATTAGGCCACATCATGAGCACTGCAAACCATTGGATACCGTATTTGAAAATAGCCCATTGGCTATTTTCCAAACTATTTTCGAAATAAAGTATAAAGGTATGGGGGGTTTTAATAGATGGGGTGGTCCGGTGGAGTGTACAAATACAATTTGGTGGTCCATCCGCCTATGTATAAAGTGCTCTTTGAGTGCTCTTTGAGAGCAGTTTTGAAGGAGTCTAGGGATTCATGGCCATTGCTGGTAGGGCGTTCCACATTTTAGCGGTTAGGAGCTAAATTAATTTAACCCCATGTTTGAGCCGAATCTGGGTTGAACGTGTTTTGTGGAACTCCCTCTGGTGGTGTGATTGTGGATTTCATTGACATTAAGGAAGTATTTTGACAGGTATCTTCATGGTGTAGCGAATCTTGTAGACCGACCAGGCCCATTGCAAGTTGCTAGTGTACTCTGTCTGTTTATGAAATTGAAAATGTTTGAGAACCGAACCACTGGTTTAAACAACATTTAGGAAGCAAGTCCCATAAAGCAACAACACTTTAGAAACAAGCCCCCCCTGCAAATGCAGATTAATTGAATATGCGGCCCCCAATGCACTCAATCAATCAATCAATCAATCAATCAATCAATCATTCAATCAATCAATCAATCAATCAATTATCAATCCCAATATTATATTTACAATATAAGCAGACCTGGCAACATTGGTTGTCGGGTCCGCGGCGCCAGGGGTCAGCTTCTTTTGCAGGTTGTTGATCCGGTCTGCCTTTAGAGCAGATACGGAAATGATGCATGCATGTATGTGTGTGCAGAAATTACCAAATATGGTAGGCGGAGATTTATACCGGATCACGTTGTTTATATCGGAATAGAAAACAGGCTTTTTACAGGTGCAGCCTGGCGTTGAGTGACGACAGGTTGTGGTTTACAAACTGTGGGTTGCGACACGAACTCACAACAGGAGGTCAGCTACAAAGTAGGCCTACAACTTTTTTAATTTAATGTGTGTGTGTGTGTGTGTGTGTGTGTGTGTGTGTGTGTGTGTGTGTGTGTGTGTGTGTGTGTGTGTGTGTGTGTGTGTGTGTGTGTGTGCGTGCGTGCGTGTGCGTGTGCGTGCGTGTGCGTGTGCGTGCAGGGGAAAAAACATATTTGAACTGGGGGACCCCCCCATCCTGACATATGAATTATGAGGCTATCAAGACACATCATTGTGGCATCAAACAACAGTGTCTATTATTAGGCTACTTCAGTGCAGGTAAAGCTTGAATGCTCTTGAGTCTTGAGAGGAATGTCAGGTTCCTTATTTGCGTGTGTGACACAATTAGTTTGACTCTCACAGATATTTTGAAAATAGCCCAAAAATATTGATTTACAAGCTCACAATGCCTTGTGAGCTTCTGCTATTTTCACAACAATGTTTGTCTCTTTCTAACATAATAGGGCCTATTTGACAATTTGGAAAAATGTCTAAAGTCACTCATCACATTGTTGCTTTAGAAATGTGCAGATATAACCTTATACACTCATATGGGCCTATTGATACTATGATAACATGTGGTATGCTGCCACTCCTACATATGAATGACACTGTTTCAAGATTCAAGAACACTTAGTTATTAACAAGATACTCGGTAATCTCCACATTATGTCCCCCGAAAATATCTGCTGATCTATTAAAAAGCTCACTGCGCTGTAGATCGTCTATTTGTAGAAAAGAGATATAGACATTATAAATGCACAAATATAACATAGATGTGCTTAAGTGGTTTGGTGAATTACATATATATTGTATTTTTGTCACATCTGGTAGCACACCAGAGCATCATTCAGCTTTAGATCAACAGTTGTACCCAGGTCCAGGGCCTACATGACTCACTGTGTTATTTGTTTTTAAATCACTAGGAACTGATTGAGAACTGCAGTCATTTTTTATCATTGATTTCCTATCTCTTGGTATGCTATAATAACTTAAGGACAATGTTTCAAGATTCAATGCTTTGTTTCAGTTGAACACTTTGGCAATGTGACAGTGACCTCTACAGGACGTTTGGGGGATGCTTTGAAGTCAGCAGGCTGCTACTGTACTTCTGTCTGTGTGTGTGTGTGTGTGTGTGTGTGTGTGTGTGTGTGTGTGTGTGTGTGTGTGTGTGTGCGCGCGCGCGCGCGTGCACGTGCGTGCGCGCGCGTGTGTGTGTGTGTCTCTCTCTCTCTCTCTCTCTCTCTCTCTCTCTCTCTCTCTCTCTCTCATTTATTTCAGAGAAACAGGGGCTCGCCTATATACAAATGCCTGGTTTCTGGACTGAAGCTTTTGGCCGGGATGTCCGATCATTTCATTGCGACCTGGATTTAGGGCGAGGGTTGTTACTAAGGTAACTACAAAACCCAAACTTCTACCAAGGTTGGGCTTGTACTGTACATACACAATTGTTTGGAAAGAAAGTTGAACGAACGGACATAAATACCAACAGTATTCACACAAACGGATCATCATTTTCATCATTTATTTCCAAAGGTGAACACAATTTAAATATAAGGAAAATTATAGTTATGTCCAGTTGTGTTTTATAGTTATGTTTGTGTAAACGATGCACTCTGAATATCAAATTAGGTTATAATAATGTTGCAACACAATGTTTTGTTTGTATATAGACAGGAATATTCATGACAAGATGTAGTTCAGCTACAGCGTACGTAGACCCGTGTACACACCACATCATCAGCTCCAAACATCTGAAACACAAGAAGTTGGGAGAAAAAAAATATTAAAATCAACAGTCTCATTTATTCTTTCGCCTGTACTGGTATGAAATCGTCGCTGTGGTGGAAAGTAACAAATTACATTTTTGAGGTACTTTTACTTTACTGGAGTATTTCCAATTTTCTGTATTTTTACTACAAATATTGTACTTTTACTCCACTATAATTATTTTAATACTTAGTTACTACTTACTTTGTAGATTTTGATTATTATCACAAAACATACACTTAGCCAATTTACAAAAGCTCACAATGCTCAAATGCTCCTTTTTCAAACACCACTACCATTATCACCACATGGCTGCTCTCTTTCTGTTCACAGAGGAATCGGAATGCTCTGTGAAAAATGAAAACAAATATCATACCAAAACCCAAAAATGTCTGAAACTAGCGTTGTGAGTTTGGTGTAGATCCGCTAAGACATTTGGTGTAGAGGGGGAAAAAAGATAAGTCCCCTGTGGGACTTCGGTCGATGAAGTATAAATAGAGTTTAAGAAGTGTTTAAGGAATTGACTAAACTATATAAGAGATTGACCAATATCGTCCAGTTATCGTATCCTCAACCATGCATCGTGATACGTGTCATATCGCTGTTCAGATGTATCGTTATACGACACGTACACCCCTACTCTATTGCAATGATGATTACTGTCACAATATAGAGCTACTATAACATAAAAACATCACTTACACCCACTCCATTAAGCATGACATGAGGGAAATATGTTTTGACATGACAAAACCGCAGAGAATACAATGCAATGTGACCTATGCTGGTACCAGAGCAAAACTCATGATCTGATCTTATAAAAATCTAAACCCTTCTCCAACAGATCCGTCTCATTGCACATGGATCCAAAAGACTCACACCCTCATCCTCAATAAAAAAAACATGTTGGTTCAAAGCCTTCTTTCTCTGGTACAAATCATTGTTGTTGTCGGGCAGAAACCTCGTATCTCCAATTCTCAATATTTCCATTTTTTTTAAATCTATTATTAATGCTCTACTTCGCCATACAAGTGTCGTGCAGTAACAAAAATATCTGATCGACAAGCTACCAAGGCGTTTGTGAGGAACACAGGTTCCTTTTTTCCATATCCTGAACACAGTAACGGTTTTAGACATACAAGCTTTCCACCCAACAGCAAGAAATCTGCGTCCCATCAGTAAAGAGGCTCTTGTTTGCAATGTTCCCCTGATTACTTTCCCACGGGGATTATTACTCAGTGTCAGTAAAAAATAAGAAAAAAAGGAAACACGACGTCAGGACCTGGACTCAAGCATTACTGGAACCAGGGACTGTTGTCCATCTGGTCTATAAAACACCAATGGGCCCTCCTGTTTACATGAAAGCACACGCAACCCCAGATGTGCTGGAGAAACTGTGGCGAGGTGGAAGCAAACCATTAGCATGTTTTCTGGGGTTGTTCTGGAATTCATACCTTTTGGAATGATGTCTTGGAGAAAATACAGGAGATTCTGGGTATACAAATATTCAGTGTTGGGGAAGTTACTTTGAAAGCGTAGCTTGTAAAGCTACAAGTAGCTCACCATGGCAGTAGCTTGATCAAGCTACATAGCTACCCCTGGAGAAATGTAGCTTGTAAAGCTACAGCTACATGGAAAAAGTAGCTCAGCTACTTTATATTTTTCAGCGTTAAATTGAGAATGTACATGCGGTGCATATGAAACAAAATATAATATCCTACAAAAAAGTCACATGCCACGATGCCAGCTGAAATATGCCTCTCAACAGTTTTATTAAAAAAAATAAAAAAAATAAAAAAGACTTAGAGACTTACACAAATAAAAGAGGATCTGTTGAGGATACTGTGTGTTATACATGGCATTTAATCGTCAATGTTAACACATCTTAACTGTAAAAAAAGAGACCCTTGTATAATGAGAACTACACCTACATTATAACTAAACAACTGTTACATGATGACATTTGATCGTCAACATTTGAAGACCCCTGTTCTAGACAGATTTTCCCCCATTAAAGAAAGGATAAAACAAACCAATTGTTGAGAATGTTATTAAAACGGGCATAGTCTTTACAGTCACACAAATAAAAGAGGATCTGTTGAGGATACTGTGTGTTTAAATGGCATTTGATCGTCAATGTTAACACATCTTAACTGTGAAAATAATAATAAAGGTCTCTTGATAGCCACACCTATAAATAAATCTTAACTTAACACAACCTAAACTGTAACTTAACTGTAAAAGAAAGTTGGGCCTATATTTTTTTATATGCCAGGGCAGAACCGTTTGTTGACGCGACACATGAGCAGTCTCTCAAAGTTCTTATCGGATAAGCGGTTGCGTTTGGCACTGAAAATGTCCTTGCCAACACTGAAAAGCCGCTCACATGCGGCACTGGATGGGACACCACTGTTGAACTTGTGGTGTTCTAGTGGGGGGGTTGTTCTAGTACAAGCATTAACACAGCAACCAATGGTCAAAATGAATATATTTATTTCATGTTATTGCCCAAAATTGTAGCTTGTAACTTGAGTAGCTAAGCTACCAAAAATTACCCAAAAAGTAGCTGAGCTACTTGACGAGGTACACCAATATGAATGTAGCTAAGCTACCACAAGCTACAGCAAAATGTAGCTAAGCTACGTAGCTCAGCTACATGTAGCTTAATACTCCCCAACACTGCAAATATTAGAGTCCTTTTTATTCCTATATCTGGGAGATTTACCAGATGAAATTACAGTGACAGGTACCGTATGAAAATATTCATGGCTGCAGGGAAACAAAGCCGTTAATGGCCATAAATGGCTACAGACAGAATCTCCATCTGTAGAAGACTGGCTTCAAAGTAGTTTTGACATGGAGAGGATGACTGCTAACTTGAGGATGAAGAGAGAGCCTCTACTGTACTGTACTGTCACTGTACTGTACTGGCACACCCGAAATCATCACATATACAGTTAACATGTGCGTGCGTTGTGTGTGTGTGTGTGTGTGTGTGTGTGTGTGTGTGTGTGTGTGTGTGTGTGTGTGTGTGTTACAGTAGGTTGCGCACAGGTGGTGAAAAACAACCATGCTATTTTCGTGCTCATACCCACCCACCCACCCAGCCAACCACCCAGCCAGTGACCCAGCCACACACATAGCTCCGTAAGGGAGTGGTTGCACCACTCAAAAAAAATGTGGAGATAAGAGGTTTCTGCTATATGTAAGTGTGGTGTTGGTGATGTGAGTGATCGGATGGAATGTAAGGTATGGTGTGTGAATGATGTTAACAGAGTTCACAGTCTCCATGGAGCTGTTAAAGAGGTGTCACAGGAAATGATCGTACTATTTTATTGTCAAACAATTCACTTTTTTTTTTAGAACTTGGAGAAGTGTGAATTTCTTTGCTTTCACTTCTTTTTTTAAAGAATTAAAATAAACCCATGACACACTATGAGTTAACCAGTAGTACTTAAACCCTATATATATTGGAAATAACCATATATAATCTTTTGTAAAGTGAAAGCTAATAAAGTAATCATTGTGGCTGCTGCTGAATGAAAGACATTTATTGGGTTCTATCACAAGCACCTCCTCATGAACATCCTGACTTGGCGCTGACTGGACTGGCAGCAGAGATGAGATGTTAGGGCGTGTCAGTGGATGAGCGGATAGTGTGTCCACCATACTGTAGCTGCATTGTGGCCTATAGCTGTTTTGATCATTCTGTGTGGAGATCTGTGCTGTGTCTCCTACACCCTCTCTGCCCAGTGTCCGACTCCTGGCTATTATCCAATCTGGGGCTGTACAATATGTCGTGACATAAGACTAATGTAGGATTTTAGATGTAAAGCTCACTACACACCATTGATTTGCCATGCAACCCCTTGCAAGATGCAACCATTATATCCCCAATGGCAGTTGCAAAGGAGTTGTGACTATTGCATTGGTGCGGTTTGGCCTTTAGGCAACAGCAGCCATCAGGGACAAATGTTGTGTCACATGATTTAATGACAAATGACCGTATACTGCATATATAGTCAAAATTGACGGTTTTCTACTTAGCAAACATTTTAGTGAAGAGTGTTTAAATGTCTGCTTATTCTGTTCAGAGACTTTTTATGTGACTGGTCGGTCACTGGAGTTACTGTGTGCAGTAAAATTACACTACAATGGATGGTTTGTGTTTTGTAGTTTGTTTTCCAGTTCACGTTAAAAACTACAGCAGATTAAAAACGTGGTAGTCTTAAGTCTAGCAAAGCAATGCAGCTGCAGCTAATCAAATTAATAATGGGTGTGTCCAGAAACACAGTAGTCAACCGTAATGTCAATATGCACATTAACAACATATATAACTTAAAATGTAACACACCCATTATTAATTAGATTAGTAAGCTGAACTGTTAAACAAACTACAAAATAAGCCTATAGGGTTTCATCCCCGCCCTTTAAAGCACAAGGCACAAGACAGACATGGCCCAACATGTTTATCTGTCCTCCACCTTTTACTGGTTATAGTTGAGAGAAAACGGTGACTAACAAGAGTCTCACTCATCATTTCAAGATGAGTTCATCTCCTCTACGTCCATTATTCATTCAGCACGGACCATGATTTGATGAGATTTAGCCTCTCAGACACAAACCTTACAATATGTGGTACCATAGGAGAGATAACAGGCAAATGATTATAAAAAGTCTTCACGCCCAGATTGGCGTTTAATTTTGTCCCATTTTAGGATCATTATAGTAATTGTAATTATCAATCAATCCAATAAATCAGATTGTATTGTCACTTCCACAATATACACATGGGCATACAGGGGAGCAAAATACCGTTCTCCACAACTCATGGTGCTTCACATTTAAAAACAATAGACACATTAAAAAAGAGGCAAAGCCTTTAAAAAAACCCATTAAGAGAGTAAAACGAGCAGACAACATTGGCAGGAGAAAGTGCTGATGCATTCAAAGAACATCAGAACATGGATGTCAGTTAAAGTGCTGGTAGGGCTTGTTTGTTTGTGTGTTCCTCGACAGAAAGGGGCGGTGGAATATCTAAGGTGCAGGACCACCTTTTTACAGGTTAAATTGAGAGGAAATTATGCCTAAACAATGAGTCTATAACTGACCAGGATGAGTTCGTCTCCTTTCAGCTCTCGACTCCAGAAGGTCTTGGGTCCATTTCCGTCCAGCAGGGTCTGTCTGCAGCTCATCTTGTTCTCTGTGTCCCACGTGGCCAGGCTCTGTGGACAACAAGCAGTACGTGGTGGAAAAAGTACTCAAATGTTTTACTTAAGTAAGTACTACTATACAAATTTGGCTCACTGGAAACTTGCCCTACACAAGTGGCTCTCAAAGTGCCCTTGAGTGGGTTACAAATGGCCCGTATGGGTGTGTAACTGAGAGTGTACATAATGGAACCAAATGGACCCGTAAGGGTCCATGTCGTTCCATTTGTATACTCTCAGAGTTATGAGGGTCCTTGAAATTAATAGAACCACTGTACACTAAATGGAACAGAGCCTTAATTAGTATCATCGGTAACCCCTGTGAAGGAAGTCAGAAGAGGCCCGGCCGGAAGTAAGAAGAGTTATTTTAAAAATGGCGTATTAATCCTGACTCACGGCGGTGGCCAATCACCTTGCACTTCCTGCCGTCGACAGTCTCCTCGTTGAACTCCTGGCCAATGAGGAAGTTGATCTCTGTGGTGCGCACGGTGGTGGAGGTCTTGATGTAGAAGTGCTCTCCGTTCTGCCTGATCTCCACGTGGGGCTTGGAGGCTGCCGCTACCGCCACCTTCCTCAGCATGGCGTTCACACCTGGTGGAGGGAAAAGGTACTCAACATGTTTTACTACGTACTGCTACCTATACCTCAGCATGGCGTTCACACTTGGATGCACAATAGTGAGAAACAGAGGCATAATTTCAGAAAGAAATAGGGGATGACAATTAGCAAGAACAGTGGATCTCCAAGTTCGCCACCTCTGACGATAAGTACAATGTTCACACATTTTTGTATGCCTGCCAGGTGCCAAAAAAGCATGTTTTACAACAAAATACAGTGCATCTGAAATCAACTTCTCGGGGGTGGATTGTTCTTAAAAACACTTAACCCCTATGTTGACCTGAGTGACCCAGGGCTCTGTACTAGGCCGGTAGGCCCCCTCCTTTTTTCCATCTATGCCAAATATCTTTGGCCAAAATAGGCAAATATAAGCTCAGAGTCACAACACATCGCAATGGCTATTTTTGCCAAATGTTCACCACCAGAATATATTAGGGGCACATAGTTCACCCTGTCAGGTGTAAAGGAGCGACTTGGGCACTCATGCATGAAGGAAGCATGAGTTCAAGTCCGTTGCTCTCCCCAGGTTGGCGGAGGGTGTGTAGAGCTCAGGATCACATTAGATAATTGACACAGGGGTGGAAAAATGGGTTACAAAATGTTGATAAAAATGTAGTTAAATAAATAATAATAATAAATACAATCTGTAACATAATTTTTTGGAAGTCGGGGGCGTAAGAAATATCGCTGATGCCGGGGCAGAAACCTCCTATCTCCATATTATTATTTTTTAGTTTTTTTTCTTCATAAATTAACATCCTACATGATCATACTACAGCGTCGCACAAAATCATCAAAGTAGAAGATCCGCAGATCTGCTACTTTTGAATTTGAATGCTGAAAAGTACCAGTTTTTGGACATACGAGGGGTTTCCACCCGACAGAGACGACGTCGCAGTCTAAATCTCTGTCAGGTTTCATATAAAAGCAGAGCCTCCAGCAGCTGCAGTGGAGAACTGGAGATTCTAATCGGCAGATGTTGCAAAACACACAGAGGAGATGCAGTGACAAGGTGATGAGTGCCAGGAATTCTGCCAGAGTCTCAGTGTTTTGTTTAAACTCTGCTGTCCCATCTAGACCTTGATAGATTCTGTCCCGCCAACAGACTGCCTGGAGAAAAAGCTATTAACCCTGCCGGTCACGCTCTTACAGTACAAACAATTAGACCAGGGGAAGGCTCCCATTATTTTGTTTCCCATTCATCCTTTACTTCCAGTCTATCATTGAGATGCAACATCCATGCCCTGTGAGGCATATAAATGTAATTAAGTACCAAAAGTAAAAGTACTCGCTATGCAAGTTTTCGATGTATTCAAATCTTTTGAAAATAGCAGATCTACAAGCTCACAATGCATCGCATCGGAATGCATTTAATGCAAAGGAGTCTCCAGAGACATGGACAATAGACTGACTTTTTTAGGGTTTATAAATCCATATAACAATCATAAATACAGCTGGACGTCTCAAAAGTCAATATCTGAAACTCAATATCTATTCAATTATTCATTCATCTATTCATGAATAATGTATTTTCTTCTTTTGTACAAACAGCAGACTTGATAGTGATATTAACAATATTAATATTGCTAATTTAAAAATAATGTATACTGTACATACATTTCAACCATTTGGAGATTTGTTTTTTGATAGACTGAAAAAAACCCCACACTTTCTCAAGTTCTCCAAGCATCTGTGTCATTTTTGACGTTTATTCAAAAATAGCAGATCTACAAGCTTGCGGGTAAATCTTTTTAACGTTTTTGAAAAAGTCGTGAAAGTGTTGAGAACTACTTATATTAGAAGGCATTTATAGAATCGGCCTCATGGGTCTTATAATGAAATAAAGTGAGAGATTAATCAATTGAATCATCTTACCGAGCGCTTTGAGCAGTTCGTCAAAATTCTCACTGCTTTTCATTTTCCAGTTGCCTGCGAAATTGGGCATTTTGTTGTTGGAGTGTCGAGGTCCTCTTCTTGAAATCTCTGCTTGTTCGGTCTGCCTCCTTCTCTGTCTCTTTCTGCTCCCTTTCAACCTTTCTCTCTCTCTCTCTCCCCCTCCCACTCTCTCCCTCCCTCCCACTCTCTCTCTCTCTCTCTCTCCCTCCCACTCTCTCTCTCTCTCTCTCTCTCTCCCCTCCTCTCTCCACCATCTAATGATCCCACAGAGAGAGCAGGCCTCACCCCTTCTATCACTTTCTCCTTTCACACACACACACACACACACACACACACACACACACACACACACACACACACACACACACACACACACACACACACACACACACACACACACACACACACACACACACACACACACACACACACACACACACACACACACACACACACACACACACACACACACACACACTTAATGGTTTGTTCTCATTAGAGAATTAAACGCCCTTGTCTCAACGACCGTTTGTAAATGATGTGCACATATAAGTTCGGCTGGCCTCGTCTGGAATGTCAATTCTCTCATTAGCGGCATCAATGGAGAATGACTGCGGCGGCGATTACCTGGGCTTCTATGGACATGAATGAACCATGGCCTTTAGAAAAGAAAAAGTTCTCTAAAGAACCTCTTATCTGAGGCTGTTTGTTTGTTGGCTCTCTGGTTCGTTCTGATATAAATGTTGAGAGATATTTGACATCCTGACCAATGCATACTTTACAAAACTAGCCTTTTTTTGTTACTTTCCCCTGATGCAAAAAAGTGCATTGAACCCCTCTACTACACACACACACACACACACACACACACACACACACACACACACACACACACACACACACACACACACTGTGACACACGTATGCATGTACACACAGACACACTCGCAAACACAAAAACGTGTTTGTCCTACTACTATAGTAAAAGACTATACAAGCTCACAACACGTCACAGGCGTGACTGAATTATTCAGTAATCAGAGTGAATCAGGCATACATGCACCGCCTACCCTGACATCAAAATCTAACCTTAAAATACCTTATCCTAACCATATCCTCTAAACCTAGCCTTATCCTAATCCTAACCCATACATTTTTGAGGGGCGCTAGCTGTAGTGTAGATTTTTGTCCTAACACAAACATTAAATGCCATTGACAATGATTGGAGAATTTACGTCATAGAACTATGTTCATCATATACAAAGAACAATGAAGCAATAGACAATTAGAACAAATAGACATGTTACGTCATGATGACAAATTCTCTGACACAAACATTGAACTTGTATATTATATACTACACCTCTAATGTTTTTTGTTTTCATGATGTACAATGATAAGAGCGCCCCTCACTCCCACACTGATGGGACTTCTTACCATAAATCAACCGTTTCTCTTGTGAGTACCATGCAAGGAAATTGTGCACTCACAAACAATGTCTATTTCTCAAATTCTACTATACTTGTGAGGGCCAAAGTCCCCCCACACAAGAACGCACGCACGCACGCACGCACGCACGCACGCACGCACGCACGCACGCACGCACGCACACACACGTCGTCCCATGAGAATAAGAGGTCCTCCCCTCTCTCAGCACACACCCCTCTAACCCCAGCCAAGTTGGATTTGTTCTCATTCTGACGCGCGTCCCATCAATCTTTTTGACAAAGTGCCTTCCGGACAGCGCCTGATAATTAATGTATAGAATGGAGCGGAGAGCACTTTGTCATCCCTCCAGGATGTGTCAGCTTCAGAACCCCCCCCCCCCACCCCACCCACCCACCACACCGGGGGTCTCGGCTTGTTTGTCTCACTCATCAATAGATTTGTCTGTTAAGGCTGCGTTTACACTGGAAGAACCAAATCTCCATTTTATTTTTGCCTAGCCAGGTTGGAATCAGATTTGGTTTTGATCAACTCTGAACTAGCCTGACTACACGTCTGGCTTATTACCCAGGCTAACTCTGAACAGCATTAAAACACAGAAACCACAGGTGGTTTGAGACGTGACTCAAATCTGATTTATAAAGATGTGTCTCTGTCTGGACACTCTGAAAGTGATATTACATAGTTTCTGAGGCAGAAACCTCTCGTCTCCATATTTTTACTTTATTGCGTTTTTGTTTTTTCTTCATAAATCAAAGCCCTACTTGATCTACAGCGTTCCCTGAACAGCATATAAAAGTAGTTCCCCGAGAATCACTGCTTTACATGGCTCCTATATTGTCCAATCGGGCTGAAGAAAAAAAGGGTCTAAATAAAAATTGACTTCTTTCTAATGGACCCTTTCATCTAAATAGCATAATGAGATGTGACCTTTGGTGTCAAAACTTCCCCCTCAACAAGACACACACAACATGGCCCCTGGTTATAAGTAAATCAGTTGAATACATTATCTATTGAGATTGCATGTTCACATTATGGAATTCTGAACCCTCATCCTCCTCAGTGGATAATTGATTCCCAGAGGAATATGGCTAAACGATGAGGACCAAAAAAAGCAACAATATTGCACAGATATTAACCACTTTCAACCTGGTGTCTCTATTGGGGCCATGTCATTATATAGGGGAACATTTAAAAGAATCATTGGTGATATGTACTATATTGTCTCTGTTGGAAACCTCATATACATATAGGCAATAAGAGCAGGTGGAGCCAAATACTGTAGTATAACTTGACTCTACAGAAATGAATGTCTTGCTGTTATGAGGATAACATTGAGCTTGGTTGGTGTGCTAAATAATAGTTAGTAGTTATACTGTAGGCCTGCATTTTTCCATGCTCTATTGTTGAAGCTGCATATATTCTTTGATTCATTCACAATTTCACATTTTCTCTAGTTTGTGACATTTCATACATTTTAGGGACTTCTACTCAAGTCAATTTGTTATATCCCACCCTTGATAAGTGAAGTAAAAATAAAACTACTGACTGTTTTACCCCATTTTGGATTGGTGGATTCAATAAAAGCACACCTTTCCTACAAGCCCTCATTATGTGTTACTATGACAATATGTCAGAGTCACTTCAAAGTAAAGAAGACATTCTAAAGATATCCGCTTATTGTAGGTATGTGTTCAAATGACTATATCTCATATTTACATTCAGATATTGACATTATTCCTGTTCCAGAATGTAGAAGGATATCCTGGCTTCAAGCATGCCATGTTTTAAACCTCTCAGAGCTTCATATTGTGAATCTACATGAGTTTATATGCCTCAACCTCCAGACGGACAGGCTTTGTTTTTTAGTTAGTTTGAGGTGTATAACTTTATATATGAATTTCACCACATTTGCAGTAAAACAAAATATATACAAACAATCCATTTCATGTATAGGAGGCCTTATTTATTTCAAAGGACCCCCAGTATACGCAAGGACCCCATTTGTTTTGATTTCATGATTTATAGGCCATCTCTCTATGACCCCGATATATAGCCTCTTATATGAGATAGATAATAGTGAAACTTATCAAAAATAATAATTCATTTACATTCTCTTGTTGAACATTAGCGTTAGTGTAAGGACGCTGTGGACAAGAGTTCTGTGTTCTTGTATTAGTTTAATTAAATCATTACCTTGGTTACTGTGCACTTTCACTTCATGTAACTAACTGTATTGGATTCATGTAGCCTATAAGCCTACACATGTGTAAATACGAATTGATTGATTGATTAAACAACGATGTGCTGCCCAATCCAAATGTTATTTATTATAAGTGATGTTTACCAAGCAGCCAAAAATCTGATTAATGATCATCTTAAAATGATACAAAAACATGGATTTTTGCACAGGATTTAAATAGTATTATAGAATGTATACAAGCATGACATGACTAAATACTTTACATATAGCGAGCGCGTGGTTCAACCTCTGATTGGTTACTGTCTGTCTGGCACTGCCCGTCTTTGCTCCGTAGTGGGAAATATTGCTTGGCATTGCCTTGGGGGTAGTAAAGTAAACAAAAGGCCCGGGTTGCAAGTATAAGCATGTGGACCAGGGCCATTTGCAACTTGAGTCGTGGCTGACCCGGCTGGGCCGACCGATAAACAACACGTGGAGCACGTTCCCGGTGCCGAGTACAAACACAACCCGTACCAGAGGAGACACAACCTGGACCTGATGTGCCCGTCCCGGATGAACAAGATGAATTGAAGAGGAAGAAGTGTGTGTGTGTGTGTGTGTGTGTGTCTGTGTGTGTGCGCACGCACGTGTGTGCGTGTGTGAGGGACTGTGACTGTGTGTGTGCTTGTTCCTTGAGTCCTGCATTTTGCAGTTAACTCATTTTATTTGACAATTTCTCCTGCGCCAGCTATTCCCCTGCGGTGCTGCCTTCACCCTTTTTGCGGTTTCAACCCGGTCAAAGGTCAAAGGCCTTTTTTAATGGATCCTATGTCTGTAAAGCCTGATACAAATATCAAACTCCCATACTGGCCATATTTATAAATCAGTTCAAGGAGCTTATTTTCATTCCCATAAGGAGCTTGGCAGGGTTGACGTTTCACTATTTTTGTATATTCTTTCATTTTGGAAAAGGTATATTTAGTCATGTCTTACAACATAAGTTGCACTACCTCAAGTTATTTTGTTGTTTGCACTGTAAATGCAAATATTATACTTTTGTAAGATGGGAACCCTGGGCTCAGTGGGCTGATTGTGATACCATGTTGTGGTTCTGATTGTTATAATGTATACAATAAATACAATCTAAATATCCTGTTGTGCAATGGGTCTTGTGTCATGCACTAGGGGATGCACAGCAAAACAGGGAGTCTACACAAGAGCATAAACGTTTTGTAATGATATTTATTATAGTAAGGTAATTAAAGAATAGCAAATAATGAAGTGTGGGATGTGAGGATATCAGTTATCAGTAATGTCTGCAGTGTACGGATGTGTACGGATGCACGCTTTTCCGACTCACCGAAGATCCGAAGCGGGGGGACATGCGATGTGAAAAAGCGATGGTCCGACATGTGCTCCTCCCGTGATTGCGGTTAGGGTTAGGTTAGGATTGAGGTTTCGGATCAATAGTATTTTGGAACTAAAGCCTGCACCCGTGGAGAGTGGTGGGTGCGTGTTGTATTAGTTGGTGCAAACTGCAAAACATAACTTAAACAAAAGGGTGGTTAGGCCATTGAGCCAGGTGACAACCCTTAGCAGGTCCTGCTTGCAAGGAGGACAGAGAAAGAGTGAGCTGGAGCCAGGAGAGCTCCCTATATACTGCCCTAAGCTCCACCCACCTCAGGTGAGCACAATTGGGCTGACGGCCTGCTCCACTCTGCCATCACAGAGGCTGCCGGCTAGCCTACAGTGAGGCAGAGGGGGCAGGGCCGTCGGTCACACTTGTGTACTGTACACACAGCTAGGCAGGGACTACAAATGTCACGCCCCCAAATGAGACAGCTGTCAAAAATTGGAGATCTTTTGAAAAAAAAAAACCCTTATGGACCCCTGTGGGTCTGTGGACCCCACTTTGAGAAGCACCAGTCTATAGACAACATAATCACACTCGAGTTTTATGATAGCATAAAAATTCCACATGGCAGCCTACATATTGTGGATAATGCGCCTTTAGTTCTTTTCAAGGTAAATTGCAGACAATCCACCAAGATTGAAAGTTTACAAAACAAACCTTCAAATAGGAAATGATTTCACATGACGTGTGATGGCAGTGTATGACAAAAAGCCAAAAAATATATAACAGCAGTGTTGATTTCGTTTTTCGACTACATTTTTTCACTGAGGAAAACGTAATAAAATCTAAATAAAATAAATACTAAGCTATTATGACTAAAACGAAAATTTTGTCAACAGATCTAGACTAAAATGTTAGGGAGGATGACTAGTGGAGAAGAGATCTGTAGAACTAAAAGACAAGTCATTTCATACTTGGTCGAGCTTCGGGTGTAGCAGATCTATAAGCTTACAACGCATCATGCTGCAACACGTGAGCTTGTAGATTGTATTGTATTTTCAACATGCAACCAAGTGTAAAATCAGACAGACCCCCAAAAATAAATGTTACCGGTAATCGACTCAAATCTGAAAATTCAACACTGACACAGGGCAAGTCACACCAAGATAATACACACATGGACATGAATAATATTTCAAGATTTATTTCATGGCCTTGAACATTCCTAGCCTGAGAATAATGTAACTATGACCACAGAGAGAATAAAGAGACTTTTCCTTCATGAGCTATAAATTAATATAGAAGTTTAAGACCAAGAAAGCTGCCTTTCACCAAACCTCAGCATCCACCCCGTTACATCTGGTAATATCACAGTCTATGCATTATGAAAACCACCTTATGTTATCTGCTGCTATGACACCTAACGTCTTAAAAATAAAAACATGAAAATAATAAAAACGTATCAGTTTGTGCTTCTCTTAAAAGTGACCCAATATACTTTATTAATGGTACATAAAAACAACGTGATCAATGATAACCCCCACATGAAAAGGAAGACAACATATCTAAGAAATTATACAATCACATATTTTGGCGTGTGAAAAAGAATGCAACTATACACTGTTGCACTATTGTCACAGTAAGAAAACATACAGTAGGACTGCATCTGCGGAACACTATTCAAACCAAACTATTCAACTTCATTTGTCCAAAACTGAACTCAATTAAAAATTCTGCGCCATGCTTAGTTCCAGCTGCTACTTTCAATCGTGAAAAGTAACGGTTTCGAACATATGAGGTTTCCAGCCGACACAGATGATTTGCTGGTGGTCCGGTACAAAGAAACCACACCCACACAGTATCGAGTACGACTACATCTTTTTTAAATTTAAATACATCAGCTGCATTATTACCCATTTAAATATTTTGTCAAAGCTTTTAACCCATTTTGACCTGCGAACAGATTCTAAAAATGTCTTCTACATCCCGACAGTTTTCTGAAAAAGCTATGTTTCTATGTCAGTCGTTCTTCGATTTGTCAAAAATAGCAGACCTACAAGCTCGGCGCGCTATGTAGATCTGCTATTTTTCAATAGCTAAAGCACAACATGATGCTAACACCAAAAGGGGTTCTGCCCAAAATGGATTAACTAAGATATTGACTAAATTCCTGCATGTGCATTGCTACAAAATAAATGACAGAGTGGTTCTGTGTAAAGCAGTGTTAGCCTGCCAAACGCCAAAGGTTTTAGCCTGTGACCCAAACTAATGAAAATAGCAGATCTACAAGCTCACTTCACGCCACGTTGTGATCGGCTATTTTCACTACTACTTAAACATTTGTTTTCTAATTTATGGAATTTCTTCGATTTTTCTTTGATTTCTTCACGAAATTGCTTGTTTTGACCGAAAACGTATACGATCTCCTCATGCCCAACAACTTTTGTGTTCTGACTTTTGACCTCTGACCTTTAGATCTCCCACCATTTTGAATTATATGAAACTATCTCCTCCCGGGATCTTTGATCAAAATACACAAACATTTCTACACATGAACTTTGGACCTATGTCGACAAAACAAATCGGGATCAGATCAACATATTTTTGATCACACGGGTGTGATTTTTTAAACAAATGAACTTCTTCTGACAGAGTATCCCGTCATAAAATCAATTTGGTCCTAAAAACAAGGCCTTTGTCGCCTCTCTGTCTGGGGAGGCATACTATGGTCCGACGGAGCATTGGTTCGAAGGAGCATTGGTCCGAGGTGCGTTGGGGGTCGGGAGAGGGTTGGGGTTAGGTTTAGGTGTGCTGCCCCGGGGGAGGTTAGGGTTAGGGTGAGGGTTTGAGGTAGGTTGTCGTTCAGACCAATGCTCCGGCGGGCCAAACACTTGAACCCCTCTGTCTGTCCTGCTACAACAGGAGAAAGCAGAGTCCGACCAGCGTATGAAGGACCTGAGAGATAAAATGGAGGAGGTGCTGAGAGAGCTGTCTGCCACAGAGGAGCAGGAAGTCTCGCCCGAGGCATGATGATGGGACCATCATGGGGCCATTGGGGGGTTCCTGAGCCTCTAGCAGGACCACGCAGAGCTGGAGAAACAGCTGAATGAAACCAGGGTCCTGCTTGACAGTTCAAGTTTCGAGTGGAAGACAAAATACAAAGAGCTGTTGGCTAAAGTCAGGCTCTTCCAGGAACAGCTCAATGACTTCGCTGCAGAAAGAGATGCGCTGCTCAACACCGACACAGTACCGGGAACATATTTTTTTAATTTAAATTCATTAGCTGCATTATTAACCATTATAATATTAAATATACATGGTGAAGCTGAAGGACGAGAACCTTGCGCTTAAACAGGTGTCAAATCTGCGTTCCCGAGTGGGGCAGTCCCAGATGGAACAGCTTAAGTCGGAGATCCCTGGAGCTGCCCCCGCCGCAGGTTTGATCCCAGCCAAGCCTTTAGAGACGGTGGAAATCATCATTTGTAGGTGGGGCCTTCGACCAGTCAACATTTTGGAATTCATCATTGTTTAACCGACCAGAGGTGTCGCGAATTAACAGTGTGTCGGAATGAAAGTGAATCTTTCTTTATGTCAATGTTAATGGTGTTAATCAATGCCGAGGAGGATGGCGTCAATGGTGACGCGGGAGAGACACAAAGTGTTGTTTTCTTCAATTAAATAAAGATAAAACTGAGATAATTGTTTTTGGACCACAGAAACAGAGACGGAGTGTAATTTCTCACCTTGAATCGCGGTCTCTTATACCCAAGAGTCAGGTGAGAGATCTTGGTGTTATCCTAGACTCGGATGTAATTTTAACAGTCATATCAAAACTGTAATTTCATCTGCCTATTATCACCTTAAAAATATTGCAAGAGTTAGAGGAATTATGTCCAAGCAAGACCTAGAAACACTTATACATGCTTTTGTTTCCAGTAGACTGGATTACTTCAATGGTCTGCTCACAGGACTTTCAAACAAAGCACTTCGTCAACTCCAACTAATTCAGAATGCTGCTGCTAGAGTCCTGACAAAAACTAGAAAATATGACCATATTACTCCAATCCTAAAATCCTTACATTGGCTACCAGTGTCCCAGAGAATTGATTTTAAAATTGTATTACTTGTCTATAAATCTGTTTGTGGCTTTGGGCCCAGCTACATCTCAGACATGCTGAAGCCATATGAGCCCTCCAGAACCCTTAGGTCATCTGAGGCTGGCCTACTGATAGTTCACCCGATATCTGGAACAAAACATGGTGAAGCAGCATTCCACCATTATGCACCACAAACCTGGAATAGCATTCCAGGTTACATTAGAAAATCCCCAACCATAGCCGTTTTTAAGTCAAATTTAAAAACGCATTTATTTAACATTGCATATCCCAATTAACTGTGTTTCTATTAAAGGTGGGAGTATCTGTTGTAATGTAATGTAATTGTATCTATTATCTGTATTCATTTTAAAGTACACTGTTGCACTCTGTTTTTATTCTGTAAAGCACTTTGAATTGCCTTGAGCATGAAAGGTGCTATATAAATAAAATTGCCTTGCCTTGCCTTGTGTGTGAGAATCTACTGTTGGACAGATATTGGTTTCTTTACTTGGCTTACTTATGATTCTGGATGACTATTTCTATGTATTGCCTTGTGTTGTTCCATGCTTACTGTAAATTGCTCTGGATTAAGAGCGTCTGCTAAATGGCTGAATTGTAATTGTAAATTGAAAGCTCCGTCCTCAGTTTTTGAAAAACGCTTAAACCTGATTTTCTACACACAATCTATGTACCATTATCTGAAATCCAAGTTGAAGAGAAGTTTGTACGTGACAATTTGTACAAAAAATATAGCTGCAAGCAGCGATAACAGGCACTTTGAACAGGCATCGCTCATGCATCGTCTGTCTGTCTAAAAGGGCCATTCACACTGAGCACCATAACTGCAGCCAGCAAGCAGTGTTGTTGAGCAGCCTGCACTGCTCAGTTCACACAGGTGTGATTATTCTTATTGCTGGGATCTGCTTGCAGTTATACATTAATTACCTTTTTTTAGGATCGTTTTTTGGAAATGTTTTAAAATCATAATAATTAAAAACAATATGTAGTAAATTAAAAAATAAAGGGACATATACAAATGTATCCACGACCCACTGTTTGTGAACCACTGGGTTGAAGAGATATTTGTCAGGGAGACCATAATGTCGACGGGTATTCGACATTATGGTCAAATATACATATGGAGGTATGTAATATACATCATGGAGGTTAGGAGGTTAGTCATAACTCTAACATGCTACAGTTGTTGTTATAAATTTCAAAAGGAAAACAAACACACTGGAATTATTGAGGTGGGGGGGATGGGTTGGCTATGGAAGCCATTTTTGGAGACAGCGACTAAGAAGTGTGTCCATTTTGGTCCATCGGGTAATATTATTACAAAACAGTAACACCTGTCATATCAGATATAATAGTCCCCCGAGTCCCCCCTATACTATTGGATGTTGTATTTTGTCACTGCACATTTGCACACGTGGGATTTGTCATTATTTACCCATCCTAATCCTAGGAGCAGTAGGCTGTATAATACATTTATGTACACATCGTATTTGGAGCAGTGGGATCTCTAATACAATGCCCGGGGACAGTGTTGCATTGGTCATTGCACGGAGTACCACACCGTATCCCTAAGATTTTTCAGGAGCTTGCGCACAAGCCCATGCATTGATTAAAAACAACCTTAAGTTCACACCAACAAAGGCTGTAGTACCGAGTGTCACAGCAGTGTGAATTAACATTGGAACAAGCTCATTGTGTGACCTGCAAACTCCTGTAGTGTAGGTTTTAAGCGACATGGGCCTGACATCATTAACACAGCGTAACCCCCCCAAAGATAAAATCACCAATGCAACACTGCCCCGGGATCAGTTAAGTGTCTTGCTCAAGGACACTTTGATATGGCAGGAGGCGAACCGGCAACCATCTGATTCCCAGACGATGGCCACCTCTACCGAATCAGTCACAGCTGCCCCGAGGATCTGTGCAAGACCCGTACAAAAAACTAAGGTTTGAGGGCTTAAACTGCACAGGGCCAATATTATGTCCCTGAATATATATATACTATGATATATATGTCTGGGTCAATTCTTTATATTTAGAGATGTTCCTCTACCAGTGCCAGGAGACCACCAGCTCCAGAGATGTCACTCTACCAGTGCCTGGAGTCCACCAGCTCCGGGCGCAGGCTGAGTTTCTTTAGGGTCTCGTAGCCCACCACCATGACGATGGCGGTGGGCGTGGAGGAGATTATGCGAGCCGACAGGCCCTTAGTCATCCCCCAGACGCCCTCCTCCGCTATGAGCTGCTTGAAGGTCTCGATGACCGACGACCTGCCTTCCACCTGGTCAGTGGGGGAAAAACGGCACACAGACAGTATGTGAACATTAACACTCAGTGGTCCTTTTTTAAACCAGCTCCTCGCCACTCGCCCTACACACAAGCACTCAGTTTGAGCATAGATATGTAAAAAATAGAGACGGTCCACGATGGAAGGGGAATTCCGATGCCGTCTCTATTATTTATATATGTATTTATGATAAAGAAGGCCCACCAGCGTCTCTTTTTTCTGAGGAGATTGAGGAAAGTTAAACTTTCCCACCAGAATCTGGAGAACTTCTACCGCTGTACCATTGAGGGTACACTCACCTACTGCATTACAGCTTGGTATGGAAACTGTACTGTTGCAGAGAAGAAAACAGAGGGTGGTGAAAACATAGGCTCTTCACTGCCAACAATAGAGTCCATCTACATAGAGTCCCCCCCCCCCCCCAGGACAATAATTATATGAACTGACTGTACATAAACTGTTTTTACTCTTGCCAATACTAACAACTATTGCAGTACTATATGACTAACTTTTTGTATTGCATTTGGATTGATGCCAACAGATTAATTTTGTTGTACACTTGTGTCCAATGACAAAATAAAATCCATACATGATCCATCCATCCATGTATGCTCAAACCAAGTGCAAGTGTGTAGGGCGAGTGCCGAGGAGCTTGTTTCAAAAAGGGGTATAGACACTCCCCATGTCCACTAGGACTAGGTAAGTACCCTAGGCCCTAGTGTACTTACCTAGTCCTAGTCGACATGGGGACATGGGGCCCCTAGGGCCTAGGGGAGGTAGTGTAGTCTAAGTAAAAGTATTGGAAATACTAAAGTATTTGAACCTGAAAATTGTACTTGCGTACAGTACTTCAGTAAATAAACTAATTCCCACCACTGGTCCGAGTACATACCTGGACTCTAGCTCTGACCACATCCATGGGGTTGGTCACGGTGGAAGCTGTGGCTGCGGCCATTGGTCCAGCTATAGCTTGTAGAACCAGATGAGGACAGTCACTGGGAGCCAGTCTGGACAGCTGCTCTGTGGACCACAATGAGAATCAAACATTTTATTATTATCATTCTACACACATATACTCCAGTTTTTATTTGATAACCTACTCACTGAGGTGTTTGGGAAACTACAACATGACATCACTGTGCGACTCACCGCAGCCCTTTTTGGGGGGGGGGGGGGGAGAAGGGAGGAAGGGGAGAGACATGCAGCAAAGGTTGTCATGAACGGGACTCAAACACGCAACGCACTGTCAGGCCAGAGGCTATATGTGGCATGAGACTGGACCACTAGGCCAGCGGGCGCCCCCATCTCTCTGTTTTAACTAACTACCACAATGGTTATCACATAAAAACTGGAGTATGCGTAATTAGCTAATTATTTATTTCTCTTAATTTAGTCGTTATGCCAATTCATTCCTTCCCCCTACATTTCATTCCATCGACAGACACAGTCTGGGTCTTGACTATGTATGGCCAAACGGACTAATGAACGGACTAATTGACGATGAGTCCAGCACTGACGAATGTTCTATGGCCGAAACGCTTGCTGCTTCTTTTTTTTTAACCTTTCATTTGAGCATGATAAAATAAAATATTTTGTTATTGTTATTATTTGCTTAGTTTGCTTAGTTTTTGAGTCCACTGCGCCGCAGTCAACCCTGAACAAAAGTACAAAGAAGGGGCACTACCGTTTGTTTGTTTTTATTTTTTTATCCCACTATTTTGTAACCCATTTTTTCACCCGGTGCCAATGCCTAAACTGTAATCCTGGGCGCTTCTCTCCCTCTGCCAACTTCGGGAGAGCCCCGAAGTGAGCTCATGCTTCCTTCAATGCATGAGGAGTGAGCAGGCCACTTCTTATCACCTAACAGGGGGGAGTTTCCCCGGTAGGACATAGCGCCTGGAAGGATGGAACACGTTATTTACAAACAGTTAATTTCCCCTCCATCACGTGCCCTGGCTGGCCAGGGGGAGGCAGTATAGAGACCAGGGTTACGGCATGTATTTTGTTAGGGTAACTCCCCTAGGGGACACAGGGAGAACATGCAAACTCCACACAGATAGGCCCTTTCGCCAAACCCAGAGCCATAGATATAGACAGAGTTACGCAAACTGCGTTCACTTCATGGGGCCAGTCCAATGGCGGCTCCTACATAGACTTCCATTGAGAATGGGGACAACCAACTGGGACAAGTCCTGGACCGGAAGTAGGCAGAAATGCATTGGACTCAGGCAACCGCCTAGCTTTAATGATCTTAAATCCCTTTATTTTAGATTGTTTTGTAGTAATAGTACAACATAAACATTAAAGAGACTTTTATTGTTACTGTACAATACATTAAAACAGTTGTCATTGTGCACACATGCCTAAATAGCTCTTATCTGCGCCACCCTCGTTAAAAACAATGTATTTCCAACTCCAGCTTGTCTCAGTTCAGGCTGCATGAACAGCGCTCGAGCGCTCAAGCACTCAGTTTCCGCCCCCTCAATATCGTAACTCTTCTATTAGATGACTCTGGCCAAACCCACCTTGGGTAAGTTTACCCTGGATCTTACCTGCATAAAAGTGATAAAAGGGCCACCAAACGGCGCTGTTGGGGATGTAGGTGAGCAGAGAGGCCACGTAGCCCCGGTAGAAGCCACGCAAACCGTCCACGGCGAATATCTGCGAGACGATGTCCCTGGTCTGATGACCGAACATCCTCTTGGGTTGCCGTTTCCCTGCCGCCCCAGCGTCCACCTGGGGCACGGCGAGGCGGAAGCGCGTGAGCTGCTCCCCGCCTTGAAGGCCCTGCATCATCAGCTGCTGTGACACCACGTCGATGGGGACTGTGATGCTCTGGGCCACCAGCGAGGCTGATCCCCCCGCCACCAGGGACTTCAGCGTGTTGTCCGAGGTGTAGTTTGACACGTACTTCCTCACCAGCTCGTATGTGGTGATGTAGGCCTGACCTGAGGAGAGGGGCGTGTGGGACACGATCATGACATTTTTAGTCGCTGTCGGGCAGAAACCGCCTATCCTTTTTTAGTTTTTTATGCCAGGTGCTTGAAAAGCGCCTGAACTACATTTACTAACGACCGTACTGAAGACCGTAGTCGTAGTGACAACCGTTGTGGACACATTTCCATGATTGTCTGCCTCTAAGCCAATGGAAGACTTATCCAAAAAACCCATACTCTGAATGCCGCAACATGAAGCTGTTGTGTAAGGGGTTTGTATGAGAACTGAGAGCTTGCTGCACCTGGCAGTTGTAGTCAATCTTGTTTTTCATAATGTAACGCCCTACTTGATGTACTACAATGGCACACAAAAGCATCCCAAAAATAGCAGATCCGCAAGCTTTCAAATGTGGCGCGAACGCTGCAAAGCGACACTTGATTGTGTAATCAATAATTGTGACAGTTTCATACCGGAGATGATCGTCAAGGTGTTGACCATGAAGCCTCGGTAGAGGCCGCGCACGCCCTCCGTCCGCAGGATCTTGAAGAAGGCGTCAAAGGTGCCGCTGTAGAGCGACTTGCCCTTCTGCACCTGCAGGCGCGTGCGTATGAGTGTGGCGGGGTAGACGGTGGCCCGGATGGTCATGGTCATAAACACCCCGAAGGAGTAGAACTTCCTCTTGTCCAGGTCCTCCCATTCTATGATCTGGATGTTCTTCTTCTGCTGCATGGTCGTACCTGGTCCTGCACCCAGCCCTCATCAGACCGAAACTCTGCACTACAAAAAAACACATTTAACACAACTCATTGACTGCCGACTTTGACGACTGCTACGTACGTTGATTTAAAAGTTATTTAATATTCAACCATTTATTGCATCATCTTATATACAAGTTCACAAGAGTAAAATATTTAAAAAGCAAATTATTACATGTGTGTGTGTGTGTGTGTGTGTGTGTTTCCTGGCATCTATTTAGTTAGGAATAGGATTGTCTAGTAGATGTGTTGGGTGTGTCACTTGCTGATTACTCATTTGCAGAGCATCTTGTCCATTGTGATGGTTGTATATAACGCACGTGTACGCCTACTTTGTATACTTATTACTTAATTCCTGACGAAGACCTGAAGGGGTCGAAACGTTGTTTCTCTTCAATTAAATAAAAAGTTTGGAGCTCAAGACCAGTGTGGGAACTTCATCTCCTCTCATCCGTGTGTACACACTAGTACATTTGTGTTTGCATATGTTTTATGCAACCGCAGTATAAGGTGCTTGTGTCTGAGTTTACTGAAAGAGTTGTGTCTCCAATTTCCCCCACGTTTTTGCAACCCATTTTTTCACCTGAGTTTCCCTGGTGGATGCAGATACACATCGCCCGATGCGTTAACTTGTGGATCTGCTATATTCGGCAAAGTTTTCTTTTAAGTGGTTAACTGCAGTCCAACCATAGAGATTCCAACACAATATACACCAATATACATAATGCCATACACAATTGAATTTTTTTTATCTGCAAAACGTAGCACTTTTCAAGTGTAGTGATGGAGCCTCTGCTTCATCTCTCCCACAGCTAACCTTGGCCAGAACAGAACATTGAAGACCCCTGATCTAATATAGCTTCACTCATTGTGGAACCATTCTGTACTTGACCAGTCAGTGACCACTGACCAGTGACCTCGGTGAGGTTTAAAGGTCACATACAAACAGTGCACCCTAAGGACTGAAGCTGGATCTAGTATGAGTATACGATAAAATGTAATCCTTATAATCAAGTCTTGTTATCAAGTCACAACACTGGCTAAAGGACATTGTGTTCCAAAGTGCAATTTGAGCTCCAAAATAACATCCATGGAAATTATTACTAGTCACACAATGGTGTTGTAAAAAATAAGCCATTACTAACATTACACAATCAACACGTCAATTCAAACAGCGATTATACACGTGTGTTGTTATGGTTATAACCTCCTTATGACGCTAGCATTATTAGCATGCCACTTTTACCTTGTTGTGTGACAGCTATAGGTTGGTAAAATTCACTTTCCTAACGTCATGTACGACTCGTTGGGACGTCATGTTGTTTTAGCAGACATGCCGACGAAGAGAGGGTATTAGTGTTTTAAAAGAGTGAGGTGGCTACTTATTAGCCGTTTAAGCTAGTTCCCTGCATGTTTTCCTGTTGACCATCATGACAGGAGCACTGCAACGATGGTGGGTGGGGGGAAGGAAGCCAAGGGGCGCTTGTTTTGTGTGTCAGCGCCCTCCTCCTCACCTGTCAGTCACAAAACACTATAAAAGAACAAAAGAATACTAAGATAAGAAGGCACAATGGAGAAACAAAAAAAACACAATGAAATAAACAAACGCTTTTGGACGCTCTGTCTTCTGATGCTGGAGCTCAATTTGAGCTGAAGGGAATGGAGTTCCCCTCGGCTCCACCTGACTGTGATGTCTACACCTCAGACAAACTTTCTATAGATGATCATGAAATCATGATGCAAAAGCTCAATAACTGCTGGATATAATCAAACCAAAAAAAAAAAAAAAGGTATTCGATTTGATTCTGTTCATGTGGAACTGTCCAACTATGTCCAAAATATTAACTTTTCGGGAAATGAAAAGAATCAAACGTGTGTGTCGTCTGACTCGTCTCTCACTGCATCCATAAACCTCCTCTTTAACCTTCCTCTAACTCCTCTTGTATGCCTGGCAGCTCCATTTTCAGCATCCCTCTCCCAATGTACATCTCATCCCTCCTCTGCAGTGCACATGTCCAAACCATCTCAACCTTGCCTCTCTTGAATCGTGGGAGACCCAAAAATTCACAGCCCTAGTAAATTATGCTCTAGAACCACACCAACATCACATTTACGCTGGACTTTATTATTTATAATAAAGTGGAACATTCACTTAATGGAACATCAGAGGATTTTAAGTTTCATTACATTTAAGGACCATTTCCATTCACTATTAAAAAAACACTTACAGTATACAAAGGGTAACATTGTATTTGCATCAGTTGTCTGTCTCATCATACCGTGGATCAATCTTCTGCACTATTATCCTGTGAGCTTAAAACTTGTCAATGAACGGATATTTTATTTTATTTAAGAATGTTAAGATTTTACAGTAGATACACCCATTTGCAATCTTATCTTCATAGTATCTGTCCTCACTAATGCTCATTATGATAGTACCAATTCCAACTGCTCACTCTGTGTATCATTGGTGAACTGTGGACATACTGTGGACTCATGTTGCTATACATCTAAAAATGCCAAAATTACTTGCCCGCTTTTAAAAGGTATGACAACTTAGGCCTATAAGGTATTCATATAATAATATATCTTTTAAGTTTGTAATCTTGTTTGGAATCACGCAACCAGCCTGCCGATGATGTCACTGGTAGGCAGGTTTCTGAACTGTCCACAGCCCTCCTCTGTCTAAAGACATAGAGGCCCTTTTTCCATCAAAATAACTTTGGTTCTAGAACTGGTTCCGTTCTAGGTTCTTGGTACCTTGCTTTCACGGAACCGGCGGCTAGGCAGGAAAAAATAAATGAACCAGTTCAATTGGAAAAGGGGACAGAGTGAAGAGAAATGGTGCCATATTAAAATGAGCATTAGTGAGGACCAATTATATTAATAGAAGTAGAATATAATATTCTAATGAACATTAGTGAGGACCATAAGATAGGTTGAAAACAGGTGAAGTGCTCCTTAGCTATATGCGTTCTCATAGCTATAAAAGACTGAATTATATATGCTAGGGCTTTATGCAACTAGTCGACTATTCCACTAGTTCCCAAAGTGGGGTCCGGGGGCCGCCAGGGGTCCTTGAGGGAGTTCCAGGGGGTCCCCAGCTAAATGATATTTTGGAACCATATGGACCCTTATGGTTCTCTAACTCTGAAGTGTACAAATGGAATCAAATGGACCCGATTTGTACACTCTGAGTTAAATGAACATTGATTTTACAATATAAATTGGGGTCCCAAAGATAGAAATGGCATTAAATGGGGGTCCGTAGACTAATGCATGTCAAACTGGAGGTCCTTGAAATTAAACGGGTTGAGAATCACTGCTAGAGCCGTACCGTACACATTATGGAGGTCCCTGGCGTATCTTTTCAAACGCGGGCTAATTAGTGTCAATTTGGGGGTCCTTGACGTGAAAAAGTTTGGGAACCACTGGACTATTCGACTAGTAAATCCACTAGTTTACCTCCTTGGTACTAGTTGATTAGTGGATAAGAAAAAAAGTTAATTTTCTCCCGTTTTTGTAGGCCTCAAGATCAGCTAGATTATAGTTATAGTCACCAATGTACACAGTTTTTAAATGTACAATATATATTTTTAAGAACAAAAAAACATAATAGGTTTTTACATAATAGGTAGGCATATAACTAGTCAACTAGTAAGAATCACTAGAAGTGAAAGCCCTATTGTATGCTATGTCCAAAATAGCTGATCAACAAGCTCAGGTTGAGAGAATATATATGAATAACTCTGGGTGAAGTTCACAAGAGAAAGCAAAGCAGATATTCTTAGATACAAACTCAAATAATATATGCGTTGAAAAGCTCAAAACGAGAGTGAAAACAAAGTGTTGGTCCAACACTTTTGAGGGCATCCACATTTTAGTACAACATTGAACATACCCCCCCAAAAAAAGCAAATCTACAAACTACAAACGTGCGCATGTAAATCGTCTATTTATTTATTTTAAACCATAAAACAACCACACCATTCTTGTGAGGAAACCCAGGCACAGAGCCTATTGGAGGAAACCAGGACTACAGTTATACACAGAGCCAATTGGAGGAAACCCAGGACTACAGTTATACTCAGAGCCTATTGGAGGAAACCCAGGACTACAGTTATACCCAGAGCCTATTGGAGGCCTTCAGAAAAGCCACGCTGGCTTCAACCCCAGACCGCAGTGCTCACCTCTCCACGCACGTGTGTTGAAAATAGACCTCGCTCACTTTACACGCTGTCCCTCACAATGTCTCTTAACCCAAGTAGCTCATCCATGATGGACACACATATCAAACCAGATGACATGGAGGTCTTCTCAGAGCCCCGTCCTCTCAGTTCATTCAGACCAGATGACATGGAGGTGAAACTGGAGGTTCAGTTCATTCAGTCGTCCTGCTCAGACGTTCTCCTGTAGTTCTTACGGTTGCTGGACTTCCTGAAGGCCACGAAGCCTCCGGGATTCTTCTCATGCTCCTCCTCGTCCTCCTCCATTTCCTCACTTCCTGCTTGCTGCTTCCTCTTCCTCTGCCTGTCCTGAGCACCAGGAGGTCTGATGGTGGGTCTTCCTTCTTCTTCTTCCTCTTCGTCGCTGACGTTCCTTGCTCTCTCCCCGGCCTTCTCTGTGCTGCCCTCTTTGCCCTCGTCTTCGTCGAGGTGACCCAGAGCCTTTTCCTTCTCCCTGCCCGCGCTGACCTTCTGCTGCTGTCTGCCCCGGCCCGGCCTGGACAAAAATAATCTCCATGACTTCAAGGCTTTGTGGAGTGTGTAATTGATAGAAAATATGTCTAAAACTAAAGGACGCTCTCATCATCGTACATCATCACGACGTCCGTACACTATGACATCATCAGACACTATGATGTGAAATTGTCAATGGGAAGTTTGTGTAGGACAAAAGGGGTGCACACTATTATTTTGGGCTAGTACTCAAAGGAGCACCTGCCCATGTAGTTTTGCGCGCACAGCGGGGGGGGGGGGGGACGACGACAGCCGTTCGTATCCTGCCACAACGTTATGCTGCTTTCACACGGGCAGATGCAACTGATGCAAAGCTACACTAGTACACCTAGTCACAAACAGTGTCGTCGTTAAGCAGCATATCCCACTGGCAGCACATGTGCGTTTATCTCTAGCACAACCACAAATGTCCAACACATATACAATGAATTACTCACCTAATGCTGCCTGCATTAGGTGTCATGTTTAATTCCAGCGTGTGTAACCTACTGCACATTGTCTAAGTGACAGTTTTCATATTGTAAACATGGTCGCTAACGTGGTTTAGCGACTAGCACTTTGACAGCTCATCCATCGTAGCTTGTTTACAAGTGAAACAGACTTTCTGTGCAGAAACTGCCTCATCAAAATAAGAGCCACTTGTACAGATTAGTCAACACTAGTTTTATTTCTAAGTCTACTTACAGGACGTTAACATCTCATTTGAGTTCCTTTTGAATGCCTGTCAGCATTCTCTAAATCCCTGTCTCTCAGCTGGTGCGCAAATGCGCCTCCATGCCTTTGATCTACCGCGCACCAAACGTTTTGACGACGCATGCGCACTGGCGCACCACTTGTGTGCACCCCTGGTTATAGATCCTGTCATGGTGGATCCTACCTGGAGAAGAGTATTTTGTGCTGGGAGCTTCTGCAGTCCGATGGGTCAGAATTTTGACCCTGGTTGTAGGCTGGTATGAAGGCCTCATCCTCCTCTTCCTCCTCATCGGCCATCCTGCCAGGGGTAGTAAGTTACTGTAAAGTTACTGCCATTGTCATTGACTGCCACTGACACATATATATATATACTGTACACGTCATGTGGGGTTTTCAGTGTCTACGATAGAAGTAGCTCTTCTTGTGATCCTAGGACTTCCGAAGAAGAAGTGTTTTTGGTGAAAACAAGCTATATTCAACTGCCAATAATGAAAGCACGGAACATCGTGGTGACTGGTGACACCATTTTTTTGTCACAAGGTGCTGCACTGTGGCACATTGTGAGCTTGTAGATCTGTTATTTGCAAAAGACTATTATAAGTTATAGTATATACATATACTTGCATAATGACTACATTTAAATGTGGTACTTTAAGTATGTTTTGATGCAAATACTTTTAATAGTTAAGTAAAGCTTTGAATACAGGACTTTTACTTGTACTTTTATGGGTTATTTGTACTTTCACTTCAGTGAAACAGTGTTGCGTACCGCTCCTTCCTGCGCTGCAGGCTGCTCAGGTACTGGTGGGCTGCGCGCTTGTTGTCTGCATCGCTGCTCTCTGGGACGTCTTCCAGACTGTAGCAGGTCCATTTTTCTGGGTGCAGCAGGTAGTCTGGGACACCCCCTCCTCTTCTGGGTCTACCGGAGTCTCTGCCATGGGGTACCGCCCCTCCTGTCCTGACGCTGGACACTGGTCCACTGGAGTCTCTGGCATGGAGAGGAGAGACCATGCGTAATGTAAACTAATTAAATAATGGAAATTACTATTGAAAACTTCAACAAATACAAAAGAATGCTCACCCAAAAAAGCACTCCGGGTAAAATCCTTGTAATGTTCGCCACCAGGCATTCCTACAACTATGCCTAAACCTACCTAACCTGGCTAAACCAAATACACAAAATATAAATGAAAATGCAAACTTCTATAGGATACTAACCTTAGTGGAGGCCGGTCTGTTTTGGACTCTCCACCTCCTCTGGGTCTTTTTCCGTTGGAGGTGAGGGGGGGCGGGGGAGGAGGGCGAGCGAACACGCCGTCTATGACGTTGTCCTGCCCCAGAGTGGAGGACGCCACCTTAGCAGCGCTGTCCAGACTGTCAAAGATGCTGCGACTGCGGCTGGAGAAGCTTGTACTTCCTCCCTTCAGACTGAAGGTGGCGCTCTGGCACCTTGACATGAGCCTTCCTGCAGCCAAGATTGTCACGATGGTGAAATATTAGTCGATGGTTCTATACACAGCTACAGGTCGTACAGTCAAAGGTTATGCTAAAAAGGATAACACAAAAAAGTCCCCAGGGTTTGTTCCATTATTATCCATTGTGTATTCATTTCATCCAGCTGTTTTTTCCAAAAAAGACCCCATGACATCATGTGTCAGCCACAGTGGGCGCCCCTCAGTTCATACAAGTGTGATTTTTTTTAGACACGAAAAGGTCGACTACACACAACACAGACGAAAACTAAATAAAAAGTAAAGTAAAAACTTAAACTATGGTGACTAAAACTATGACTTACTACCGGTAAATATATTGACAATTTCATCAACAAATAAAAACTTTAACTAACTTTAACATTAACTAAAATGTTAATGAGGGACTTGTCGAGAAGTGATGCAGTAGAACTGACAAGTCATATTATGCTTGGTTGCTCGCGGGTGTCACACTGGATTTTATATATTTCCGGCACACCACTAAGTATAAATCAGGCATTACGATGCCATCGTGGCTCACTAAAATACATTTCAGTCGACTAAATCAACTGTAGATTTAGTCCACTAAAATCATATATTTAGTAAACTAAAACTTCAAATGACAAAAATTATGAAAACTAAAACTGATACAGATGAATGTAAAATTACGATGATGCTAAATCAATATTGTGATTGGCTGAGATAATTGCGACCGGGTGATGATGTAATCATCAATAGAGGCCTACTGTACCTGCAGCCCCACCCCCACCGCCATCATCACCATCGCATTTATCTTCATCGTCCGAGGATGACAAGTCTTTCACTTCCGGGTCAAAGGGCACACTGGTCAGCTCCTCGTCAGAGTCGCTCAGTGTGATGTCATGTTTCAGGGTGATGACATCACGGTTGGACAGCCGGTCCTGCTGCTCACTCATGATGATGACTGACTGAATACTTTATTAACAGTTTGCAGAAAAAGGCACAGGAAAGTACAGTTCAATACAAGGTCTGCTGAAAGGACTGAGGCCCTCCAGTGGTCAGGAGCCTGAAGGACAACACACTAGGGGCTCCATCTTGCGGCAGGGGTCCATTTTCCTTAATTTGGGGATTTAGTATTGTGTGAGAGGTGTGGCCCCGTAAAATGTGTTATCTTGTGCCACAGCCTAAGTACCTAAAACACCTCCATTAACCCTTACATTATGCATAGGTGTGGTTTGGGTGTTACAATGATTAAACCAATCACCATGCCACACTGCCATTGCCTTTAAGAGATCCATTATCCATTTAACATTATGCCCAGTGATTTACACTATGGCCCATGGCCATAGAAGAGCGGCACATGTTGATGCCTTGAATTATAGCCTATACAGCCGATACAGAGGCCGGGTTGTTTTGTGTCCAGTAGCTCCAACACAGCCTCACTCGACACTCGTGCAAATCTAATAACTTCTTTGACTAAGACAATTAAACACAATAAGCACAGGGAATTGACACTGCTGATTATAGTAAAATTCCAATCACAGAGATTTGTGGAGAATTAAGACAGAACGAGACCTCTGAGCTGTGAATGTTGTGCAACATGACTCAAGCCGAGGCAGCTCCGACTCAGGTCTCACCGTCTCAGAGTCAGGAGCGCATTATTTTATCAAACAGAATTCGCATTATGGGTGGTTTGAAGAGGCACTTTCCATTGTCCTAAACCTGTGTGCGTAAGATAGCAAATATAGGGAAAGCGCATCAACACGCCTATACAGACACACCTCCTCCACCCGCAAATATAGGAGTAGGCAAAATGAATAGTGGGTTGTGTGGTCGCAAGAGAACGTTTACGCACAGTGGAAGCTCCTAAATGAGTAATTCACGGAAAATGTTTATTACTTGAGGATAAAGCAAGGCATAAGATGGAGCCCTAGGGCTGTCATGATTACACACTTAACTTAGGCCTACATTAACAGAATTGCCATTTCTTTTTTGTTTGGGTTTGAGGCTTCATAATCACAAATTTGCACAGGGCAGATATGACAAACAACTTAAATATACATAGAAATTACTATTACTATACATTTAATGCTATATTACTTTGCATAAAATGTAAAAATAGTGGAAATAGAAGATCTACAAGCTTACAACACCACATCACCATGTGACATGTTTACAACATAGTTACAAATTACAATGTAATTCATTGGATGTATGGTCTGGATGTAATGGATCATGGGCAGTCAATGGTTGGTGTTGCAAGTCTAGATTCAAGAAATTAAAAATATAATTTATATTAGAGCTACTTGCGGCTACTGTCAAGGGATGGTATTGCAACTCTAGATGCCAGATATTACAAATAGCATTTAAGAGTTGCTTGTGGCAAAGGGACCTTCTGAGTTCTTTGAGAGAGTTCCACATGGATGGAACCAAATGGACGCTTACAGGTCTGTAACTCTGAGTGTAACATAATAACATATAGAACCAAATGGACCCTCAATGTCTGTAACTCTGAGACTGAGAGTGTACACATGGAACCAAATGGACCCTTAAGTAACTCTGGAGGAACCAATTGAGGCCCATTTATTTTTTCCTGCTTAATTTTGAACCAAATTAATCCCTAAAAGTTGGTTCGGAACTGGAACAAAAAAATACTTCTTCTTGCCCTGAAGTGGGAACCAAAGTGGGCGTGTCACTTACTATTCAGGTTGGAAGATGAAGATGTGATATAATAAAATAAACTATCATATAAAGGGTACTTGTTTTGGCCCTTAACACACACACACACACACACATTTTAGAAATGTAGCAACTGAATCAAAGAGGTGCCCGAGAGTGTACACATGGAACCAAGTCGACCCTTTTACAAGGTCTGTACAGTAACTCACATTTGTACACTCAAAGAGTTATGGGGGTCCTTAAAATGAGAATGAGCCACTGGTTTAGAGATAGATAGCTAACATGCCAACTAGGTTTGGTTTCTGTGAATTCTGTCTTTAAATAAAGTTATATTTATATGGTTTCTGTGCATGATAGCTAGAGATAGCATGCTAGCTACTAGCTCTGTTCCATAGCATTAGAGCTATGGACCGGAGCTACTTATTATTAGACTGCTTTAGAGACGGTGCAGGACAGATCTGGAGTCACAACACAAGCTACAGTGATATTATTTATCACTGAACCGTTTATAAGACTACAGTAAACAGTACAACACTGCAGTGTGTTAGCTTAGCAGTTACCTTTTGCTGCTGTGCTGGTAGAGCGATGCTCAGGGTAATTATTTTTGCCTTGTAGGTGTTCACGTAAGACACGTTTTAGATTTGATTCAGACCTTTTCATTTCAAGAATGAATCGATGTCATGATTAAGGGACTATTAGCCTCTGTACCCAGGCTTTTATTTTCGTTCTATCGTCTGGGATTTTGAACACGCATTAAAGTGTTTGTTTTTTTGGTTGACAAAATATAAACGTACAAACAAAATATCAGAGTGCAAACTACATAGTGGAAATAAAAGAAACAAGTGTTGTCTTGTCCTAATGTTGAAAAGGCATTGTGATAAAAAATAATAATAATAACTTTTAACGATCCAACCACAAAGCACAAAAGTACCCCGTGCACTTTTGGCTGTTGCGCCTGCGCCGGGCCGCATTGCATTGTGGTTAGTTGTTTGTATTTTGTTCAGTTTGCCAGTGTAGTTCCTGGTGCATAACAGTATTATTAATATCGTAATAACAATAAGTATTATTATTATAATAACTGATAAGATATAATCTTCATCTCCTGCTGTACAGATGATGTCATCCTCCTCATCAGCCATCAGGCACCAGCCGAACGGTAACGGCAACGAAGGATCAGGTAACAACAACAAAAAAAGATTGCGTACTGTAACGTGACTGTCTGCACAATCTAAAATTTTGGGCTAGGAGGACCCTAGCTCTGTTCCATAGCTCCAATGCGTTGCATGAGCAACTAGCAAAGCAATGAGCTTGTACTGCGCAGGGCAGAATCGTAGAAGGTTATGGATCAGAGCTATATATAGGACCCTAGCCTCGGAAACCCAGACGTTTTTATTTCCAGGGAGGGAAATAGGACCCTAGCCTCGATACCCAGGCTTTCATTTCAAACATGTAAACAAGTCTAGTGCTTTTTTTCTGGTTTTATCCTCTTATCTTAGCAGATTTCGCATTGAACTGTACTTTCCTTGAACTGTACCCATTCTGCAAACTGTTAATACAATTTCCAATCAATCAATCAATCCATCACTGATTTTTTTATCCCACGATTTTTGTAACCCAGTTTTCTTTTTCACCCAGTGCCAATTATCTAATGTAATCCTGGGCGCTACACTTCCTCTGCCAACCTGGGGGGGCAGCGGACTGACCTCATGCCTCCTTCTATGCATGAGGAGTCCAAGCTGCTTCTTTTCACCTGACAGAGGGGAATTTCCCTGGCCGGACGTAGCGCGTGGAAGGGACACGTTATTCCGACCAGTTCCTTTCCCCTCCATCAGGCGCCCCGGCTGGCCAGGGGGAGGTAGTTTTAGAGACCAGGATTACGGCATGTTTTTGTGAGGGTATCTACCCTAGGGGACACGGGGAGAACATGCAAACTCCACACAGAAAGGCCCTATCGCCAACCCCCACCTCGGGTATGGGCACTGATGACGCGGAGGAGGGAACACGCCGCCAGTGCCCACAGTGTCCCCAGTGGGAATCGAACCCAGGACCTTCTAGCTGTGAGGCGACAGCACTACCAACTGTGCCACCGTGCCCCCACTATCCATCACTGATTTTAGAAGGGATTTGTAGAATCGGCCTACGTGCTGTACTCGTTTTTATATATTTTTATGTTTTGCATATTATTATGACAAGTCGGTGCTTTTTTCTGGTTTTACCCTCTTAGCAGATTTTGCATTGACCTGTACTATCCTTGAAGTTTGAACTGTACCCATTCTGCAAACTTTTAATACAATTTCCAATCAATCACTGATTTTAGAAGGCATTTGTAGAATCGGCCTCAAGATGTGACTTAGTTTTTATATATTATTTTGTTTCCTTAGGAACCCCGGCCAAGAAAATTAACCACATGAAGTGTCCGCTGTATGGCTGTAAGCGTGTGTTCACTGACTCCCCTTCATACCACGTCCACATCAAAGACCATGAGATACCTACACAGTCTCTGCCGGGTGAGACCTCCTTGTAGATCTGCTATTTTCAAAAGATTTGAAAATGGGACATTCTGCATAATGAATACATTTACTTTTACTTTGATGCCAGTACTTTTGTGCTTTTACTCAAAGTAAATTTTGAATTCAGGACTTGTACTTTTACTGTAACAGAGTATTTCTACATTGCCGTATTGATACCTGTACTTAAGTAAGACATGTGAGAACTTTTCCCACTGTCTCGTTTGTAGGTAACATGTTCAGTCTAAAAGTGACTCTTCTTTGTAGGTAAAAAGTTCATCTGCTCGTCGGTGGGCTGCTCGGCCTCCCTCCCCAGCATGAAGATCCTGATGGAACACATGAGAGAACACCACAAACCCAGCATATACTTCCTGTACGTTATGGCATCACCACAAATGTTATGACATCATCACAAATGTCATGGCATCATCACAAATGTTATGACATCATCGCAAATGTTGATGTCATAGACACTGGTCTCACTTCCTTCCTGGACTACATCTCAGTAAAGCCAAATTCCAATACCCCAAATCTCGGCCACTCGCTCACTCGAGTCACTCCAGCATGGTGGTGTTACAGTGAAATTGGTGGCCTGCTGAAATATGTGACAATCGTAGACAATCACATAATGTTAGTGTCTGAATGTTAATCGTTGCAGTTTGTTCATTAGCAGAGGTAGAGTTCATACTAGTGGACCAGGACACATATTTAAAGACCTCCATGTAAGTTGTATGAAGTCCACAAGATGGTAACTTATTTCGACAGGTCAACAGGTCATAATTTGCCGCCGACAAGGAGGAGCAGCATTATGGTCATTGTAGGAATTCAGCAATCATCCAGTCAAACCCTAGAAGTCAAACACACAGACTACATTATTTTTCTGGCCATAGGGTGCAAATTTCAAATAGTGCTACTGTTATCTACTACAAATACTATTAACATTGAGTGACTGCAGTTTCTTCCAGCTGTGTTTAATGAAAAACGAAACATCGGCCAATTTGTCAAATATTAGATGTAGGAATTGTGACTAAGGCAGATCTAGTATGTATCTAGCATGTATTTTCACAATGGAACCGAGTCCGACAAAATGTAATCCCTACAATTCCAAGTGCTTGTCAGACTCACAGTCACAGTTCACATGTAATTATTTTGGGGGGTTTGTTGTGGCCTGGAAATGTTGAGAAGCGCTGCTTTAACAGAGCATTGTTCTCCTGTCATTCAGCTGTGAGAGTTGTCGCTCTAAGCTCCGCTCGCTGCGCGGCCTGCTCAGCCACCTGCGCACCTGCTCCAAGGCGTCCCGGATCAAAGAGAAAGAGCTGCCCGACCCAATGGACACTCAGCCCCCCCTGGAGTCCAAAGCCAGCACTGCACCCACTACCACTACCACCACTGTTGCTGCCTCCAGTGTTGACCGGTAGGCCGTTAGAATTATCACATAGCCGTCTGATCACAATTATGTGAGATAATTAAAAAAATATATATATATTGCATACTCCGTATAAATTGTTAAAATGGATGGAAAAATGGGATAGCCTCCCGCATGCTCTGGCGGATGTTCACAATAAGCCTCTCCGACCTACCTTACTTACCTTACCTACCTTACTTATATTACGTATTTCTATGTTCCCAATGTTCAATGCCAAAAAGACTTGCAACTAAATAGTTTAATCACTATTATATTTAACCCATTTTGGGTGGGAACGCCTTTTGGTGTTTTAAACATGTTATAATTTAGCTAGATCTACAAGTTCTTGTAGGTCTGCTATTTTTGAAAAATCAAATTTCAAAGTGAATGTTTTTAACTCCGGTCTAAATGGGTTAATGACAATGTCATGATGCTGACAGCCCTGCAGAACAGAAAGGCTCACCACCACCACAGCAGCAGCAGCAGGGAATAGCGCCCCCGTCAGAAAGTCCTGCGTCCCGACAGATCCAGACTGCGGCCAGACCGTCAGGAAATCCTGCGGCCCGTCAGATAAAGGCGGCAGCCCGTCAAATCCAGTCCGCGGCCAGACCCTCAGGAAATCCTGCGGCCCGTCAGATCCAGCCCGCGCCCAGACTGCTGGCCCCTGCTGGTGGTGGTGGTCACGCAGCGGCACCTCCTCCGCCAGTCTGCTCCCCAGCCCTGCTGTACGGCTCCGCAGCCAATCCCAGCCGCGGGCCTTTTGCAGGCTTTGCCAGCCCGTCTTACGAGGCACAGTTCCTGGCAACCCTCCAACCACAACCACCGCAGGCCCGGCTCCTCCCCCAGACGGTGGCCTGTGCCTCGCCCATGTCTCTACTGCAAGGTCAGTATGTTTAAAAGAGCACTTCACCCATTTTCAACCTCGTGTTCATATAATTATAATAGAAATCAACATGGTTCTGCACCCCTGACTCTAAGCAGCAATTAAAGCTCCTCCTCGGGTCTACAACAACAAAAACGCTGCCATTCGCCCCAAGCCTCAAGCTCCGTCTCCTCAGGCCGCTCCGCCTCCTCAGGCCGCTCCTACTGCTGCCCCTGATGTGGCCCCGCCCCCCCCATCGGTCCCCCAGTCTGACTCCGGACACTCTGCTGAGTGGAAAAAGAATCAAGGTGATGTCTTTGATGTACAAAAGATATGGGGAAAATTACATTTTTGGAAAACTTTGAATATATATTTTTAAGCAAAATATTTTTGCGATGGGGGTCGGCGGCCAAATACATATAATATTGGTCGGTCACTGGTCCTTGACAGGAAAAAGTTTGAGAACCACTGTTTATTAACATCATTTGTTTTAGAAAAGACATTTCTAGAATCGGCTTCAGGGCGGGAACACAAAAACATATGAATAAATATGGAGATACAAAGTTACTACCTGACAGTGACGATGAGTCTGTTTGAACAAAAGCTTGATTCATTCCTACAGATGTGCTGACGTTCAACAACAGACGTGTGCTGTGGGTGAACACCAAGGGGAGCTACAGGTGTGTGCAGTGTGACCACTCCACTCCGCTCCGTAAGGAGATGACGGCTCACATTAAAACGCACAAGAGCGTCCCTACTGGCCGGAAGGCTAAAGACACAACAGGTAGGCCTAATGGTGACGTTGACTCAGCTCGGCATTTCTCGCAGTGGCTTTTGATTGATTGAATACTTTGAGTCAGAAATGTAAACAGCATGTGGTTAAGACGTTAAGTCCTGGGGACGTAATAATAATAATATGGTAATTGACTAATTGTTCAGATTTATATAGCACATTTCTAAGTTACTCACCGATGAATGAGGGGTCAGACACTGCTGCTGTTTTCTTTTTTCTCCTCTATAAATATAGCTATTTGTATTAGTAGATTACATGTATTAATTTTTTTAATATTCTATGCTCTGTTGATGCATACATAGGACATCAATGGAAAGAAGCCCCCAGGACCTTTAGCCCAAATGTTTTACTGTCTGTACCTGAATACATTATTCAATCAATGAAAGCTTGACAAATGTCATGTCCAAAATGGGGATTAATGTGTTTAATGTTGTCCTGTCTAGTTCCAGATGAAAAGCAGAGCTCACCCACCTCTGAATCACCCACCTACGCCCAACTCTGAATCACCCACCTACGCCCAGCCTGAATGCCCACCCGTGAACTCTGCCTGTTGGTGCTGAAGAAGGCAGTGTTCTTGTCCTTAACCTGGAACTGTGATACTGAACTGTGATCCAAAACAACAGCATCATGAAAACCTTTGTTGTCAATCAATATGAAGACATTGAAAATAATTATGTTAAACACGCAAAAAGTATACTGTAGCACTCCACACACACACACACACACACACACACACACACACACACACACACACACACACACACACACTTTATTTAATCTATGAGCATTGTCTGGCAGTTAATTTTGCATACGGAAAACGTCTACATACTTTTGTGTACAAACTGTAGTTTCTTACTAAATACATGTCATAAAACTGTTACTATCAAATGTCTGATTTATACTGTACATAGGCCTATGTCTCGTCACAACTTTAATGTGAGATTTATGTTTGTATTATGCTCTTACTGGGTCAAATGGGCAAATATAACGTTTTAAACATTGTTATAATTTAGCTATTGAAAATAGCAGATCTACAAGCTCGTAGCGCGCCACCAAGTGGTGCGCTATGAGCTTGTAGGTCTGCTATGAAAAATCGTGAAAATGTGCCTCAAATCTTTGAATATATATTGTTAGAGTGAACATTTTAACTACATTCTTTGCTTCTGGGTTGGGGTCCCTGGAACAACATATTTTCAGATGGGACGGAGGCCAATTTCATATAATTTTTGGGGTCCTTGACATGAAAACGAGGTATTTCAGAAAACTGTCAGGATTTTGAAGACTTTTTTTAATTTCGACGTCAGGCCTAAATGGGTTAAAGGACAACTTCACCACTTTTCAACCTTTGTTTGTTCATATAATTGGTCCTCACTAATGTTCATCATAAAACGGCACAATTATTTTCTCAGCCTGTCATTCCTGAAAATGTACAATGCAATAACGGAAGCCATCGTTCTACCCATGTTACTGGATGACACAGAATAGAAAAACAATTGTGGTATTTTATCATGAACATTAGTGAGGACCAATTATATGAATATATAGGTTGAAATTGATGAAGTCGTCTAAGTTTCATTAAAAAGAACCAGAAAGACTTTGGAGTGCTGGCTATTCTTAAACATGGTAACACCAATGAGTCCGTCACAGTCTGGTTTGAAGGGTGTCTGATAAAACAGTTGTCGACATCTCAGAAAAGAGACAATTTAAACCTTAAAGTGTTGTGATCTTGTAATCAGCTATTTTACACTATTTGTAGGGGCGGTAGAAAGAATCCTAAACAATCAGCACAATATGTAAAATCGTATCGAAATCATTCTAAACCTGTAATGTTCTAGCCAACCAGTTGAAGAAATGTATAAGCTTTAACCTTTGCTTGTATGAAATATCAAGAGACCATTTGTGCTTATCAACATGCATTATTTTGCTTGAACACAAGATTCAAATACTCTTGAATCTTTAAAATAACCAATAACTGGAAATATTATCCTCAAGCTCTACGAACACATTGCGCCTGCAGGTCGTGTTGTGAGCTTGTAGATATTTAGATACTTATTTTCGGTGCACGTCATGCCTCCAAATTATGTTTGATATCAGGCATGGCGACTGAGAACTTTAATGCATGAAAAACTCATGTGCATGAAAGAACTGAAGTTGAGGTGAAATGTGAACACTAGGGGGTGCCAGTTGCCTTTTCCTAGGACCCCAAAATGATGCCCCTGAACTACCTGAGTAGACTCAAAAGCTCCAGGCAAAAGATGATTGCAGATCAAAACAATGTAAATGAAGCTAAGACAGAAAAGATTACTCTAAGCAGCCCTGGCTGTATACGGGTTACCTATGTTCCAACATAGGACTGACCGAATTTAGGAAATAACTGAAATATACAAATTACATTTAATAATCTTATACTAAAAAAAGAGTAAAGTCACGAAGGGACACTTCATGTAGATTGAATTATTTTATATTTAATAAACGATTTTGCAAAAATGTATTGCGATTATCTCAAATCATTGTGGTTAGACGCTTATGTAATTGTGACAGGCCTATAATTACCCGATATGAAAACACTGAAGCAGTGAAGAAGGACCAAAAACAACACATTAAGTCAAAAACAAAAAGGAATAAATCTTTATTTGGGTCAGAATGAGTTCAAACAAGCACGTCAGTGCTCTGGAGAGTCGGCCCGGGACGGATTCCTGGGCCGGTTTGTGTGCATTAATGCCTAGCTAGCTACAAATCATCACCCATCTAATGTGTGCATTAAAGGCATGAAGGCCTTTAACCTACACCTTAGCCATCCAATGACTTGAACAGTTTCCTTTGGAATCACACAGCCTGGTCTGGACCCTTCGATCAAATGATTTAACAAACACGACAAAGACAAAACATCACATAAGGAGGTCCCGCTTTCCATTTTTTTTACTTTGTTAATTAGACTTTATTAACAACATGCAGATTTTATAATTACTCCATTAGCAAACAGAATCCCAACATTACGGGTGAGGGGAGCGATCGACCAATCATCGCGATCAATCGTTCGTGGTCGAATACGGAGGTTGCGGGTAAGTCGTTACGTTATGGGAGGTGACATTTTCACAGTATGAGGCAGGAACGTGGAACAGCGGAACAGCGGACATTTTTACTTCGAACCACTTGTTATATTTCATACTTCACCGTACAATGGCTTCTAGCAGCGAACAATAGGCGATCTAGATTGGATATTTATGAAAAATAAAAATGGCCTATGACATGCCCCAGATATGGACACAAGGTCAAAGTGGTTCACGATTTGCCTTTTGTTTTTATTTACTTCAAGGTGATATTGACACATTTCACAACCTTAGCATCCTGCCAACTTTCAATTTGAACACAAACTGAAATACGATTCTCCTTATTATATATATATATGTATATACACATTATCAAAATAAAGCTCTCCAACAAAATTTCTAATCAACAGGATGCGCACCTTGCTCTTGAAATGTGTTTTTTATTTTTTTTTGCTTAAATGTCAGTAACGGGTTGTTAAAAAAAAATAACAGAAAAACACAAACCTCAACATAAACAAGTGCATACAAAGCATTAGGCTCCAGACCTCCCGGTTTTCTTTTATATTACAATTAAATTCTATCGCCATGCCACGTCCCTTCTTCCTTCCAGGTTTAAAAAAATCTGTTCTGGTCGATGGCGTACGTCTTTCCAGCTGGAAGCTTCCGGAAGAATAAACTGTTGCCTCTGCTCATGTTGCCCTGGTGACGAGGAGAGAACAAAACAATTATATCATTGGTGTCTGGCAGAAACCTTACGTTTTTATTTTCTTCTCAATGTTTTTTGTGCAACAATGTCGCATAGAACATTGACAAACTAGATAGCAGAGCCCCCCCCCACACACACACACACACACACACACACATTTTATTACCCCTATGAGACCTGCAGGATTGCTAGCAAGAATGTAGCACGCTCACATTTTGAGGTAGCCCAAAAGGTACAGATACCATTTTGATTCTAGACAAACTCAGGTTTCCAATCGGACCAACCGGGGTGCATACTTAGTTTAGACTAGTCATTGGTTAGACATGGGTTAAGGTTAGGTTTAGGTGTGCTGGCCCGTGGGAGGTTAGGTTTAGGGTGAGGGTTTGAGATAGGTTGTAGTTGTAGGACTAATGACTGGTCTAACCAATTTCTAGTCTAAACCAAAAATGGTCTAAACTAAGTACTGCACCCGACCAACCGTGTCATGCTACCTCGTCGGGAAGGGGGTTAAATACCTAATGATTCGGGTGCAGTACTTAGTTTAGACAGTTTTTGGTTTAGACTAGTCATTAGCACCACATGGTGCACTGCATACGGCTTGGCCGAGCGCTCCAACGAACACAATTGGCCGTGTTCGCGGGTGGGGGAAGCTGAATGGGGAGGGCTCATCTTTGTCGCTGCATTGATGATCCCCACAAGTGGTTAGGGCGCCTGTTCAGGGGAGGGAAGAGGTGGGGGGGGATAGCGTGTACCTCCACATGCGTTACGCCCCCCTAGTGAGACCTTTCACTGTCGGGTGGAAAGAAGATGTTGGCTTGATGGCCCGGGTATCGGAGGAGACCTGAGGCTTTCTTCACCCTCCCAATGACTGATTGTGGGGGTTAGCAGAGATGGAGTACTTGTAGAGAGGCTAAGTATGCATCCCAATGATTCAAAATTAGAAAAACATTGAACGGCCATCACCATTTTCCAAAAGGTTCCTTGACCCTCACTATTATGTGCATGTATATGGGTTACATGGGTACAAGCCACCCCTGTACGGTCATGCCAAATGGGGCTAAAAAAAGGTCCACTCCACACAGTACTTGTGGTGTAGTTATCAGCTGCAGGGTGATGTGTAGTAGCATTTTGTACCTCCGTGTTTAAATGTCTCCAGCAGTCCACCCAGGTAGGATATACAGAGGCATAGGGGGGCAGACCTCCTGCCAGCCTGGAAGAGCAACACATTAGATCAATGCATGGCTCTATATATGCTAGGCCTGATACTTTCAGTAGCTGGAAACAAGCCCCCTTTTGCATAGCATTTGACTGTACTACCTGTACTGTTAATAATCCTGCCAGTAAAGTAATCAATCTATAAGCTCACAAAACGTTGCTGCTTATCCAGAATGACTTAGAATAAGGTAAACACATACATCAGAATGCAGAGACAGAGTAGTGTAGGACCTCAGTCAACTAGGATCACAGGTAAACACATACATCAGAATGCAGAGAGACAGTAGTGTAGGACCTCAGTCAACTAGGATCACAGGTAAACCAAAAACCTAGCATCAGTCCAAACAATATTATCAAAATAATCTGTACATTTAAACTATACAATACCAGTAATAATATGAGTCTAAATAACATGCTATCTAAATTACAATTTAACATTGTGGTCGAGACAAGTGTACGCAACTTCAATGAGTCCAACATTCATTAGGACAATATCAGTCACCAAAAGCAGAGACATATGTTTTCAATGAGTTTAAAGTTGAATGGGCTTTTACAGAAGGAGTCATTTGATTTTTCTGATCAAATGAATATCAAACATCAAAATATTATGAATGTTATAATGACCTCGGAGTCCGTTTTAAAGTGAAATGAAAGGTGCTTACCCGCAGTTGTTGACAGCCATTAGATTTGACACCAAAACGAAAGGATATGTGAGGATGCTGGCAAAAAACTGCAGAAGACAGAAGCAGAGGGAAGGTAGTGTTTGATTTAAACCAGTGTTAATATTTACAGCTAATTTGTATTTAGTTTAGCCATAGTCTTGAATAAAATAGACAGCAAATCCCTGGTTAACCCAGTCACATACATACATTAGTGTTGTACTAACTTACTCCTCTCACATGATACATACACAGTACAGACAGTATAGTGTTGTACTAACTTACTCCTCTCACATGATACATACACAGTACAGACAGTAGTGTTGTACTTACTCCTGTCACAGCCTGGGAGCAGTTCTTGATCTCTCCTGTGTGACTCATCTGTACAGAAACAAACGTCACAACTGTCATTTTTCACTCACTTTTACAATACAATGTTTAGTTGTACTCAATGTCACACTGACATGGACAATTCATTGATGTCCCCTGGCTGAAGGTGGGCTGGGGCGGATCACATTCATTTTAATTTCATTCAACCTTTAAAATTATTTCGGAAGACCCCCCCATATAATCGGTTACATACAGAGTCATCGATGGCGTAGGTGTTGACCAGGTGAGCCAGCAGGTTACAGATCCACAGAGACAAGACGTCACCCAGTAGACGAGGAATCAAACCACTGGAACAACAGAACATTATGACACATTAACACTGAAAAGAATAATAATGGTACTAAAAGATGTGACCACATCACCCCAGTTTATGATTTTAAAGTTCTTCTAATCGTTTTTTTAAGCCCGTCGCCCTCTTGACTTTTGGATATACTCCAGCCCTAATATCCTATGCATGGCTTTACGGTCTGCGGACATGCTGCTGCTGGCAGATTCAAATTTTCTGCACCTCTGTAATTTTCCTTCATTCATGAATCCAGGAACATTATCCATTCTCTTTTGCACTGCTTCAGGACATCTGACAGTAGCATATGCCTACCAACAGAACAGTTTCACACAATGGACCATCATTGACATGCACAAGTAGCCAGCTTTTGTAGCTTGGTAAACATTGCGAATGAGGGCAGCCAATGTATAGTATCTATTGTTGTCGGATGAGCAGATTTTTCTTGTTTGACTTGGCCATGGCCTGAGTTGCCCAACGGACGCTATGGTTCTGGCTTCTGGTCGTTCCTACGACTAACAAGAAGAGCAGGGGTGACCCAGGGGACCTAGGCTCTGGAACATATTGCCCCTCCAATTCTGCCCAGTAGACTGGGGCCTTTAGTCTTGCTTTTGTACTTGTACTTGAGTTCTCCGGTCTTAACTCTGCATATTTTGTTTTGCGTCAATGCATATCTTTTGTTGATGCTTATTTTGTATCAATGCCTTGAATTGCTTTGCTTTTAACCATGTTGAGCACTTTGGTCAGCTTTGGGCCGTTGAAAATGGATCAACATTCCCATACTCGATCATAAGAGACACACATGTGTACATCATTGCTGAAACATACGCAAAGAATCCCAGGATTCCTTCTTCTCTGTAGACTGTTAGGATGGAATCAAAGGCTCCGCTAAGGAAAAACACAAAACAAACTATTATTTCAAAGCCTTCATCACATCCCAGCAAAATGCGCAAAAATAGCCGATCTACGAGCGCACAATGTTTCACTGCACCGATCTGCCATCTTTGCTCATTTAATATTTTTTAGCCCCTCCTATATACAGCTATTAGTGTAGATTTTCATCTTACACAAACATTAAATTCCCATTGACAATGAATGGAGGATTTACGTCATATACGTGTCTGAGAAAATCAGCTATTTTCGTCCTACACAAACATTAAATTCCCATTGACAATGAATGGAGAATGTACGTCATGCGTGTCTGTGCAAAGCGACATGTTACGTTATAATGATGTATGATAAGAGCGCCCCTCACTTCACACGGGTGTGATTTTTCTTCCCTAAATGACAAACACAGTACAGTACACTGAATGTTATGAAGAGCGTGCACAATTATGTGTAAAAAAAATCACCTGTATTTGGTTTCTCTTCCTATAAACTGGACCATACACCTCAACGTAATCACTGTAGATAGAATACAACACAGTTAAACATAAAGGTTCCATTCACCTCAAACTGCAGGGACAGTTCCATAGGCAAAATGCAATGTATATTCATACTGTACCATGGAAGGGGTGTGTGACGATGGTGGCACAGGAACGAGCAATCATCTCTTTGGTCGTCTGTTTGCACATGAAGACAAAAAAGGGGGTCAGGGGGTCAAAGGACACACGATAAAGGACAAACATATTTTACCTATCATATTATAATGGCCGATTTACATTCCGGGCAATTGGGCATGACCTTTGGGCAAGTAGAACATGACCTGCTGAGACTTTAGTGTCAACCCCTGTAATGGTTCTGGAAATGCTTCCATATTTGATTGAAGCGATGAGTGAAAATTATTCCTGGATCCTCAACTGTTGTGACCGGGATGGGGGATTGAACCCACAACCTCCCAGTCTCCAGACACTAGAACCACAGGGCAGCTGAGCTGGTATCCCTGTGTTGGGCATTACATTATAGATAAATCTTCCAAATAAAAGAATATCCGATCATCATCTACAAGCTCAAAACGCTTGTAGATCGGCCATTTCTGAACTTAAGTGGTTAAAACTCAAACCTTGTAGGAGAGAAGAATCCGGACACGGCACTCCCCGTGGTAGTGTGGAACGTGTGTGGCGAATTACTAGGGCTGACCTCCAAACACGCTTTTGATGATCGACGCGTCGAAATAAATCAGTTTCGATCGTCGACACTTCGAAACCCAACGGGGGGGCGGGTGCGATGTGAGGCGAGCAGTGACTCACAATGAATTTGGCTTAAACAACGATATAGCAGAGAGAAACGCATGCTTGGATTGGTCTCATTTATTTTAAACGATAAGCAACAACTGTTGCTTTCGCCCAATTGTAGCAGCGTTCATGAAAGCAGTGACGCACAAATAATTAGGCTTACAATAAAACATCCGACCGCAACAAGTCAACATTAAATAAAACTGCCTGACACAGGCATTACCTCTCAAATAAATGTTTTTATAATCCAGACATTGTAAACGAAAGGCATTTTGCTTCTCTTCAGATTGAAACTGAAGATGTGAAAACACCAAAAATACACCACCCGATCGTAACATGAATGAACTCTTAAATCAATCAAACCCTCTAGGCTCTCTATGGAAAAAAAAAAAAAAAAAAAAAAAAAGTAACAGTTTGGCTACCATTCAAAACAACACACGCCGTCAAGTGCAAAAGAAGTAACTAACGGATTTTCTTTCTTCTCCTCTTGCCGTAACATTAACTGAAATAAAGCGTCATTTAATCGAGGCTTCATGACAGCAGCGAGACGAGTGCTTGCTGCGCGCACGCATGGCTCGCAATCATAGCTGCCTGGGAGAAATGCGAGGCCCTGTGCTTTAAAAATGAATTTGTTAATATCCAAAACTATACGAAAATGATCACATTTCTAGGACAAACCTGATTAGAAAAAATATTAATAGCATATGAAAGCCTTTTGAAATGTGTATAGGTTACTGAATTGCAGGTGATGCCAAATAAGTATATTTACTAGGCTACCTCATGCCAGTCAGTTGCGCAAATATATATAGGTCAGATCAATTATCCCATAGCCTATACCACACTAACTTTGTGATCAACCTTCTTAATGTGCATATTTTATTTGTAAAAAGGAACACTGTATTAAGACAAGGTGCAAAATGGAAATGTAATTAAATACCGGTAGTTTTGTGTGTGAGAGAGAGAGAGAGAGAGAGAGAGAGAGAGACGTAAAGCCGTTCCATTTCAAAGAATACAGACTTCTTTGCATATTTTAAAATGCAACCATGTCACTTTTGACTTCTTTTTCCTGTGGACCGCTGGACGGCATGACTAGCTGCTTGACTTCCTTGTTAACACGTGAGGACGGTGGAGGCTCTGCGAGGCGCGAGCATGGCTCGCGGACCAAAATGGGCCGTCTTGCGGACCAAAAGGGTCCGCTTTTTTTTTAATGAGTATTCGATTACAAATTTCAAAATCGATTCCCGTGCGTATCGATTGAACGTTGATTAATCGATTTTTGGGTCAGCCCTACAGTGCGCACACACAAGTACAGTGCGCACGCACACGTACCACACACACACAATTTATAGATGATGAAACGCGTTGTTTACCTCGTTGACCACATGGAGCAGGGATCCATCCTCTGGCTTCTGATCCCCCGTTACCTGAAATGAAAACATACAGCTTTTGGTCCTTGAAATGTGTTTGCTCAATATTTTATGTAGAGAGACTTATTATGCTACATGCCTGCCTGTCACTTGTGGAACAATAGAAAGCTCCTGTTGTAAAGGGTTTCTGTATTGTGTATTGTATATTTTAATGTATTGTACCTTTTTAAAGTTTTTGATTCATGGGTTTTTTATTATTGTTTGGACCCAATGTTTTATACATTTGTGTCAATAAAGTAACTAACTAACTAACTAAAGCAAAAGCACATGGAGTTGCCACACAATAAGGTACTTCGGAAAGGGAAAGCTATTACTAAGGATAGGATGCAAATGCTGTACAGTCAATGGCATGCCACCTTATGTACTTTATACACCCGCTATAGTGTCGCATTCCCACCCCCTTTCAGAACGACGAGTGGCCCAGGAAATGATTCTCCATTCATTTTCTCCAAAGGCTTTTCAAAAAGTATTTATTTAAAGACGGTTACGCCGTGGACAAAGCCAACTCGGATCGTGACAAATCATGACAACAAACACAATATTTTGTGCCGATTAAATAATGAGCAATAAAAAGAAAATAAAGGCAGGATACAACACTATTTGTTTTGTTTTTCTTCTTACTAATTATTTGATCGGCCCAAAACATAATTATTGTCATGATTTGTCACGATCCGAGTTGGCTTTGTCCGCGGCGCAACCGTCTTTAAATAAATACTTTTTGAAAAGCCTATGGAGAAAATGAATGGAGAATCATTTCCTGTGCCACTCGTCGTTCTGAAAGAGGGAGGGACTGCGACGCTCTATACAGCCAAATATTTATGCGTTGTAATTTTTGTGTCCTGGTGGATGCTTGGGGCAAAATTAATTTCCCGCAAAGACAAATAAAGAGTCTGTCTGTTTGTCTGTAATACACCTGCCTTAATTGTCTTTATTGTCAAGGTTCAAGATGGTCTTTGTTACATTGTGTGTACACTGTACAGGTCAGGTACCCAGGAGTAAAACATAATTTTGTTTCATTTTGTTTTTCTTCAGACATTGCAGCAGCATAAAAAAAAGAAAAAAAGAAAAAGTATGTTAAAAAAGTCACTAAGAAAATAATAAATATTTGCAAACCTAGTGGTTTACATGTCTGAGTAACTTGTAGAAGGGGTAAATGTTACCATATGGATATACTGGATCAAACAACCAGTAACAACATAACAGGCATGTTCTGCAACTGCATTCAAACATGAACAAGATGGTTTTACTTACATTAATTTCTCCGTCTTGGCATTTCTGTAAAATAACGTAGTATTAATCTTCATTAATAACATTAGAACATGTAAGAGAATGTACATGACAGTCAACCACTGTTTAAATCCCTACTGTGTCAAAGGATGCCCAAAGATGACACGCAAATTCTCAAAGAGTTCCTCATTTTTTACTAAGCTTCAGACCGCCAAAAACAAGCTGATTCGACTACTTCTTGGGACTGGTATGGGTGCCGGCCCACTACTCATAACATCATTTTGTTGAGATTGTAAATTGTTAACTCCCCCTCCTCACCTCCATCTTCAAACCTGTCCAGTGAGTGTGACCCTGACTAGTGCAGGACAGGGCTGAGCATGTTGTTTCTACAAATATTGGTTATTATTTGTAAATAGTATACCAATACATTATTTTGTGAAATAATAAATCGCTGATATTGAAAACCGTATGGATTTCATTATTTCTGTGATTTTATAATAATCGTATTATTTGATGTCCTTCCTCCCCTTGTATTTGACCTTTGTACCCTAAACAAAAACTGACAACACCAAAGGTTAAGTGGCCATGACCCAAAAAAACAATATCCCAGGCCTGGCTGCAACAAACTAAATAGTTTAGTGATTATTCCACAATTACTTTTTTAATTAGTCAAATAATAGGTTTTATTTGTATTTCTTTTGTAATTATTTTATCAAAGACTATTAACCAGGTTGTTTTCTACTTCAAAAATTGTGGAAATTAGCAGATACACAAGCTGCAACATCCTGTGAGCAGAGCTTGTAGATCTTTTAGGTCTGTATATCATGGCTGGTGAGAAGCTGAATTTAAACAGCCCTCCCCAGCTCAGCCAGTAACCAGATATCATTCCAGTTCAAACAGTCACATGCAAACTAACCTCGCTGTGTCCATATAATTTTAAATACCAATAGATTCAGAATGATGATGTACGACACACAGTTCATTACAGCACGGGAAAAAATTGCCCGCAACCCAAACATGGATCCTGACCCAATATCTGGGAGAAAGAGTGGTCTACAAGACAGGGAACAGAAGGCTAAAACCATGGCCAAATGGACCTTTGATTCCATTTCAAGGTCAAGGTAAACTATATTGTCCACTCAGCTGCGGCCCCACAAACTACCAGAAACCACACAGACCCCTTTTCCACCGGTTGGGAACCGGAGCCAGAGCTCCAAAATTGGAACGTTAATTATTTCTGTGCCGCTAGCAGTTAGCATAAATGTAGTTAACCTGTGCCTCCATCAGTGTTCACTTTAAGAGGAGTTGTTTCCACCCCCGGTCCCCCATACACACACTTTGCTATCATTGGCATTAGCGCACACGGTTTACCTCTCGCCAGAACGTTTACATGGATTCCGACTTATGTAGGTTTGAAAATCCTGCTTGTAACCGAGGTAAACGGACATCAGATTGCATAGCAATGTTAAAAGCTGCCATGGGGCTCAACCATTATATACATCGGGGTCCGACTCTGTATATATACGGAGTACGGACCTAGCAAATAACGTCATGCTAGCTAGGGGGGGAATACATGATAACCCACAGTAGTAGACTTTTCATTATTTATCACACATTTTCACTGTGATATCATGATAGGTGAATAGGTAAGACAATGATTTATTGTATTACAAATATTCAGAATTTATACATTTAAATATGCAAATTAAGCATTATATAGGAAAATATGCAAAAAATAATAATATGAAAAGGCTATTACTGTATATTAATTTACTTAAATTTATCCTATGAACAATTTAATCTAGGTATGGCTTTGCCCACTCAATTCATGAGTATGATAAGCCGAATAACAGTTCAAGTCCAAATTGTATTATGACCCCTCCACGGAAAGGCCTAGTTGTCCTGACCCCTTATCCATCATTTATACATTATGGATAATTAGTGTGGACTTAAACGGTTATTTGTTTATAGTACTCATTAACGTTCCAATTTTGGAGCTCTGGCTCATGGACTAAGAATTGGTTCTGAACTGAATCGGTTCCCAAGCGGTGGAAAAGGGGCCACAGTGCAATTAGAAATAGACGAGAAGGAACACAATAGACGAGAAGGAACATGATACATACACTGTGATATAATGTGGCGATACAGTACGTTAGTGTGAAACGCTGAGGAAGGTCACCGAAACGCGTCCATTTCTCTAGATAGACTGCTGCTGATGTGCTTGCTCAAATAACCCATTCTGACCTGAGATCAGATTCATACGAGGTTTTCACTGGACACACACTGGTCTGATTAACCCATTCTGACCTGAGATCAGATTCTAAAAATGTCAGTCGTTCTTCGATTTTTCAAAAATAGCAGACCTACAAGCTCGTAGCGCACCACTCGGTGGCGCGCTATGAGCTTGTAGATCTGTTATTTTTCAATAGCTAAAGCATAACATGATGCCGACACCAAAACGGGTTCCCGGTCAGAATGGGATAAACAAAGTTCATGGTTTCAACTCAAGAGAGTGCTCAAGACAGTGCGGATATTGCTTTCTCTGTATATCTTCAAGAATCTGCACTCAGCTATTGTAAGAGACTATTCGTCAAGACTCCCACCTCCCCTCCCCCCCCAGTTTCTGATGCGGTGAGAGAGTTGCCGTGATACGGTATGTACCTGCAGGACTCTGCTGTGGACGATTGTTCCGATGGTTCCAGCACACAGCCTGGGAGCCAGTCCATTAAACAGGCCTGCTTTACCGTCCACCTTGGCAATGTGTTTGGCTGAAACACAACACCACATACGAGTAGTCAGAGCTGGCCAAGACATCAATTGGCACTGTCCTCATGATTCAATTCAATTTCCATTCACCAGGTAACGATTCAATTCGACAATGTATCACACTTTTCTATATTACCCCAGAGCTCCTATTTTCAAGGAATCCCGGGAATGATTGTGTTAACTAGGCTGTGTAAAAAAGGAAAGGACACATTCTACGCTATAACCACAGACAGAGACTAGAAATGCACTCTGCCGACCTCTACGAACTTACGATCAGCCCCTCTATAAAGTCTATATACCTACCATTAAGCGTACCTTAGTTATGTCACCGTCAATAGCCAATAAAGGACCACCATTCTTACCGACATACATACATACATACATGTATACACCACCCACCCAACATTGAAACTAAAACTAAAACTGAAACTATAATTACGTCACCATGAACACTAACAGCCAAGCCTACCATGCATACCACTTTTGATCCAACAGACCACAGTACTTGCGCACTCTGCTTGCGCAAATAATAAAACTGGAGCCGGAAGTTCAACAAAATGCATTTAATACAATGAGAGACATTTTGTACACTATCCGAGTTAATAATAAAAACTGATCATTTTACAATGTAGATTGGAGTCTGTTTGGACTTTGATAGGACTGTCAGACATTGTGATAGGACAGTCTGGAGCACGCTGGGCAAGACCTATGCTGTAGAGTGCATTGCTGGAATTTGGCGGAAGTAGCGGGATTTTGGCGGAAGTAGCGGGATTTTGGCGGAAGTACCGCTCAAGGAAATTACGTTGACGCTTTACATTTTCCGTGAAGTGTTGTGATTTGTCGAAAAATATTGTATCTGGGGGAAATACCTCTGACGGATGTTCCGGCCCAACACTCTCTGCTTTAGGTTGTGACCAGGCTTTTCTCTTTGCAGATGAGTAAGGCTGGGACAGACAGAGTCTGGAGTGGACATTGTGATAGGACAGTCTGGACATGGTGACAACATTGTAATAGGACAGTCTAGAGTGGGCATTGTGACAGGACTGGGCCAGTCAGACTCACCATAGGCAAACAGTCCAGGTAGCTGGTACACCTGTCTGCCAAACATGTTCCTGCCCAGAGACGGAGGCAGAGGCTCATGTCCCACCTGCAGCAAACAAACACAACATATTACATCCTCTAAAACACAATATACATCTGCAGAAGAAGGGATACTGGAGCACTGGAGCAGCTTGGACAGTTCAACCCAATCTCTGCCAGGAACGTCTGGTTACGTTTTAAGCAGCAGATACTATCATACTACCTGTGCCAAGACGTAAAATTACGTTATTTAAAAATTTGGGTTTCCTGCACAATGTTATAGGCATAGCGCTGCACCATGCTTGAAATAAATCGTGCCAGGCTTAGCTGCAAAAAAAAGAAAAGAAAAAAACCCCTCCCCAGTGCCACCCCAGTGTCTGCCCAGTGCCACCCCAGTGTCTGCCCAGTGCCTCCCTAGTGTCCGCCAAGTGCCTCCCCAGTGTCTGCCCAGTGCCTCCCCAGTGCCACCCTAGCGTCTGCCCAATGCCTCCCTAGTGTCCGCCAAGTGCCTCCCCAGTGTGCCTCCCCAGTGCCTGCAGTGTCTCCCCAGTGCCTCCCCAGTGTCTGCCCAGTGTCCCCCAGTGCCTCCACATGCAGTGCCTCCCCAGTGTCTCTAAAAGCAATACAAGAGCAATACAAATTAATCTTAATTAATTAATCAAATAAATGTATCAAATTAATTAATTTTTTCGGCGCATGGCCTTTTTTTGCAACTGAATGGCATGAAAATGAAGAGTTTACATAGTACCTTCCCTAATGTATATCTGGTTTCAGTATTTATTTATGGTGTATTGTCTCTATTATAAAGGTTATTGTAGCAGTCAATTTATATTGGGGGTCAGGAGGGGGCGGGCGGGGGTCCTCGAGACATTGCCAAAGCATTTCCGGGGGTCCCCGGCCAAAAACGTTGAGAACCCCTGGCCTACCCTACCACACAGGTTTAGGCATCCTCGCGTCTAAAATAAGTTTGCCCTGGACAAACTTTTTTCTTTCTCCAGTGCTATTGCTGTGTCTCTGCTCTGCTTTCTCAAACAATAAAATGAGGAATGAGGTGAATGAATTGAACAATGTGGACCCTGTTGTAAACAAGTGTAATGCTTAATTGGGTCGTCCACTCACAGTTAACAGTCTTTGTATTGAGTTTGTGCTTGAAATGTACTGTAATTCTACAAACCGTTAATAAATATTTCAATCAATCAAAAAAAAAAGGTCAGGACGTGTGTGGTGTTTATACGTAGTCTCTGTGAATATGGGGGGGGGGGGGGGGGGGACTCAAACAAACCCCTCCAGAGTAGACACGCTGCGACACAGGACACAGAGAATAGATGTGTATTCTTCTGTCTGATACACTGTCTGTCGGCCTTTAGTAGCGGCTAGGCGGTGGCCTATAGGCAATATAATTTTAAATAAATGGTTGTCGGAGGGGAGACAGACACTATATATATATAAAGTAAAGTAACAAAAACATGTTCTCACTTTGGGGTCCCAGAGACAAATTCTCCTTGAAATAAGAAATCTTGTAAAATCACTATCTCTGCTATAGTGAATATACCGAGTGAGTAAATACCCATACGTAACTATTAACTAGACAGACAAGAGGTTTTATAACAATATGCATCAATGCCATTAAAAAAAACTATGTCATTCATTAATTTGAATGTCAACTGCCCATGACGTCAAACACCTGTCACAATGGTCGAAATTGATTGACTTGATTAATTACAACAAGCACACAACAACAACGGAAGTCTCACAAGTGATCAGAAATGATGCTGATGTGACACACACACACACACACACACACACACACACACACACGTACTGTACAGTATGTCTTCCAGGCAGCCACATTCATCTCTCTGACTCTCTGCACACACTTCTGGGTTGGCAACTTGGCAGTCTTTCTTGGCACTGCAGCTAGCATGTTAGCCTAGCTAAAGCTAACGCTCCAGGCTAGCTGCCACAGTACAACCAGCCAGCCAGTGCAGCCATCAGCTATGGGACCAGGCTAGCTTGTTGTGCCCGGGCTCGGCGCGTCTCTGCCCGTTGTGGCTCGGCTGTAGCGCCGGTAAGTGGGTGGGTGTGTGTGTGTGTCTTACCTGCACCAGGACTTTGATGTACATGAGCGGGTGAGAGAGCACGGTCAGGCCGGAGCCCAGCAGCACCTGACCACACGTGTCCGCCATTATGAGCAGTGTCTCTGTCACACTGACCTTACAACCAACACACTGACTGACACTATGCTGCTGCTATGGGCCCGGGTTGCCACTTCTCTTCTGACAGAGACAAATACAAGCAACCAGGTCTATGAAAAGAATCAAGTGTAGCTGTCCCAGCAATGAGTATTTTGTGATATTCTATTTTATTGCTCACCTTTCTGAAAATGTATATGTGAACATTATATGTGTGTTTATTTGGGTACATATGGTAAATGCATGGTGAGATAGTGCCATCTACTGTGCTCTGTATTTGTGGTCTGTTTGTCTGGTTCATGGGCAGGTTGAATTAGGCTATCATTTCAATCACCTGTTGGGTTTGGGCATGCAGGAGAAGAGCCCTCAGCCCTGTGATTGGAGTGAGGCAGCATCTTTTGCACCTGTGTGAGCTGAACTCAGAACAAGCTGAGTTTCAGTGGTGCAAGGATGCTCTTCTCACGTCTAAAAAGAGAGCGTCCTTAAATAAAGAATATAAGAGAAGATAAAGAATATAAGAGAAGATAACGTAGCTCTCCTAAAATAATCTGCAGAAGGCGCACACGGTATGTTACATGTTGGTGTTTTCTTTGTTTGTAAACAGTGTTGTACTTCTGTCGATCGTTTAATGTTTGTGTACATATCATTGTGTTTGTTTATATATAATTACGGACATCATGATTGACTGACAACAAGGACATTCATATTTCATGCTTCATTGTGTTTTAAAGGATATTGTTATGTTTTGTGTTGCAGTTTTTCAGTTGTCTTGGGGAAATAAACAACCTTGAGATTAGCTCTGGTCCATAGCCTTCTACTGCTTCGATTCTGCCCTGCAGTAAGGCTATGTTACTATCAGTATTAAATCTCAAATCGAAATCAGACCAGCCTCTCCTCTTTGCCTCATAGAGAATATTTTTCCTCCAGTGAAAAAAAATCACACCTGTGTGAACCGAGTGGTGCAACTCCCCTCTCTCCCCCCTCCTCTCTCTCTCTCTCTCTCTCTCTCTCTCTCTCTCTCTCTCTCTCTGCTCCGATTAGCTTTATTATGGATATCAATCCTGTTTCTGTGCTGCGTGGCAGCCTCTAAATCACCCCCACAGACCGTGGCAGTCAGAAGTTGCATTTGCGTCCAGCAGGTGGCAGCCATGTCACGTTCCAATTTCACGCATGCGCACACCACTCGTGCTCATACACCTATACATCACAAACAAACAAACAGGTTCACGGACATTTCTGGATGTAGGAGTGGTTGCACCACTCAAAAATCCCTTTCTGGCCAAAAAGTACACGTGTGGTGGGGGGCTCCGAGTGCGTCCACTAAGGAAAGTAGGCTTTCTATTGACACAACCCGTCTTTTTATTGGTGAGTAGGTCAAACGTTCGTGAGATTTCCACAAAAGTTTTTTGCCAGGCGTGTTTGAAAAGTGCCTGGACTACATTTACGAATGACTGTAAAGTAGGGATGCTCCGATCCGATCAGGTTCTTTGGAACCGATCCTGATTCCTGATCACCAATTGTTTTCTCATGATCGGCCTATACTGATCTTGTGCATAAGGGGCAAATTTGAATATTTCCAAAATTATTATGTCAAATTCAAAACCCACATCAAAACTGTTCCTGTGTGTGGGGAGGAAGGGGAGAATGTTTAGGCCTGTTACAAAGATGAAAAATTATATATATCTGATTGACATTTATACTACTTAAATGGTGTAAATTAAAAGATCGATTTCTCCAGATAGGGTAAATTGCCGATCAGTGATCGGTTATCGGACATATCGGACAATATTCACTGCCGATTTTCAGGATTTATGTTATTAAATATTGGCAGATCGGAGCATCTCTACTGTAAAGATGACCGTACTGATGACTGCAGTGGACACTTTTTGTGGTGCAACCACTTCCTTACGCAGCTTTAGATTTAGATTTAGATTCAATTAATTGTCACTGCACATAGTATACAAATACTTTGTTCCTGGGGGTCTGGATGCTCCGGGGACCCCCACACAGTAACGTGTGTCATTTTCGACCGTTCCGGACGCGGGCCGGAACCTGGCCGGCACCCTGGGCACGTTCCTGTGGGTCTGGAAGTTTCGGGGACCCCCGGGGGACGCCCACACAGAGTCGCACCACTTACTTCACACGGGTGTGATTTTCATTATTGGCTGCCTCTAGGCTGCCTCTAAGCCAATGGGAGACTTACCCATGAAATCTATAGTCGGCATAAAACCCCCTTACTCTGAACACACCTGGCAGTTATGACCATAGACATAGACGCCCTTTCCGGCTCCTGAGCGTATGTGCTCAAGGGAGGGCAAAACTTTCCTGATATTCCTTGCAAAGCCCTGCGGAAGCATGAGCGTGCGTCACAGAGCACATGTTCGGGTCTGCAAGTCCCGGTAAAGATGCGCTGTGATTGGCCAGTAATCGCTTAAGTGGCAGCGTGATGTAACGTGCCTTCCACACTTCCGCCGTATGTCCTCTCCCAGTGTAAATCCCCCCCACGCATCGCTCCAACGAACTGCAGCGGCCAATGAGGCATCTATTTTTTTATATCTATGGTTATGACTGACAGACTGAGTCATTCTTGTTTAAACACAAATCTTGTATGGGGGGCCTATTCATAGTCATAGATAGCCCAATAAACACAACCCACAATGCTGCAAACTACCAATATTATTTACAAGATACTTTACAAAAAAAGCCCAAAATCGCTTATAATTAGCAGACATGGCAACACTATGTTATGGGTTGTGTTTGACAGCACGGAGCAATAGCGACACCTGCCGCCCCGGAGGGGTGCTGCCATAAGGGCCTATTCATATCCCAGTTTTAGGCGATAAGGTGGACACCTTATCAACATGATGTCACGCCATGGTGATAAGGGACTGACCACTCACCCGAACACATCTCTTTGTTTTTACTAATCACCGTCTCGGTGGTCACCTTATCACCTAAAACTGTAAAGGCTAGATTGTGCAAGGTGGGTGAACTTAAGCCCTTTCACTGCAGATCATTGTGGGGCTGTCTGTGAGTGGGGTTAATGAATTTGAGAAACCAATAGTAACTTGACAGCCACTCAAATTACTCCGTCCCAAGCAATCTGGGAGGGAAAATTGAAGCTCTACTTCAATTGAAGCTCTCCCTTTGCCATGTATATATGCCCCAGGCACCTCTCAATTGTGGAAGGACTTCACGGCCGAAATGGTGACGAGCCAACCAGATTTGTCTGGAGCCATGCAGACTATAACCAAGGGCCCAGTATGCAAATATGGGGTGGGAAATTGCAGAAAAATATCTAACATTGAGAGGGACGAGACTAATATCCACGCAGTGATATTATCGCTACGCGAGGCTACTTGTGCACGGTGTAGACTAGACACTACACATGTGAGACAACTATGACGTGGAAGGGTCCAACATCATCAAAACCTATAGAAAGCAGTAAAAAGGGAGCATGCGCTGGGTCAGCAACTACATTGACAGGCATACTACTAGGTATACGATGTCTAATATTGTCTATGGTCCCAAGTTCGAGTGACGCACCAACATGGGAGAGTTCAATGATATAAATATTGTCAGCGATCTGAACATCCCCTCATAGTGATGAAGTTTAGCACACGGTTTCCCCTCTTCTCACTACTGCTGCTTATCTTCTTCAATGCGCCCTCCGTAACGGCAGACATCGCCATTTACTCCTTCAACGACAAACGATGGATCTTCCACTACATCCGTGCCACCTATCTGTCAGACTACCGGCCGTCCGTCTTCGGCCTGAAGGCCTTCCTGGTCACCGCGCGGCCGGAGAACGCCTGCGAGGCCGTGGCCCCGCCCCCCCTCCTCCGGTGACTTCATCGCCATGGTTACCGGTTACAACTGCGACTTTGACATCCAGGTGCTCAACGCCCAGAAGGCGGGCTACGAGGCCGCCATCGTTCACAACGTCAACTCCTCTTCCGACGACGACTACTTAATCGCACCAAGATCGGCCCACCTTCTGAAATGGATCCACATTCCGGCCGTGCTGGTGAGTGAGGAGACGGCCAGGCTACTGAGAGAGAGCTACGTTCAGGACAAGGACCCTGGTGCTCGGCTGGTGCTCGCGCCGGACGTGGATCAGATCGTTCCCAGGGTGTTCCGACATCCCGTCTTTAAGGTCTTCGTGCTGGGCATGCATCCTGCTCGTCTGTGTTGGCGTTTACATCACGGTTTCGCTGTCAATCATCGGCACTCTCATGCTGATCACGTTCGCTTTCATGATGGTCAAGCTTGTTCTGGAGGTCGTCGCTTTTGTTTTCATGCTGGCGAGGTATATTCTCATGGTCTAGTGTGGTGGTTCCTATTTTTAGATTTCAGGGACTGTCAAGAGTTGCAGTCTGCAGACCTGTAAAGATCCATTTGGTTCCATTTGTACACTGTCAGATCTACAGACCTGGAAGGGTTCCATTGTACTCTGTCAGAGTTGCAGACCTGTAAGGGTCCATTTGGTTACTAACTATCAATCATTTTGCAGCATGGTGACCCTCGGGAACCCCTGGGGTTTCCCGGAACCCACTTTGACAACCATTGGGTCAAATGATTTATTGTGTATTTTGAGAGGTATGTCGACTCAAAGTGCCCTTTCCAAATGAATGAATGCATAATGACTTCCTAATGTGATGACCAGCCTCATCCTTTTCTCTCTGACCTTGTCTGTGACCTGGCTGTGGTACCCTTTAATGTAGATATTATATGTGTTGTTTATGTCTTTTATTTTAGTATTTGTGATTTTAACTGCCAAGTGCCAACAGAAAATTATGTCAATGACTGTGAACATGCTTTATTAAAGCAAAATAATTATATTATGTGTAGGAAACAAATTAAATTTGGGCACAAAATACAGTAAATGTTACAACAGATCCTAGACTCTTGCTCATTGTCTCAATGTGTTTCATAAGCAACCAGAAAACAGAAGCTCTTTCAGCGTTGAATCATTTTGAAACAAAAAGGAGTAGTTAGCAAACATAATGCTCGCTGTCGTGCAGAAACCTTGTGTCCCCATATTTCAACTGTTTGTTTCTCCACAAAAGTAGTGCAAGGTAAAAGTAGTGCAAATAGCAGATCTACGAGCTCACAATGCCACTGCATTGTGAGCTCGTAGATCGTCTATCTTTGCACAACATTGTCCTAGAGTATTAAATAGCTAAAATGGTTGGAAGTTTAAGTGGTTAAGAGTGTGTGTGGGTTTTATAAACATTGAATCGATAAACCTATTAACAAGGGTTTATGACTAAATAACTATTGGATCCATTGAAACACTGGTTTGTTTTATTATTGTTTTTCATTTTCTGAAATATGTCCAAAGGATTCCAGCAGAGAGCTCGATATTGAAGGTTTAGAAAGGCATTACCATTTATTGCGAAATTGTTCAAACAAACTCAAACTGTCGAGCAACAGAAATAATCTGTCCCTGTCATGCTTTCACAATCACTTTAAATACAATCTGTATAACAAAAATATACTTTGAGTACCAAGTACTCAAATTTTCAGACAATATCAGATCAAGCACAAGTTACATTGTAGATTGGCTGTATGTGGTTACTGTAGGTTAATCTGAAAAGTAACAAGTAACTAACGCTGTCAAATGCTGGAATTATTGCACTGTGCATTGTAAGCACTTGTATAAACTTGAGAACATGTACAGTACTTAGTTACTTTGCAATTTGCACCACTGAGCAGCCAAAGACTTACCAAAGACTAGACCACCACACTAATTGCTATAATGCAGAGGGACATGGGTTGATTGATATTAATGGTCTTAACTTAAAATGTATACATGACACAGTTTAGGTTTTTGGATTAAATCTGAGAGCAGACCTGTGCGAACTTGGTGATGTAAAAAATATATCCATAGTGTAAAAATTGCGGCCGCAGTATCAAGTGTGCATTTACACCAGTAAGGGGCATCGTTCTGTTTGTGAATCGAGTTTCTATGTGAAAGTATGAAGGAATAGTGCGGTTTTAAAGTTTTATCATTTAGTTCCTGGCAAACATTTAAAGTTCAGTTGGCCATTTGGTCACACTATAATTCGTTGCACAAAAGCAGCAGAGATAGGCGATCTACAAGCTTTTGAGATTGTACGTCTGCTATTTCCCCCCTATTTCTATTCGATTTGAATTCTGAAAAGTAATGTTTTTGAACATTATGAGGTTTCTACCCGACAGAGAGGATATTATGTACTGTAACATTCAACGTGAATCGACACAGAAATAAATGTAGGTGAACAGGTTTTTATAATGCCACATTGTTTTTATTGATTTTTTAAAAATGTTTGATCATTACGGAACTATATAATGAATTGGATATATGCAAGTCTGTTGGCACAAAGTCAAAAACATAACTCTTTGCAAGAGTATATAAAAAGTAAATATTGATGACATCAAAGCTTATTCAACCAGCCTAACATGTGCTGTTTGTTTTATAATAATCAGAAGCAAAGCACATTCTCATTTCTTCTCATCCTCCTCCTACAGCTCCCCCTGTTGGAGAGAGAGAGAGAGAGATCTGTCAAAGTATACACAGTGAGTACACCATACACACATGCTGACCGGCTTGTAGATTTTACTACATTTTTGAGTGGTGCAACCACTCCTAGGAACAGCTATGTCCCTACAGTATGTCCCGATGTTTAGAGGACCAGTAGGGGCAAAAGTGGCTATGTTGTGACAGAAACGGAGAGAGAGAGGCAGGGGGAGAGGGGAGTTGCACCACTCAGTTCACACGGGTGTGATTTTTCATTGATTCAATGATAAAATAAATAAATATATATATATATATATTCAAAGGGTTAAATGAATACACAATAACAGTCTTTACCTTTGGTTCCATGAGTGTCTTATAAGACGTCAGGGGGGAGCATGGGGGCAGATGTGCCTGTGGAGGAGATAGTACAGTCAAACTACTGGACAAACACATTGGCCAACATTTTCGCAAACATTGAGAAAATAGCCAATCTACAACATTTATCTGTGGAGTCAAACTAAATGTAATGCCCCAACTCCTACATTCCAAATGCTTGTCAGGGTAGGGGGTCCCCCCAGTTCAATTATGATTATATGTTGGGGGTCCCCAGTTCAAAGATTATTTTACAAAAATAGAGCCCTGGGTATACTTACTGCATTGGTAGAGGCGGTTGATCCTGAGGATGTCGGTGGCGTCCATCTGGGTGTTGCCCAGCCGGACGTTGGGGTTGGGGATCGGCACGATGGTGGGACGGCCGTTCCGGGAGAAGGCGGTGCTATACCGTGGAGGGAAAAACAAACACAACTTTTACTGTGAGCTGCATGAGGACATTATAGGACTGCGATTATTAGAGCTGTCGCCATTACAACATTTAAAGTAGTAGTTTGTTTTTGTCATATTCCTAAGCCAAGTATTTTAATGACCGTTGGAGTCTCAAGACTCAAAGTGGAGTCTCGAGACCCAAAGAGTCTCTTACTGAGTCACCTATTGGCCGATGATCCAGTCATCAAATTATTTGCTTATAGGAAGGTGACAAAAACGAAAATATGTCCATGAATTCAAGGCTTCATGGGGTGTGTAATTTACAGAAAATAGGTCATTTTTTGGATGAACTAGTAAAATTATAATTGCAATTAACAATTTAAATTGTGTTTTTGGCATTGAACGTTGGAACATACGAAATTATATTTCTGGTTGACTGCTATGTGTTATAGGATCATATATACTAAAAAATTGCACGGGTCAGATATGACAAATAACTTGAATACAAAGACATCACTGACATTTTGAATAATTTTATGCTTTCGTAATTTCTTTAAAATAGTGGAAATAGCACATCTACAAGCTTACAGCACGTTGTAAGCTTGTAAGATTAGCTTATTATGCTATTCTTATATTTGAAAATATATTATATTTGTCGAGAGATGCCCTGTATCACCAATGTATGAATCAGGCTTCATTTATGCTCTTTAAAACTAGAGTTTGATTTACTGCACTCTTTTTTTATTACGCCTTAATTATAATCAGAAATAATGACTGCAATTGCAGAGTTATGGTTGGATAGCATGTTATTACACTATCATACAGGGGTCTTCAACGTCTTTCAGGCCAAGGACCCCAGCTGAGAGAGAGTAAAATATTTGAGTACTTTTTCCACTAGTGTCAATGAATGTATAATAGTGAAAGCTTAATGGAGTTACCCTGAATAGTGCATGACAGATCTGTAGTTATACGGAGTGTCCAGATTCCTGGTGTTGATCCTGCGGAAATTCCCTTCCGTTCCTGAGAGAAAATCAAGATCGATTAGAATTCACAGAAGTGCACGCACGCACAGTTAATAAAGGATTCAATCAATCAATCAATCTAAGCGGGGTCAGAATCCACCCACCAGGCTGCACGTTCTGCAGAAGGATTTGTACGTTCTGGTCACGGTCGGAGCGGGTCTGCTCGTGGTCGAAGCCCAGTGCGTGGAGCAGCTCGTGCTGGATGGTGCCCAGGAAGACACACCCCCTGCGCTGGAGAGACAACGTCTGAGCGTTGCCCTGGCGACCCACAAACGAGAAGCACCTGCGTGTGGTGTAGGAGGAGGATGGAGATCACATGATTAGGTTCTGGGATGTCAAATGTCCTCTGCTTCTTTCGGGACCCATTTGTGTGTCGCGGACCAATGTTTATGGGTCACAAGTAAATAGCCCTAGCTTTATATTTCTTGTTTTATTATTAATATATAATAAAGTATACATTCCCTTTATTTTGTGGAATTCAAATATTTTTGGACACAGGCCTACTCAAATGTGTTATGGTCTTGATTCACAAGGGGCCTGGATGGCTTGGTTCCACGCTTAAAATAATTGATATAAATATTTTCTGAAAAATCTATGGATTTTCTATCTGCGGCACCACTGCTATGGCATATTGAAGGAAATGATGGGTTAAAAAAACCAACACATTCATGAGCGTGTGTGAATTGGGTTCCTTCCTACCCTTGTTGAGACTGGATGTTCAGGAAGGCTCTCTCGTTTCTTCGCTGGTAGAAACGGACGCAGGTTGACTGAGCGAAGGAGTTCAGACCCTGGATGATGAGGTTCCTCTCGTTGGCCGCTGGAAAGGTTAATTACAACTGTGATGATCCTATTACAATGTTATCACAACTGTAATAATCGTATTATAATGTTCTCCAAATTGTACATACCGTACTGGTTGGAGATGGTGACGGGTACATAGACGCGTCCGTCGGTAGCCTTGGGCCACAGACAGCTGCGTGCTCGTCCTGTGCACGGGTCGGCGTTCCCCAGGCCTGTCGGCACAGCGATGTCCATGTCCACTATCGTTAGGCCTAGCTCGTCATCGCCCACTCCTGGGAACAGGAGGAACATCAATGTCATGTGGGCAGCCATGCCCACACCGAGGGACACTTAGGAGGTTGGCAACCGGCAGTACAGATCTGAGGCTTCATTTAAAACAGGGGTTCCCAACCATGCCATTACCACGGCACAGACCGGCTGCCAGGTCATAAAATGCTCGCGGACCGGCATGGCTGGGAGCGGTGGTGCGTCGCGGTCGCACATCATCGTACCAAAACACTGCATGCAGATTGTATAAGTTAAGTTATATTGTATTAACATATACTCTACCATGCAGATTCTATAAGTTATGTTGTTTTTTTATTTAGCACAGTATAAAAACAAACAATCAACATAGAAAAGGGAAGATGTTAGGATCTACAAGGGGCTTATACGAGGCCTCTGTAAGACACAATAAAACATCCAGATTGTATTAACATACTCTAGTCATACAGATTGGTCAAAATTACATTTCATACATAAAACAGTTACATAGTGACGCTTAAGGCAGCAAGTGATTTGATATAGAGGGAAATACTCGTGGACCTAGGGCCCCCTGGGGGACTCCGGTCATCTATGTAGATACAGTAGGGTTGAAGTGGTTGTGATTGAGGATGTATATCATACAGTGGAGGTGAACATACCGATGTGAGCGTTGGCCTTCTCAATCATGGAGGCTGCAGACAATTCTTCTACCATAGTGGAGTTGACTGTGAAAGAAGACACCATTTATTACAGGTAACACTGTTACGTGTAAACTTTATAAAGTGTCAGTAAAAAAAGAGAGAAAAAAATAACAAAGCTATGATGACTAAAACTATGACAATTTCATTGACAAAGTAAAATGTTGTGGAGTATAGTGGAGAAGAGATCCAGTATAGAACTAAAAGACAAGTCATTTGATGGTTGGCTGAAAAGGAGAATGCAAATGACCAAAACATTTTTTGAAAATGAAATATATCCCTTTAGTTTAAAGCACCCAAATGACCACCGATTTATAATCACATAATGCATTCAGTAATTATAATGCAATATAACTGTGATTATTATTGTTATAGGCTTATTAGTCTCGTGTAGCCAGACAACTATTCCACAATCTCCGAATGCTATATAGAGTCTGGAACTTTAGCTCCCGAAATCTGAGTATGGAAGCTGCCGTTCACGAAAATATATAAAAATATATCTTTAGAGCTTTTTTTTTAAATTTGCTAAGCAACAAGCTATATATGCTTACATGATTTCTATTTATATTAGGGTAAATGTGCGCAACTGTAAAGACGAAACGGAAGTGGCGAGGAGGCTCCACTTCCCCTTTATAGTTTACTCATGACAGCTCTTCTGTTGCTCCAGACTGATGAAAGCATTTGGAAATTGCGAGAGGCAACAGTCTGGTAACGCGAGACTAACACTGTCTTGCTATGCTAGCCTGGCCATGGCCAGACAAATATATATATTTTTTTGCAATGGCAAGCATGCTATATGCATCCTATATGCTTATAATGCTTTATTCATAATCTGATTATAATACTGAATAATTATAGTTATTAACAACTCATACATAGCCTACTCATAGTGTTGTATAACAATATTACAATAATCATGCTATAAAGCATTTAATATAGTACATTATATGAAGAAGAGCAGCCTTACCAGGGCCTTCGCCGCTCATATCACCTGAAGCCTGCACACACACACACACACACACACACACACACACTTGGTGAAACAGGAATGGTGAAACAGTGACAGTATGCTACTTCTTTCTATAGGAACTTATACAGTAACAACTATAAGTACATTTACTCAAGTACTGTACAATTTTGAGATACTTTCACTTTAGTGGAATATATTGTAAATTTACCCAACTACAATTATTTGAACATTACTAGTTACTTTTTAGATTCAGAGTTTTAATACTATAAACATACATTAACCACCTATAAGCTCTCCCTAGTATAGGCTATATTCCGGCTATTCTACAAGCTCACAACATAGTTTGAAAACTTTAAATGGGATATTCTGCATAATAGTACTTTAAAGGGATAGTTCACCCCAAAAATCACTTATTTTGTCTATCAATTACTCACTTATAGACTTGAATTCATGAATATTTTTAGTTTTTGGCGCATTTTTTTTTGATGACCAGTGGTTTCCTATGGAGTCACAAAGGAGACTATTTGTGTCTCCATAGGAACCACTGCTCAACAAATACAATTAAGTCAATTCTGAAGGCCAGACTTTTATACTTGTAACCTGAACCGTTCACACAACATTATATTAATCTTACTATAAAACGAAATTAGAATAATTACCTTTATTATGACAAAGCCATGGACAGAGCAGCAGAGAGAGCCAATGAGCACAGCAACCTGGATGAAAGACAACATGGTTGATGTCTGTCTGTCGGTCCGTCCTTCTGTCTGTCTGGTACAAATCACCAGAGGAATATATACTGTCTGATCAACTGAATGTGGACCTTATATGGAGCCCAGCTCTCACTCACATTTCTCCAATGTGGAAACAATGCAATGCAACAAACATTGCAACAAACCGTTTGTTTGTTGCATTTAAACGACGCAACTTCACTGCTAATATCACAACAACTGTCAGGCACGTGCAACTTCTTTTTGCCTCAAACTGGATGCTTCTCCTAATAGGTCATAGCATTATAGCATTTATTTAATATTAAAGTAAGCATATTTATTCACTCTGAATGAAATAAATAATTCTGATTCTGATGCCGGTAAAGCCAATTAAACAAATGATCAATGACATTTGTTCTCCCAGATCATGGGATGAAGTCGAGTTGAGTTGCATACTGGTGATGAGTAAAAACAGAGAGAAGGGCTGGAGCGGTGGCGGTGGTTTGCTCTTCACCGCGGCTCGAGACGTCATGTTGTAGTTCGATGGTCACCTAACCACCGAAAATCCAGACTATATGTATGATCCTTTACACACTGATTCTTTCCACGACAGGAGATGATCTATTTCTACTCCTAGGTATTTATATGAGCATACCTGGTTAATCTGTTCACTATGAATAGTGATGGGGGATCTGTGTGTCTCTAGTGGTGCACCAAAAATGATCTCTTCTGTCTTTTTTGTGTTAATGATGAGAGCGTTGTTATCGCTCAATTCAACCACCTTATTTACTCTGTGTTGGTGCAGTCCAGGATCACTGGAACTATCATCCGAGTACTTTAGAATGTACTGATCTGGTGTGTCGGTGCGACAATCAGACAGACATTCCTCACTACAATAAATTACACTGCTAGATTGTGTAAAGAGTGGAGGACAATGCTGAGGTTCAATGTGACATTCATTGAGCAAGGTGATCTAGAAATGGCTGCCATATAACATAGTAAACATACAACTTGTTTAAATTGTCCATGTCATAGATACATACATCATTGTATTTTGTACAGAAACATTGTGATTTGACAGTATTTGAGAAGAACCAAAAAGTGCGGTCTCTGGATCAGGTTCAAACACACATCCATACATCTGAAAACCATTTAAATATATCACACCAACATGTATACAATTTTGGGCATGTCCAGAAGAGGTGGGTCAGGGTACCTTCTGCCATTCCGCATCGATCACATAGTGGGGAGGTAGTTGGAAATAGCCTGTGTAATTTTATTACACAGCCGGTCAGCATGTGTGTATGGTGTACTCACTGTGTATACTTTGACAGATCTCTCTCTCTCCTGTCTTCTCCAACAGGGGGAGCTGTAGGAGGAGAATGAGAAGAAATGAGAATGTGCTTTGCTTCTGATTATTATAAAACAAACAGCACATGTTAGGCTGGTTGAATAAGCTTTGATGTCATCAATATTTACTTTTTATATACTCTTGCAAAGAATTATGTTTTTGACTTTGTGCCAACAGACTTGCATATATCCAATTCATTATATACTTCCGTATTGATCAAACATTTAAAAAGAATCAATAAAAACAATGTGGCATTATAAAAACCTGTTCATCTACATTTATTTCTGTGTCGATTCACGTTGAATGTTACAGTACATAATATCCTCTCTGTCGGGTAGAAACCTCATAATGTTAAAAAACATTACTTTTCAGAATTCAAATCGAATAGAAATAGGGGGAAAATAGCAGACGTACAATCTCAAAAGCTTGTAGATCGCCTATCTCTGCTGCTTTTGTGCAACGAATTATAGTGTGACCAAATGGCCAACTGAACTTTAAATGTTTGCCAGGAAGTAAATGATAAAACTTTGGAACCGCACTATACCTTCATACTTTCACATAGAAACTCGATTCACAAACAGAACGATGCCCGAAAGCAGCAGAGATAGGCGATCTACAAGCTTTTGAGATTGTACGTCTGCTATTTCCCCCCTATTTCTATTCGATTTGAATTCTGAAAAGTAATGTTTTTGAACATTATGAGGTTTCTTCCCGACAGAGAGGATATTATGTACTGTAACATTCAACGTGAATCGACACAGAAATAAATGTAGGTGAACAGGTTTTTATAATGCCACATTGTTTTTATTGATTAAAAAAAAATGTTTGATCAATACGGAAGTATATAATGAATTGGATATATGCAAGTCTGTTGGCACAAAGTCAAAAACATAATTCTTTGCAAGAGTATATAAAAAGTAAATATTGATGACATCAAAGCTTATTCAACCAGCCTAACATGTGCCGTTTGTTTTATAATAATCCGAAGCAAAGCACATTCTCATTTCTTCTCATTCTCCTCCTACAGCTCCCCCTGTTGGAGAAGACAGGAGAGAGAGAGATCTGTCAAAGTATACACAGTGAGTACACCATACACACATGCTGACCGGCTGTGTAATAAAATTACACAGGCTATTTCCAACTACCTCCCCACTATGTGATCGATGCGGAATGGCAGAAGGTACCCTGACCCACCTCTTCTGGACATGCCCAAAATTGTATACATGTTGGTGTGATATATTTAAATGGTTTTCAGATGTATGGATGTGTGTTTGAACCTGATCCAGAGACCGCACTTTTTGGTTCTTCTCAAATACTGTCAAATCACAATGTTTCTGTACAAAATACAATGATGTATGTATCTATGACATGGACAATTTAAACAAGTTGTATGTTTACTATGTTATATGGCAGCCATTTCTAGATCACCTTGCTCAATGAATGTCACATTGAACCTCAGCATTGTCCTCCACTCTTTACACAATCTAGCAGTGTAATTTATTGTAGTGAGGAATGTCTGTCTGATTGTCGCACCGACACACCAGATCAGTACATTCTAAAGTACTCGGATGATAGTTCCAGTGATCCTGGACTGCACCAACACAGAGTAAATAAGGTGGTTGAATTGAGCGATAACAACGCTCTCATCATTAACACAAAAAAGACAGAAGAGATCATTTTTGGTGCACCACTAGAGACACACAGATCCCCCATCACTATTCATAGTGAACAGATTAACCAGGTATGCTCATATAAATACCTAGGAGTAGAAATAGATCATCTCCTGTCGTGGAAAGAATCAGTGTGTAAAGGATCATACATATAGTCTGGATTTTCGGTGGTTAGGTGACCATCGAACTACAACATGACGTCTCGAGCCGCGGTGAAGAGCAAACCACCGCCACCGCTCCAGCCCTTCTCTCTGTTTTTACTCATCACCAGTATGCAACTCAACTCGACTTCACCCATGATCTGGGAGAACAAATGTCATTGATCATTTGTTTAATTGGCTTTACCGGCATCAGAATCAGAATTATTTATTTCATTCAGAGTGAATAAATATGCTTACTTTAATATTAAATAAATGCTATAATGCTATGACCTATTAGGAGAAGCATCCAGTTTGAGGCAAAAAGAAGTTGCACGTGCCTGACAGTTGTTGTGATATTAGCAGTGAAGTTGCGTCGGTTCGTTTAAATGCAACAAACAAACGGTTTGTTGCAATGTTTGTTGCATTGCATTGTTTCCACATTGGAGAAATGTGAGTGAGAGCTGGGCTCCATATAAGGTCCACATTCAGTTGATCAGACAGTATATATTCCTCTGGTGATTTGTACCAGACAGACAGAAGGACGGACCGACAGACAGACATCAACCATGTTGTCTTTCATCCAGGTTTCTGTGCTCATTGGCTCTCTCTGCTGCTCTGTCCATGGCTTTGTCATAATAAAGGTAATTATTCTAATTTCGTTTTATAGTAAGATTAATATAATGTTGTGTGAACGGTTCAGGTTACAAGTATAAAAGTCTGGCCTTCAGAATTGACTTAATTGTATTTGTTGAGCAGTGGTTCCTATGGAGACACAAAGAGTCTCCTTTGTGACTCCATAGGAAACCACTGGTCATCAAAAAAAAATGCGCCAAAAACTAAAAATATTCATGAATTCAAGTCTCTATAAGTGAGTAATTGATAGACAAAAGAAGTGATTTTTGGGGTGAACTATCCCTTTAAAGTACTATTATGCAGAATATCCCATTTAAAGTTTTCAAACTATGTTGTGAGCTTGTAGAATAGCCGGAATATAGCCTATACTAGGGAGAGCTTATAGGTGGTTAATGTATGTTTATAGTATTAAAACTCTGAATCTAAAAAGTAACTAATGTTCAAATAATTGTAGTTGGGTAAAAGTACAATATATTCCACTAAAGTGAAAGCATCTCAAAATTGTACAGTACTTGAGTAAATGTACCTACTTATAGTTGTTACTGTATAAGTTCCTATAGAAAGAAGTAGCATACTGTCACTGTTTCACCATTCCTGTTTCACCAAGTGTGTGTGTGTGTGTGTGTGTGTGTGTGTGTGTGTGTGTGTGTGTGTGTGTGTGTGTGTGTGTGTGTGTGTGTGTGTGTGTGTGTGTGTGTGTGTGTGTGTGTGTGTGTGTGTGTGTGTGTGTGTGCAGGCTTCAGGTGATATGAGCGGCGAAGGCCCTGGTAAGGCTGCTCTTCTTCATATAATGTATTTGAATCTATATTAAATGCTTTATAGCATGATTATTGTAATATTGTTATACAACACTATGAGTAGGCTATGTATGAGTTGTTAATAACTATAATTATTCAGTATTATAATCAGATTATGAATAAAGCATTATAAGCATATAGGATGCATATAGCATGCTTGCCATTGCAAAAAAAATGAAATATTTGTCTGGCCATGGCCAGGCTAGCATAGCAAGACAGTGTTAGTCTCGCGTTACCAGACTGTTGCCTCTCGCAATTTCCAAATGCTTTCATCAGTCTGGAGCAACAGAAGAGCTGTCATGAGTAAACTATAAAGGGGAAGTGGAGCCTCCTCGCCACTTCCGTTTCGTCTTTACAGTTGCGCACATTTACCCTAATATAAATAGAAATCATGTAAGCATATATAGCTTGTTGCTTAGCAAAGAAGGAAATTTAAAAAAAAAGCTCTAAAGATATATTTTTATATATTTTCGTGAACGGAAATGGCAGCTTCCATACTCAGATTTCGGGAGCTAAAGTTCCAGACTCTATATAGCATTCGGAGATTGTGGAATAGTTGTCTGGCTACACGAGACTAATAAGCCTATAACAATAATAATCACAGTTATATTGCATTATAATTACTGAATGCATTATGTGATTATAAATCGGTATAAGTGGTCATATATTTCATTTTCAAAAAATGTTTTGGTCATTTGCATTCTCCTTTTCAGCCAACCATCAACCATTCAGCCAACCATCAAACTAAAATGTCTTTTAGTTCTATACTGGATCTCTTCTCCACTATACTCCACAACATTTTACTTTGTCAATGAAATTGTCATAGTTTTAGTCATCATAGCTTTGTTATTTTTTTCTCTCTTTTTTTACTGACACTTTATAAAGTTTACACGTAACAGTGTTACCTGTAATAAATGGTGTCTTCTTTCACAGTCAACTCCACTATGGTAGAAGAATTGTCTGCAGCCTCCATGATTGAGAAGGCCAACGCTCACATCGGTATGTTCACCTCCACTGTAATGATATACATCCTCAATCACAACCACTTCAACCCTACTGTATCTACCTAGATGACCGGAGTCCCCCAGGGGGCCCTAGGTCCACGAGTATTTCCCTCTATATCAAATCACTTGCCTTAAGCGTCACTATGTAACTGTTTCATGTATGAAATGTAATTTTGACCAATCTGTATGACTAGAGTATGTTAATACAATCTGGATGTTTTATTGTGTCTTACAGAGGCCTCGTATAAGCCCCTTGTAGATCCTAACATCTTCCCTTTTCTATGTTGATTGTTTGTTTTTATACTGTGCTAAATAAAAAAACAACATAACTTATAGAATCTGCATGGTAGAGTATATGTTAATACAATATAACTTAACTTATACAATCTGCATGCAGTGTTTTGGTACGATGATGTGCGACCGCGACGCACCACCGCTCCCAGCCATGCCGGTCCGCGAGCATTTTATGACCTGGCAGCCGGTCTGTGCTGTGGTAATGGCATGGTTGGGAACCCCTGTTTTAAATGAAGCCTCAGATCTGTACTGCCGGTTGCCAACCTCCTAAGTGTCCCTCGGTGTGGGCATGGCTGCCCACATGACATTGATGTTCCTCCTGTTCCCAGGAGTGGGCGATGACGAGCTAGGCCTAACGATAGTGGACATGGACATCGCTGTGCCGACAGGCCTGGGGAACGCCGACCCGTGCACAGGACGAGCACGCAGCTGTCTGTGGCCCAAGGCTACCGACGGACGCGTCTATGTACCCGTCAACATCTCCAACCAGTACGGTAAGTACAATTTGGAGAACATTATAATACGATTATTACAGTTGTGATAACATTGTAATAGGATCATCACAGTTGTAATTACATTATAATAAGATTATTACAGCTTTGATAACATAAGATTATTAGTCGTGATAACATTGTAATAGGATCATCACAGTTGTAATGAACCTTTCCAGCGGCCAACGAGAGGAACCTCATCATCCAGGGTCTGAACTCCTTCGCTCAGTCAACCTGCGTCCGTTTCTACCAGCGAAGAAACGAGAGAGCCTTCCTGAACATCCAGTCTCGACAAGGGTAGGAAGGAACCCAATTCACACACGCTCATGAATGTGTTGGTTTTTTTAACCCATCATTTCCTTCAATATGCCATAGCAGTGGTGCCGCAGATAGAAAATCCATAGATATTTCAGAAAATATTTATATCAATTATTTTAAGCGTGGAACCAAGCCATCCAGGCCCCTTGTGAATCAAGACCATAACACATTTGAGTAGGCCTGTGTCCAAAAATATTTGAATTCCACAAAATAAAGGGAATGTATACTTTATTATATATTAATAATAAAACAAGAAATATAAAGCTAGGGCTATTTACTTGTGACCCATAAACATTGGTCCGCGACACACAAATGGGTCCCGAAAGAAGCAGAGGACATTTGACATCCCAGAACCTAATCATGTGATCTCCATCCTCCTCCTACACCACACGCAGGTGCTTCTCGTTTGTGGGTCGCCAGGGCAACGCTCAGACGTTGTCTCTCCAGCGCAGGGGGTGTGTCTTCCTGGGCACCATCCAGCACGAGCTGCTCCACGCACTGGGCTTCGACCACGAGCAGACCCGCTCCGACCGTGACCAGAACGTACGAATCCTTCTGCAGAACGTGCAGCCTGGTGGGTGGATTCTGACCCCGCTTAGATTGATTGATTGATTGAATCCTTTATTAACTGTGCGTGCGTGCACTTCTGTGAATTCTAATCGATCTTGATTTTCTCTCAGGAACGGAGGGGAATTTCCGCAGGATCAACACCAGGAATCTGGACACTTCGTATAACTACAGATCTGTCATGCACTATTCAGGGTAACTCCATTAAGCTTTCACTATTATACATTCATTGACACTAGTGGAAAAAGTACTCAAATATTTTACTCTCTCTCAGCTGGGGTCCTTGGCCTGAAAGACGTTGAAGACCCCTGTATGATAGTGTAATAACATGCTATCCAACCATAACTCTGCAATTGCAGTCATTATTTCTGATTATAATTAAGGCGTAATAAAAAAAGAGTGCAGTAAATCAATCTCTAGTTTTAAAGAGCATAAATGAAGCCTGATTCATACATTGGTGATACAGGGCATCTCTCGACAAATATAATATATTTTCAAATATAAGAATAGCATAATAAGCTAATCTTACAAGCTTACAACGTGCTGTAAGCTTGTAGATGTGCTATTTCCACTATTTTAAAGAAATTACGAAAGCATAAAATTATTCAAAATGTCAGTGATGTCTTTGTATTCAAGTTATTTGTCATATCTGACCCGTGCAATTTTTTAGTATATATGATCCTATAACACATAGCAGTCAACCAGAAATATAATTTCGTATGTTCCAACGTTCAATGCCAAAAACACAATTTAAATTGTTAATTGCAATTATAATTTTACTAGTTCATCCAAAAAATGACCTATTTTCTGTAAATTACACACCCCATGAAGCCTTGAATTCATGGACATATTTTCGTTTTTGTCACCTTCCTATAAGCAAATAATTTGATGACTGGATCATCGGCCAATAGGTGACTCAGTAAGAGACTCTTTGGGTCTCGAGACTCCACTTTGAGTCTTGAGACTCCAACGGTCATTAAAATACTTGGCTTAGGAATATGACAAAAACAAACTACTACTTTAAATGTTGTAATGGCGACAGCTCTAATAATCGCAGTCCTATAATGTCCTCATGCAGCTCACAGTAAAAGTTGTGTTTGTTTTTCCCTCCACGGTATAGCACCGCCTTCTCCCGGAACGGCCGTCCCACCATCGTGCCGATCCCCAACCCCAACGTCCGGCTGGGCAACACCCAGATGGACGCCACCGACATCCTCAGGATCAACCGCCTCTACCAATGCAGTAAGTATACCCAGGGCTCTATTTTTGTAAAATAATCTTTGAACTGGGGACCCCCAACATATAATCATAATTGAACTGGGGGGACCCCCTACCCTGACAAGCATTTGGAATGTAGGAGTTGGGGCATTACATTTAGTTTGACTCCACAGATAAATGTTGTAGATTGGCTATTTTCTCAATGTTTGCGAAAATGTTGGCCAATGTGTTTGTCCAGTAGTTTGACTGTACTATCTCCTCCACAGGCACATCTGCCCCCATGCTCCCCCCTGACGTCTTATAAGACACTCATGGAACCAAAGGTAAAGACTGTTATTGTGTATTCATTTAACCCTTTGAATATATATATATATATATATATTTATTTATTTTATCATTGAATCAATGAAAGATCACACCCGTGTGAACTGAGTGGTGCAACTCCCCTCTCCCCCTGCCTCTCTCTCTCTGTTTCTGTCACAACATAGCCACTTTTGCCCCTACTGGTCCTCTAAACATCGGGACATACTGTAGGGACATAGCTGTTCCTAGGAGTGGTTGCACCACTCAAAAATGTAGTAAAATCTACAAGCCGGTCAGCATGTGTGTATGGTGTACTCACTGTGTATACTTTGACAGATCTCTCTCTCTCTCTCTCCAACAGGGGGAGCTGTAGGAGGAGGATGAGAAGAAATGAGAATGTGCTTTGCTTCTGATTATTATAAAACAAACAGCACATGTTAGGCTGGTTGAATAAGCTTTGATGTCATCAATATTTACTTTTTATATACTCTTGCAAAGAATTATGTTTTTGACTTTGTGCCAACAGACTTGCATATATCCAATTCATTATATACTTCCGTATTGATCAAACATTTTTAAAAAATCAATAAAAACAATGTGGCATTATAAAAACCTGTTCACCTACATTTATTTCTGTGTCGATTCACGTTGAATGTTACAGTACATAATATCCTCTCTGTCGGGTAGAAACCTCATAATGTTCAAAAACATTACTTTTCAGAATTCAAATCGAATAGAAATAGGGGGGAAATAGCAGACGTACAATCTCAAAAGCTTGTAGATCGCCTATCTCTGCTGCTTTTGTGCAACGAATTATAGTGTGACCAAATGGCCAACTGAACTTTAAATGTTTGCCAGGAACTAAATGATAAAACTTTGGAACCGCACTATTCCTTCATACTTTCACATAGAAACTCGATTCACAAACAGAACGATGCCCCTTACTGGTATAAATGCACACTTGATACTGCGGCCGCAATTTTTACACTATGGATATATTTTTTACATACCAAGTTTGCACAGGTCTGCTCTCAGATTTAATCCAAAAACCTAAACTGTGTCATGTATACATTTTAAGTTAAGACCATTAATATCAATCAACCCATGTCCCTCTGCATTATAGCAATTAGTGTGGTGGTCTAGTCTTTGGTAAGTCTTTGGCTGCTCAGTGGTGCAAATTGCAAAGTAACTAAGTACTGTACATGTTCTCAAGTTTATACAAGTGCTTACAATGCACAGTGCAATAATTCCAGCATTTGACAGCGTTAGTTACTTGTTACTTTTCAGATTAACCTACAGTAACCACATACAGCCAATCTACAATGTGACTTGTGCTTGATCTGATATTTTCTGAAAATTTGAGTACTTGGTACTCAAAGTATATTTTTTTTATACAGACTGTATTTAAAGTGATTGTGAAAGCATGACAGGGACAGATTATTTCTGTTGCTCGACAGTTTGAGTTTGTTTGAACAATTTTGCAATAAATGATAATACCTTTCTAAACCTTCAATATCGAGCTCTCTGCTGGAATCCTTTGGACATATTTCAGAAAATGAAAAACAATAATAAAACAAACAAGTGTTTCAATGGATCCAATAGTTATTTAGTCATAAACCCTTGTTAATAGGTTTATCGATTCAATGTTTACCAAAAACACAGAAGAGATCATTTTTGGTGCACCACTAGAGTCTAGTGGTGCACCAAAAATGATCTCTTCTGTCTTTTTTGTGTTAATGATGAGAGCGTTATCACTCAATTCAACCACCTTATTTACTCTGTGTTGGTGCAGTCCAGGATCACTGGAACTATCTAGAAGAGAAATTAAAGTTGTATCATCCGAGTACTTTAGAATGTACTGATCTGGTGTGTCGGTGCGACAATCAGACAGACATTCCTCAGTACAACAGCTGTCAGTATAAAGGGTGAAAAGTACAGCAGAGCTTACACACCCCTACACCAACGTTAATGCTGTGGAGAGGGTTGTGTTCACTGTCAGCCTCTGTACTCTGTTAGTAAGAAAGGAAGCATACCAGTGAATTAAGTATGGATTCAGTTCCAACTGTACCATCTTTGACACTAGTATATCAGACTGTATTGTATTGAATGCTGAAGAAAAGGCACCCTTGCATAATTGTTATTTGAGGTGTTTCGTAATTAAGTGGACCAGTGTGACAACCACATCCTCTGTGCCGCAACCCTTTTTATAAGCAAACTGACAGGGGTCAAATTTATCTTTGGTTATACTAACAAGATGTTGTAAAAGTATTCTTTCAAGTGATTTCATAATCACTGAAGTGAGAGCTATGAGTCTATAATCCTTATGTTCTTTTGGACATTGGATTTTGGGTAAAGGCTTTATGTGTGAGGTTTTCCAAGACAGAGAAGAAAGAAGAAATGCGTTCTGGTAAATCAAGTTTACCAAGGGTAACTGGACTAAGCATCAGATACTTGTTTACAGCCAGGCCCACATGGAGCATTTCATGGTAGAGGTTCAATGCCTTGTCCAAGGGCACTTCAACGGTGGTAATTTTAACGTGTCGGATCGCTGATTCGAACTGGCGACCTTCCGGTATCTAGACCGCTCCGCAATCCACTCGGCCGGCAGCGGTGGCCGGAGGAATTGTGTGTGTGTCTACAGAGGTTTGAAATATTGGTTGCCACACTGGAGCCAACTCAGATGCAACATGAATAAGGAGAAAAGCACTGCACTCATCCGGCCCATTGGCTTTCCTCGTGTTAGTACACTTTCCTGACATCCTCCTCTGTGATGATGATTCTGTCTGAGGGGGCAGATGTTACAGCCTTAGGTATATCAGTGCACCAATAATTCGAATCTGTCAAAGAAAGTGTTTAGATCGTCGGCAAGGCCAGGTTCATTGTCTGTCGTGATGGTTTGGTTGACATTCCCGTCATAGACTTCATAGTGTCCCACACCTTTTCATGATTATTAGTCATGTACACATTCTCTAGACACCGGCCATGTGCCAATTTTGCCTGCCTCATTTAGATTTTTAGCATTGTTTCTGTTAATTTCAGTGCACTGAGATCTTTGTTTATGAAGGCTGTTTTTCTTTCATTTATTACCCCTTTTATATCCTTGGTCACATTATGATTTATTATTTGGGTACATTTTTATCTCCTTTTTCGGAAAAAACAAATCTACACGGAAATTAATGTAATCATTCGTGACCATAGTGAATTCATCCAATGAACCGTTTCCAAAAGTGTCCCAATCAGTCCATTTCTGGGAGGGGGACGGGGGCACGTTGAGGCAAAAGGGAAGGTGCCAAAGACCCCCCCTGCACGTGCCTGACAGTTGTTGTGATATTAGCAGTGAAGTTGCGTCGGTTCGTTTAAATGCCACAAACGAACGGTGGATATTCTGCAACCGTTTCCACATTGGAGAAATGTGACAACAGAGTGAGAGCTGGGCTCCATATAAGGTACACATTCAGTTGATCAGACAGTATATATAAGGGTCCTCCTGTGATTTGTACCAGACAGACAGAAGGAAGGACGGACATCAACCATGTTGTCTTTCATCCAGGTTTCTGTGCTCATTGGCGCTCTCTGCTGCTCTGTCCATGGCTTTGTCATAATAAAGGTAATTATTCTAATTTCGTATAAAAGTATAAAAGTCTGGCATTCAGAATTGACTTTAGTAAAATAGTAAAAAAGGGATTTTCTTTTTAGTTTTTGTCGCATTTCTGGTTTTAATATTTTTATTACGTTTTTTCAAAATAGGACAGACAAAAAAAAAAAAGTCAAGAAAAAAAAGAACCGGGCATGATTTCATTCTGAATGAGTCGTTACACTACAATAAATTACACTGCTAGATTGTGTAAAGAGTGGAGGACATACAACTGAATGCTGAGGTTCAATGTGACATTAATTGAGCAAGGTGATCTAGAAATGGCTGCCATATAACATAGAACTTATTTGAAGGGTGTGTGTGTGTGTGTGTGTGTGTGTGTGTGTGTGTGTGTGTGTGTGTGTGTGTGTGTGTGTGTGTGTGTGTGTGTGTGTGCAGGCTTCAGGTGATATGAGCGACGAAGGCCCTGGTAAGGCTGCTCTTCTTCATATCATTTAATTTAAATCTATATTAAATGCTTTATAGCATGAATATTGTTATACAACACTATGAGTAGGCTATGTATGAGTTGTTAACTATAATTATTATAATCATAATTATGAATAAAGCATTATAATAATAATGTGATTATAAGTCAGTATAAGTGGTCATTTGGGTGCTTTAAACTAAAGGGATATATTTCACTTTCAAAAAAAGGTTTTGGTCATTTTATCGTCTGCTCAAACTCAATTTTAACTGCTGTGATGCATTGTCCCCTTTTCAGAGCACAACCAACCATAAATGAAATAGCTTCGTTTTTTTTTACACACAACAGTGTTACCTGTAATGAATGGTGTCTTCTTTCACAGACAACTCCACTGTGGAAGAAGAATTGTCTGCAGCCTCCATGATTGAGAAGGCCAACGCTCACATCGGTATGTTCACCTCCACTGTAATGATATACATGTCCTCAATCACAACCACTTCAACCCTACTGTATCTACCTAGATGACCGGAGTCCCCCAGGGCTCTCTTCTAGGTCCATGAGTATTTCACTCTATATCAAATCACTTGCCTTAATCACTATGTAAATGTTTAAAATGTAATTTTGTCCAATCTGTATGGTAGACTAGAGTATGTTAATTTTATTGTGTCTTACAGAGGCCTTGTATCGTCGATCCTAACATCTTCCCTTTTCTATGTTGATTGTTTGTTTTTATACTGTGCTAAATAAAAAAACAACATAACTTATAGAATCTGCATGGTAGAGTATATGTTAATACAATATAACTTAACTTATACAATCTGCATGCAGTGTTTTGGTACGATGATGTGCGACCGCGACGCACCACCGCTCCCAGCCATGCCGGTCCGCGAGCATTTTATGACCTGGCAGCCGGTCTGTGCTGTGGTAATGGCATGGTTGGGAACCCCTGTTTTAAATGAAGCCTCAGATCTGTACTGCCGGTTGCCAACCTCCTAAGTGTCCCTCGGTGTGGGCATGGCTGCCCACATGACATTGATGTTCCTCCTGTTCCCAGGAGTGGGCGATGACGAGCTAGGCCTAACGATAGTGGACATGGACATCGCTGTGCCGACAGGCCTGGGGAACGCCGACCCGTGCACAGGACGAGCACGCAGCTGTCTGTGGCCCAAGGCTACCGACGGACGCGTATATGTACCCTTCACCATCTCCAACCAGTACGGTATGTACACTATGGAGAACATTGTGATACGATCATTACAGTTGTATACATTATAATAAGATTATTACAGCTTTGATAACATTATAATACGATTATTACAGTTGTGATAACATTGTAATAGGATCATCACAGTTGTAATTACATTATAATAAGATTATTACAGCTTTGATAACATAAGATTATTAGTCGTGATAACATTGTAATAGGATCATCACAGTTGTAATGAACCTTTCCAGCGGCCAACGAGAGGAACCTCATCATCCAGGGTCTGAACTCCTTCGCTCAGTCAACCTGCGTCCGTTTCTACCAGCGAAGAAACGAGAGAGCCTTCCTGAACATCCAGTCTCGACAAGGGTAGGAAGGAACCCAATTCACACACGCTCATGAATGTGTTGGTTTTTTTAAGCCATCATTTCCCTCAATATAGCAGATAGAAAATCCATAGATATTTCAGAAAATATTTATATCAATTATTTTAAGCGTGGAAGCCATCCAGGCCCCTTGTGAATCATAACCATAACACATTTGAGTAGGCCTATGTGTCAATATTTGAAATCCACAAAATAAAGGGAATGTATACTTTTGTGATAAAAAAAATATGTACATTAATAATAGGGCTATTTACTTGTGACCCATAAACATTGGTCCGCGACCTACAAATGGGTCCCGAGACCCACTGCTTGGGAAACAAACAGAGGACATTCATTTGACATCCCAGAACCTAATCATGTGATCATTCTCCATCCTCCTCCTACACCACACGCAGGTGCTTCTCGTTTGTGGGTCGCCAGGGCAACGCTCAGACGGTGTCTCTCCAGCGCAGGGGGTGTGTCTTCCTGGGCACCATCCAGCACGAGCTGCTCCACGCACTGGGCTTCGACCACGAGCAGACCCGCTCCGACCGTGACCAGAACGTACGAATCCTTCTGCAGAACGTGCAGCGTGGTGGGTGGATTTTGACTGGCTACAGAGCCCCGCTTAGATTGATTGATTGATTGAATCCTTTATTAACTATGTGCGTGCGTGCGTGCGTGTGCACTTCTGTGAATTATAATCAATCTTGATTTTCTCTCAGGAACGGAGGGGAATTTCCGCAGGATCAACACCAGGAATCTGAACACTCCGTATAACTACAGATCTGTCATGCACTATTCAGGGTAACTCCATTAAGCTTTCACTATAATACATTCATTGACACTAGTGGAAAAAGTACTGAAATATTTTACTCTCTCTCAGCTGGGGTCCTTGGCCTGAAAGCCGTTGAAGACCCCTGTATGATAGTGTAATAACATGCTATCCAACCATAACTCTGTAATTCATTATTTCTGATTATAATTTCGGTTTATAATAAAAAAAGAGAAGTGCAGTAAATCAAACTCTAGTTTTAAAGAGCATAAATTAAGCCTGATTCATACTTTGGTGATACAGGGCATCGCTCGACAAATGAAGGAGTTCATACGTTTTCAAATATAAGAATAGCAGAATAAGATAATCTTACAAGCTTACAATGTGCTGTAAGCTGTAGCTATTTACCATATTTTAAAGAAATTCCGAGAGCATAAATTATTCAAAATGTCAGTGATGTCTTTGTATTTAAGTTATTTGTCATATCTGACCCGTGCAATTTTTTATTATGATCCTATAAAACATAACAGTCAACCAAAAATATCATTCTAACTTGTTCCAACGTTCAATGCTAAAAACACAATTTAAATTGTTAAATGCAATAGTAATATAATAATAATATAATTTTACGACAATTAAATGTCAACTTAAAGCAGTAGTTGAATGACCTATTTTCTTTCAATTACACACCCATGAAGCTTTGATTTCATGGAGATATTTTCGTTCTTGTCACCTTCCTATAAGCCAATAATTTGATGACCGGATCATCGGCCAATAGGTGACTCAGTAGGAGACTCTTTGGGTCTCGAGACTCCACTTTGAGTCTTGAGACTCCACCGGTCATTAAAATGATTGGCTTAGGAATATGACAAAAATAAACTACTACTCTAAGAATCGCAGTCCTATAATGTCCTCATGCAGCTCACAGTAAAAGTTGTGTTTGTTTTTCCCTCCACGGTATAGCACCGCCTTCTCCCGGAACGGCCGTCCCACCATCGTGCCGATCCCCAACCCCAACGTCCGGCTGGGCAACACCCAGATGGACGCCACCGACATCCTCAGGATCAACCGCCTCTACCAATGCAGTAAGTATACCACACTATTTCCGTCCATGCTAAACCCCTTATCCCTAAACTACTTTGCCTTTGCCTTTTTTCTTTTTACTATTTTGATTCTCAACCTTTTCAGGCTGTGCCCCCCCAAAATAATCCTATACCGTAATCATATTTGAACTGGGGACCCTCAACATATAATCATAATTGAACTGGGGGGACCCCCTACACTGACAAGCATTTGGAATGTAGGAGTTCCGGGGCATTACATTTAGTTTGACTCCACAGATAAATGTTGTAGATTGGCTATTTTCTCAATGTTTGTGAACATTTTGGCCAATGTGTTTGTCCAGTAGTTTGACTGTACTATCTCCTCCACAGGCACATCTGACCCCATGCTCCCCCCTGACGAGAATATGGAGGACCTCTTATAAGACACTCATGGAACCAAAGGTAAAGATCTGTTATTATGTATTCATTCATTCATTCACAGTATATGTGTGTGTGTGTGTGTGTGTGTGTGTGTGTGTGTGTGTTTTTTTTTTTCTATCATTGAATTTGTTTTTAATTAATGGAAAATGTTTTTTTTATGTTTTGATAGTAAATAGTCAAAACAAAATGTAGGAAACAACAGCAGATGTCTCTCCTGTCTTCTCCAACAGGGGGAGCTGCAGGAGGAGGATGAGAAGAAATGAGACAATGTGTGTGCAGCTTTGCTTCTGATTATTATAAACAGCACATGTTAGGCTGGTTGAATAAGCTTTGATGTCATCAATATTTACTTTTTATATACTACAAAAAAATATGTTTTTGACTTGTGCATGCCAACAGACGTGCATATAACTTCTGTATTGATCAAACATAAAAAAAATCAATAAAAACAATACTGTGGCATTATAAAAACCTGTTAATCTACATTCATTTCTGTGTCGATTGACGTTGAATCCAGTGTTACAGTACATAATATCCTCTGTCGGGTAGAAACCTCAAAATCAATCGAATAGAAATAGGGGGGGAAAGGGTCAAAAGCTTGTAGATCGGCTATTTCTGCTTTTGTGCAACGAATTGTATAGTGTGACCAAGTAGGACATTATTTACAAAATAAACAATGTTTAAAATACGGAGATAAAGAGGTTCAAGGTTCAATACAATACAAAACAATACACAATACAAGACAACAAAGGCACACAGTGACCCGTACAACATAAAAAAACCACACACCAACATACCTAGTGCAAAAGAGGAAGAACATCACCTCATAATCTTCGAACCCTACCCTGTCTGCCCTCTGCAAGGACTCTGTTAAGGAGTGTGATTGACAGAGGGACAAAGGAATGCTTGTACCTCTTATATTTGCACGCATGGACCTCGTACCTCCTACCTGATGGTATTAGCCGATACTCAGGGTATAGTACATGGGAGGGGTCAGACACAATTTTCTTAACCTGTCCAATGGTGGCCTTCTCAAAGATGACCTGGGGGGTGATCGGAGGTGTAGACATACCCATGATCTTCCCTGCCATTTTGACTAATCTAAGGATCTCATATTCTCACCAGACAGTGAGAATATGAATGTTAGATTGGTGTGGTAATCTCTACTGTATTGCTTACATGTCAGTGATAGGTATACTGTACAGTATTATACAGTGGTGTAAAGTAACTATAGGTACTGTAAATGACCCAAGGCACTGTGTGTCATACTTTTATTTTGAAAGGGTTTTTTGGTTTGAGTTCAGTGTGTGGCCTAGAGCCTGGTAATTTTCCACTGGGGGTTGCATTGATTAGGTATTGCACTCACCTGGCTGCTCAGGATCAGATCAAGAAAATGTTTGAGGAAGCAGCAGCAACAGTTTTATATCTTAGCACCCAGCTAGAACGGGAACAAGGTATTGTGTTTTATTTTCTGTGCAATTACTTTGGAGATGTTTATATTAAGAGAGAAGGTGTCATGTAAACATTGTGATTATTTATAATTTATGTTTGTATGTTGTAAGAGCTCATTTTTTCTTGTTTATTTTCCTATGGTTCTTACGGTGTCTGTCCAAAAAAGGTGTTTCAACAATGAAAATTAAAACCTATTGGAAACATCAGTAGGCCTACGCTTCACCATTCTCTGGCTTGGGTTAGCTACAGGTACATTTACTCAAGTACTGTACACCCAGATGACACAGGATATTGTATCTGGCATAGTAACATGTAAACAATATACAGTAGTGATATATGGCACCTCTGGTGCTATATAGCGACTTTCGGTTCCATTTAGCACCATTTTTCTTAAAGGTGCTATATAGCACTGTGAAGTTGCCCGAACGGCCAAGGCTCCAAGAACAGTCAGGAATGGTAGTTAAGGGCTTTTATTTTCCCCAAACTCCTCCACCAAAAGTCCATACAATTGTTCAGTGCAATAATTCTCAATAGCAAACTATATTACAGGCAACAAAATAAAGAAAGGACAAAAAGATAAATAAATACTTGGGCAACACTCCTTAACAAAACCCAAGCAGGATGAGAGCTCTCTTCAGGCTGCACCTTGATCACACAAGGCCCTGTAGCTCTCCCTCAGGGATGTTATTTGTGTCAATGCCCACATCCAACTATCTAGCCTGTCCCTGCAGCCTCCTTTAAATAGGAGTGGGTCCTACGACTGGGCACAGACTCAATTAGCACATTTCTTCTCAAATACTACACTAATAAATAAATACTTCCAACCACCTTGAATAAACAGTAACCTAAACATTCTAAATAATGTGTTACAATTAAACAAGTATAAAACAGAATGAACACTCAATGACAATTACTCAAAGAATAAGGAGAAACACCCCTCTCCTGCATAGCACTTGGCCCTTTCCTCATCAAGGGAGATGCCACCAGCAGTGCAGGAGAGACAACTAACCAATCAGTGATTACCATTCAAATAAAGTTTAAAACAACAGTCCTTGCATGTTATAGGAAACAGTTTCATGTGTCTTTGTATATAGGGCACGGGTTGCCCCGTGACAAGCACCCTTTACCAAAGGGTGCTATTTAGCCCCTGTCATGAAAGGTGTTAAATAGCACCCTGCAAAGGGTGCTATTTAGCCTCTATCATTAAAGGTGCTATACCCTTTGGCAAAGGTACTATATAGCACCTTTAAAGATTGGTGCTATACAGTGTTGGCAAGTAACTTAAGTAATATACTACTTTCAGTAATATTATTACTTTTTTCCAGTAATATGTAACTTAACTAGTTACTTTCACATTTTGAGTAATAATATTACATTTACTTTTTTTCAAAAGTAATATTATTACTATTTTCACGAGCCTTGGTGGAACTAGGGTTTGAGTGTTTATTTATAATGGTAGACTGGATAGGGGTCAAGTTGCTTTGCAGACTGCTGATCCGCTCTAGATCTAGACTCTAGAGCGGATACGGAAACGATGCACACTCGTCGGTACATATGTGTGAAGTATCGGATGCAGAAGGGCGGGCCTTAAACTGTCCGGAACACGGAACAACAACCTAAACTAGTGTGTGTAACTCGTTAGACTGCACTGTTAGAGAGAAGAGATGTAAATAAACTAACAATGGAGGAGGTGGATGAGACAGAAACACCGGCACAACAAAGCGTTATAACATTCAATACTTGGAAGTATTCGCATTATTTTGAGTATGTCCGCGATCGAGACGAGATGAACATTATTGTCCGCTGCAAGTTGTGCATATGGAAGAAGCTATATTCCACATCGAAATCTACTTCTAATCTATGTGTACAAATGCATGGATCCATCATCATGAGTTAAATAAACACTGCAGAATAGGGGAGGGGGGACTGCTAATGTTGAAAATGCAAAGTAAGACTTTTGGGGACAAAATATGCAATTACTGGGGGCGAGAGAAAAAAGTAATAAGTAAAGTAATAAGTAACTAGTTACTTTTCTCAGGGAGTAATAAGTAGTGTAACTTTATTACTTTTCTTTAAAGTAATAAGTAATAAGTAGTATATTAGTGTTAAAGTAATATTTTGCCAACACTGGTGCTATATAGCACCTTTAACAATCGGTGCTATATACAGCACCATTTGACAAAGGTGCTATATAGCACCTTTAAAGATTGGTGCTACATAGCACCTTACATTTTTTTGCTATATAGCACCAAAAATGGTTCCCCTATGAGCCAAAAAACCACTTTTGGTTGTATACAGCACCGTTTATTTCTTGTGCCGCTGCGCAGATCAAACTTCTTCATCAACAGCACTAGCATCACGGTGTTTTGTAAATTTGTGTTTTTGTTTGTTTGCACATATATTTATTATTATGTTGGATTCATGTTAATGTGTATTTTCAGACATGCCACTTAAACCCTCAATACTTAGTATACTTGACCTTTGGCTCTGTACTTTTTCCTAAATCTCTTTACCCGAAATAGCCGATCTACAAGCTCACACAAGCGCTATGAGCTTGTACAGTATATCGGCCATTCTATGTGCATGCATAAAGTGAGTGGCAAATCGATTGGCAAAGTGAGTTTAACGTCGTTTAAACGTCAATCAGATAGCACTTTTCCGTTTGGATGTATGGGCTGTCAAGGCCAGAAAGTATTTTTTGCCACTCGGTAGGCATTCCTGCATAACTTCCGGGTATGATGATCATGTCACGCGCATACCCTCTATCCCTATAGAGTCTATAGGGATCCTAGGGGTCAAGTGGTCAAGTTCCAATCACACAAATAATTGCCGGAACCACCTGTTGACCACCCATGCTCTAGTCTAGTCTATAGCAATTGTGATCAAAATATAGATCTTTAACTTTTTAAACAACAAAAGAAAACATGTTCGTTTAAACAAAAATAATAATAACACACTCCGTTTGCATTGTTGAGTGACTATTGTCAAAGGCAGGAAGTGTGGAGTCCGACAACACTACACATTATGTTCATGTTTGTGGTTTTAATCGTATATTGTCTGTTCCGTAGAAATGACAGAGTGTATGGGTTCAACAGAACGCAGCTTCTAATTAAACAACACCCAGAATATCGTACTTTATGTCATTGTTTCTGTATGATCTATGTTGTTTTCGTTTTAATGGCATTGTTTTATTTTAGACCTTGTTAGACAGATGTTTTCACTGCCAGGAGTTCCGCCTGCCCTTTAGATTATAGAGTAGTGTCACGCTCTCTGGACTACTGGCTTTTACCCTGGCAGCACTTTAGAACAGGGCTCTGAAATGTTGATGCCAACAGTGGTGGGAAAAGGTACTCATATATTTGAGGCGCGCTATAGCCCCTCAAATGCATGGCTTTCCGAAAAGGACATCATAGCCCAGCCAAGTCTATGGACTTTTAATATTTGTCCGTAGCCTAATTATAATCATCCCAGCCATAGTCTATGTGGTTCCCAAACTGTGGTGCATGAAAAAGGTAATGGCGGTTATATGGTGTTATTTAGCACAAATGGCGCAGCCATGGGAGTATACAGCAGCTGCATGTCTCTCAGTGCAGTGACATTCTGTCATTATTTGCCATACTCATATTAAAACAATTATAATTTTCAGCCAAATGCAACAAGACTTAACGTTGGGGGGGTGTCAGCTATAATAATCAGTTAAAAGTAAAAGTTGGCCCGGACGGTTAGCTCAATCGTCTGGGCACCTATAGGCTGCCAAGTCAGCTGGACGGCATGCCGCGGGCTCAACCCATCTGTCTCCCCCTTTCCTGTCAAATGGCCAAGGGCTGAAGTGGTTACTCAATGTTTTGTAATAATAATCTAAATCTACAAAGTAACTACCGGTAGTAACTAAAGTTTTCAAATAATTGTAGTGGATTAAAAGTATAATATTTGCGTCTGAAGATGGAGTGGAGTAGAAATAAGTGCTGAAAAGTAGAGTACTTGAGTAAATGTACTTTACACACCATCTTTTCTACACTGTGGGTACCGCTACTGTACGTGTAGCTCAGTAATGTGGTGGACGTAATGATCCTCCACCACTGCTTGTTAGAGGTTTTCACTGGGAGGCATGAGGCCGCCTTCTACATAGATTAGACTTGCACTCTCTGGATTGAATTGCTCGTGGGCTACTGGGTTTTAAACTGGCATCCCTTTAGAGGAGCATAGAGACACAGCGTTCAGTTGTTATGCTCCTGGCCCACACGATGTGGAACAAACTGACAAAACCATGCAGCTCAGCTAAAACGATCAACTTTTTTAAATTGCAGCTAAAAGTTAAAGCCGTTGGAGCTGACTTTTATTGGCCATTATCCTACTGTAACGTTACTTTCTTATGCTTCTGTAATCTGTTTGACCCTTGCTTGATTTTAATTTGTGCTTTTCTTGGGTGGCACAGCAGTGGTAAAGTGCCTGCCCACCACTTCCACCCCCGGAGTCTGGGGGTTCGAATGCACTGCGGTGAGATCTGGCAGACGAGTCAGTCGGATACAACAGCAGTGACAACACACAGAAATGCATGTGGGGAGGAATTGATTTAGCGTAACTACATTGGAGAGGGGAAGCCTTTGCTCTGATCCACATCAAACTTGGCACAAACACTGTTCATAGGTCTGCCATGACAATGGTAGTCACACCAAAAAATCATTGTCTGAATTGTGTCTGTCTCATTACGTTGTTCAACTGTGTTATACAGTAAGTGCTCACCGAAAGATTGCATTAACAGTAGTCACACCAAAAAAACATTGTCACACCCCTGCCTTGGGTGAGGGTGCATTCTCTAAGCACAACCCGACATAAGCAAAGAATGGCAAAGCATGCAGTTGGCAGATTTTAACATACACTAACAAAACAAAGGAGACGACCAGATATAAATCCTTGGAGACTAAACAGCTGATTTGACCACCGAACTACAACATGACGTCACGAGCCGCGGTGAAGAGCAAACCACCGCTCCAGCCCTTCTCTCTGTTTTTACTCATCACCACTCAACGTTATTTCAGCTCCGGTGGTCAGCTCACCACCGGAGCGGTGATCACCTCACCACCGAAAATACAGACTATGAATGGGCCTTTTGAAAACAAGGCAAATAATCCATATCCTTCTAGTAGACGGATTCTTCTTTTGTTTTTCACTTCTGTTATTATGAGTGTTCTTCAGTACTGTAGTATCACCTGGTATGGATGTTTGTTTGTAGCCTTAAAGTCACAACTGCTGCAACAACTAAACATTTGTTCAAAGATTGTTGGACAACCACTTCAGAGGCTCTATACATCCACGTATGATAACAGCATCCTAAATTAGCAAGGAATATCACCTCTAATACTAGCCATGTTTTGCATGGAGAGTATAGGTTGCTGCCTTCAGGAAGGAGATATGGTGTTCCAGCATACAATAAGGTCAGACTGAAGAGGTCTTTTGTCCATCAGTCGACTATAAGGCTAAAGGATTTTGGCCAGGACTAGACTGAGCTGTGGACATTGCTTTCTGCCCTTATGTTTCTATGTATGTAACTGTATTTTCTTTTTTTTTGTCCTGTGTTATGTCAAATGTGTGCATGTGTTGCATACAAGGCCGCTGGGTCGCAAAACAAATTTCAGTGCAAACTGACAATAAAGTACTATATCATAATATAATATCATATCTCTCCGGTAAAAAAGGGCGCACCCGTTGTCCTTTTACCTGTGCCTGCCCAGTCTTAAATGCTTCAATAAAATTTTCCACTTTTTTGCCAGCATAATCTAAAATCTCTTCAGACTCCACCTACCAGTGGTGGAAAAAGTATCAATACTACAAAACTATGAAGTAAAAGTCTGGAATTCAAAATGTATAAAGTATACCAAAACTAAAAGTATTGGCCTACTCATTGTGCAGATTGCAGAAATGTCCCATTTCAAGTTTTCAAATGCATAAACATCTTTTGAAATTAGCAGACTAGTAACTAAAGTTTTCTAATAAATGTAATGGAATAAAAGTACAATGTTTAGATACAACGCAACGCAAAGAGAGCTATTTTTACTAGTGTTTGTGGGTAGTCTAATTTCTCTTTTGGGTCTTGAGCTGATATGTTTAATTGGGAAAAAACTGATTTAGAACGGTCTGTCTGTCTGTCTGTCTGTCTGTCTGTCTGTCTGTCTGTCTGTCTGCCTGCCTGCCTGCCTGCCTGCCTGCCTGCCTGTCTGTCTGTCTGTCTGTCTGTCTGTGTTAGCATGTGTTTTCAACACTGTGGTCTGCAGACTAATTGCTTCGCAGCTCTGTGACTACGATTATGACTGTTTATAAATATATGCGATTATGATTTAATGTTTCTAACTCAGTGGCATAGGTTCACACCTCCTCCCCAGGCTGATTTAGTCTGTCTGTCTGTCTGTCTGTCTGTCTGTCTGTCTGTCTGTCTGTCTGTCTGTCTGTCTGTCTGTCTGTCTCTCCCTAGCTGACTCTCGCCCTCTCTCTCGCCCTCTCTCTCTCTCTCTCTCTCTCTCTCTCTCTCTCTCTCTCACACAGTCGCTCTCTGCTAAACTCTGTGTGTGTGTGTGTGTGTGTGTGTGTGTGTGTGTGTGTGTACAGTATATATACAGCAGACAGAGAGCTGCAGTGTGTTTTTTCATCATGTGTGTGTTCAGGTTCACAGCTCTTGTTCTACTGCTTCTGGCTGGCTGCTGCTGGGCTGATGATGAGGTAGGACACACACACACACACACACACACACACACACACACACACACACCTGTGGAAATTGCAGATATACAAGATCACAACGCTTTGCTTGTAGATCTGCTATTTTCACTAGTTTGGGTCCCGGGGTGAAATCAAATTTCTGTTTTGGGTCATGGGCTAAAAGGTTTGGGAACCACCTGTGTATCCTGCATGAGTTCTCTCTCCTCCTGATTGGATGACGTTGGTATCCTGTATGAGTTCTCTCTCCTGATTGGATGACGTTGGTATCCTGACACAAAATGTAGTTTTCACGTATACACTTTTTCTTTGCATTTATAAAACTTTCAAATCAACTAATGATTCCAGAGCGCGGTGCACGCTGCGGCTCACCGCTCCAAGAGATGGGTCAAATACAGTGACATTGCATGCAGATAAAGAGATGGGTCAAATACAGTGACATTGCATGCAGATAAAGGCAATATGAAACATTTTCTTATTGTATACAATTAGTATTAAAAATAGATAATCTAAATATGTGTATCCTGTAAAGCTGGCTTGTGCAGACTTTATGTAAAACTGAATCAAACATGAACCATATGAAAGAGCATTTTGCAATGAAACAAAGTCCATTGTTGTAATTTATTAAACTTATTTAATCAATAAGTTGCAGCTAGAAGTATTATCTGCACGACTGCCATGAAACCATCAATTATTCTGTCTTAAAATTGCAATATTACAAGGAAAGCACAATTAATCCAATGAAACGTTTCATCTAATTAAAAATGACCAGATAAGATTAAGGATTTTGTTATTATGTGAGTGCAGCAGTATTGAGTATTGAGTGTTTATATTATCCATACATGTATTATTTGTAATTAATTTACAATTGCATGTTTTTCTCTCCTACGCTGTACTGCTACACTGAACCTACAGGAAGGTGAGTCATTTCATCAACTTCTCTCTTCATTTATATATATATATATATATATATATATATATATATATATATATATATATATATATATATATATTACACATTTATAGGCAGTGTTGGGGAGTATTAAGCTACATGTAGCTGAGCTACGTAGCTTAGCTACATTTTGCTGTAGCTTGTGGTAGCTTAGCTACATTCATATTGGTGTACCTCGTCAAGTAGCTCAGCTACTTTTTGGGTAATTTTTGGTAGCTTAGCTACTCAAGTTACAAGCTACAATTTTGGGCAATAACATGAAATAAATATATTCATTTTGACCATTGGTTGCTGTGTTAATGCTTGTACTAGAACAACCCCCCCACTAGAACACCACAAGTTCAACAGTGGTGTCCCATCCAGTGCCGCATGTGAGCGGCTTTTCAGTGTTGGCAAGGACATTTTCAGTGCCAAACGCAACCGCTTATCCGATAAGAACTTTGAGAGACTGCTCATGTGTCGCGTCAACAAACGGTTCTGCCCTGGCATATAAAAAAATATAGGCCCAACTTTCTTTTACAGTTAAGTTACAGTTTAGGTTGTGTTAAGTTAAGATTTATTTATAGGTGTGGCTATCAAGAGACCTTTATTATTATTTTCACAGTTAAGATGTGTTAACATTGACGATCAAATGCCATTTAAACACACAGTATCCTCAACAGATCCTCTTTTATTTGTGTGACTGTAAAGACTATGCCCGTTTTAATAACATTCTCAACAATTGGTTTGTTTTATCCTTTCTTTAATGGGGGAAAATCTGTCTAGAACAGGGGTCTTCAAATGTTGACGATCAAATGTCATCATGTAACAGTTGTTTAGTTATAATGTAGGTGTAGTTCTCATTATACAAGGGTCTCTTTTTTTACAGTTAAGATGTGTTAACATTGACGATTAAATGCCATGTATAACACACAGTATCCTCAACAGATCCTCTTTTATTTGTGTAAGTCTCTAAGTCTTTTTTATTTTTTTT
>NC_137862.1:14559122-14634122 GCF_963924005.1 Protomyctophum bolini | reverse complement strand
CAAAAGCAATATTACTTGATTAATGCTCGGTTGTATACGACGGTGTCGCCACGCAGTCATCCAACGTGTATAACATTATATTGAAGCTTCAGTGTTGTTTTGTTTTGGTCCTGGCAGCCGCCACTCAGAAGGCCATCATCACCAGAGGTCTGGAGTCCTTCTCCACGGTGTCCTGCGTCCGATTCAGACCAAACCGCAGACTGGACAAGGACTGGCTCAACATCGACTCTGGGAGCGGGTAATGTTACGGGGGCGGGGCTCCACCGGGGCACGTTGCGTCTTCTGTCGCGTGCGTCAAAAAACAAACTGGGGCCATTTTAATGCAGTCACACAACGCAACGCGGGCAGTGGAGCCACCCTTCATTGATTAAAAAGGGAACATTCCCTGATGGAGACGCGACGCTGATGCGCCCGGTGGAGCCCCGAATCAGACGAATCTGCCAGTGCAGAAAAGATTTGCCCTCTGCAGAATTATAGGCCTACTGCAGGTATCAGTTTGAATGGCTTGCATCTGAGTCATTATACAGTAGTTAGATTAAATAAACAGCATAGTGACTTTCAAAAGGATGAATTACCTATAGTGTATACCCTCTGTGGACAAATCCACAGAGGGTTTCCTGGGTGCGGCCATTACTGAGGTGTACCATTAAGCACAGCAGCACTGATTAGCCACACCTGGCCTACGGAGCACCTGCTCCATGGATTACACCTCAGTAATGGCCGCGCCCAGGGCACCCCTCTGTGGATTTGGCTAAACGTATACTACTGTATACCTATATAGCCTGGCCCTGAGCTAACGCTAGACCTTTCTGGCCTAGATGGTAGGGTCGTGGCTCAGATTTGCGCACACCCTGATCGGTTCACCGATCTGTCCATCAGCCCCGGTCTCTGTCCCCCCCCCCCCCCCAGCTCTTGTTATTGTGTCAACCAGAAGCAGAAACCACTGGTTGCTGGAGTATAACATTCTAACGCTTTCATCACGGAGTGGAGTGATTTCCACAGAGTCGGCACACATTGGTTTTTTTCTTAGACGGTGTGGTGGGTTCTTCAGCCATTCTCCTCATTTTCCTCGCATAGCCTCGTTTGAAGTTCCACTGGTATAATGATTTCCTCACGGTGTTATTTTGAGGCGTGCACACCGCTCAGAGCCCTGACGGCACATCATTTGGAGCGACGCGTACGCAGAAGGGTTGACTCCCACCTTTAGGCCAGTGCAGCCCATGCATAAATCCAGGCTTTCATTTTTCGCGACGAAATGAAAGCCTGGGTATCGAGGCTACTGTATACCTAACTACTAGTAGTTAGTAGTAGTAGTTACTACTGTATACTACTGTATACCTAATTACTTTAAACTTCAAGTCTTGCAAAGAAACTTTAAAGTCTTGCAAAGACTCCAAAGAGTTTTTCCTACACGTTAAAACATGAATGTAAGTAAATGGTGTTTAAAATGCAGACAGCATACACAGCATGTTTTTAAGACGGGGCAATATGTGCTGCATTAAAGTGCTATTTCTGTAAGTGTTGACATCAAAACTCTGCCTGCACAGTGTGTGTGTGTGTGTGTGTGTGTGTGTGTGTGTGTGTGTGTGTGTGTGTGTGTGTGTGTGTGTGTGTGTGTGTGTGTGTGCGTGCGCGTGTGTGTCCACACAGGCGGTTGCTTTGCTGTTGAATCACTGGGTCTAAGTTTGGTTGAGAAAACAGATTTTTATTCAAAGGACTACGACTAACACTAAATAAAAATATATATTCACACCAAGCTAGGTTATAATAGTTTTGGATATTTACTTTTAGTTTAGTTTTCATTTTGAATATATATACGTTTTAGTTTAGTTTTTATTAGCTTTAGTGTTCGTTTGAATTTTTATACTTTGGTTTATTCGTCAGGTGCAGCATTTCTAAATGGATTCAGTTTCAGATGAACCACCAACCGCATCCACAAAAAACAGCATTTTGTTTGTTTTGTAAACACAAAATACAGTTTCAGTTAGTTTTTTTGTTGTTATTGTTGTATTAATAATTTTTTTCAATTAATTTTTCTGAGTTTTTTACCATCCTCCTGTCCCGTACAGCTGCTACTCGTACATCGGGCGTCGTGGGGGCATGCAGCTGGTGTCTCTGTCCAAGAAGGGCTGTCTGCACCATGGTACCATCCAACACGAGCTGCTCCACGCTCTGGGCTTCAACCACGAGCAGACCAGGGCTGACCGGGACACACACATCCAAGTGCTGGTGCAGAACGTTGTGGCTGGTCAGTGAGTGCTGCTGATATACGGACATCTATACAATGTACTCAAATACTGTAAACCTAACGAGTTGAACCCTATGACGTCACTGTTCTGCATGTGGCCGAACGTTCTGTAAAAAATGTCGACCAATTTGGCTATTTTCACCGAAGATGTTTAGTATAGCCTAGGCCAGTGGTTCTCAAATGTTTTTAACTTCAAGGACCACCATAACTCTGAGAGTGGTTCCATTTCTCTCAGAACAGCATCATCAACAATAACAGAATAGGCCTACCCGTGCACACTGCCAAAATTAGCCGATCTACAAGCTGTGAGTGTGAGCTTATATCTATCTATAAATGCATCATGTCTATGTACGTCTGTCTGTACGTATACGTGCTTACGGCTGTAATCCACGTAACTCGAGAACCGTTCGCCCAACCCCACGGTTGTCCTCAACCGCCACAAAAGGCCTCTGCCAAGGCTCTGGACCGGGCCCCTGCCCATGGTCCATATATGGAGCTGGCCTGTTCTGACATCACAACACTCCATATTTGAGCATGCCTGACACAGAACTCCATATAGGGATAAAGGGGCACAGGTAGACAGATCCAGAAATCTCCATGGGCAAAAAAGGGACACAGACAGATGGGTGGAACGGGTACTCCGACACGTGTACAACGGGTATTGCATAGCCGGGCCAGTGCCGTCGCTACGTATACGCGCAATACACACTGTGAGTAGGGCAACACGCCGAGGGGGGCAACAAAATGTGCCAAAAAGTCTTAACCAGCCACGCATGTGTCTGACTGTTGCATGTCGGACTCATAGTATGTAGGACCAACGTAGTGCTTCTTAAAATGTTTCATGTTTTATTGTTGATATCCTAGATATTTAAAATACGTCCTCACCCCCTATAGGCATGGAGCATAACTTCAGAAAGGCTGTCACAAAGAACCAGGTGACGCCGTATGACTACAACTCTGTTATGCAGTACCACAGGTTAGTAGGACTACATCTCCCAGCATGCATCACCCCAGGTTAGTATGACTACAACTATGACATGCAGTAGCACAGGTTAGTAGGACTACATCTCCCAGAATGCAGTACCATAGGTTAGTAGGACTACATCTCACGGCATGCAGTGTCACAGGTTATTAGGACTACATCTCCCAGCATGCAGTAGCACAGGTTAGAAGTGTAGCCTACCAAGCCTCCAGAAAGGCTGGCCAATGTTGAAGCCTCGAGATATATTGGTCAGAGCTGGAACTGCAGGCGGGTCCCTGCATTTAGCGCGAGGAAACCCCGTGCAGCTGGGGTTTAACAATGAGCACTTCCGCATTTCGTAAAAATGTGGAAGTAGACCGTTCTTCCGGGTGCTTCAAACGCCACTGCCATCAAAATGAATAGCAGGTGGCAGTGCAGTCCGCCCTCTATCCTTTATAACTCTATGAGGTCTACATCTCCCAGCATGCAGTACCAAAGAAAGGGTTAGTAGGACTACAAGTTTGTCTCCTCCCCACTCAGACTGACACACCCAGACTGGCATACCTGCAGCAGATTCCCCTAATTGTCCTCTGCTGCAGCCCTCTCTATAAAAGCCAGCCAGCTCAGTGTCATGGCAGACACAGACCCAGCAACATCTCAGTCCCACACCATGTCAATACTTATTTTGAGTTTACTTTAATTTACTTTAGTTTGGCTTGGGGATGACCGGCAGTCTTTGTTTTCGCTATTAGTAATAGTTGGTTGTAAGTTAGGGGAGGGGGGAAACAGCTTCGATGTCCACAGGGGGTGGCCTGGGCCCCCCTCATTTCTCCTGGTTTTGCCGGCATCTCCAGGTCTTTCCCTATTCTCCTAAGTTGGTAAAGTACCACTGAAACGTATGTATTGTTTGATATTTTGGTTGCTCACATGTTTCCAGTAATTTGATCCCTGTGGGGAAGTTTGGTTAATAAAAACCGTTAAACTTGTGATTTTGTGATGTCCTTCCTTTATGTTGGGTTCTCCAATTCGAGCCACTTGTGTTACTTATACACTTTGCTTGGAGACCGCAACACAGAACCACAGTTCCCATATTTTCAACCACATTTAGCTGTATGGATTTTGTCTTTACCTTTGTTAGACCCCTACTGCCCTCTAGAGGAAAGACAGGGAAGTAGTAACCAACCCAAATATCACTAAAATATAGGCTACATGCTCTAAACTGCATGCGGCCCAGCCATCTGACCCACTGGCTTAGGGTCCATTGGGCCCTACAGTCCAGTTTAGAGGTGGCCCAGTCTAACTTAGAAAAGAGCGAAGCGAAAAAACAAGAAAAACAACAAGAGATAGCCTACATTGGCAGCCCTTCACCCCCTGCATGTACATTTCTGTTAGTAGCGAACCATGGACAGCAAGTTGCCTTTGTTTTAAATGGTCCCCCATTAGCAATTCGGCAAAACTGCTCAAACCTATTGCCGAAGTTGCGCTGATCAAGGCCTGACAAAATAAGTTTTTGTCGACAAAATCAACTGCGGATTTAGTCGACTAAAACTAGACTAAAACTACAACTTTTCAGATGACTAAAATATGGCTATAACTAAATGGAGTTTTATTCAATAGACTATGACTAAAACTGAATGAAAACGTGCTGTCCAAATGAACAGGTATGCCTTCTCTAAGAACGGCCAGCCTACCATGATCCCCACCCCCGACCCCACCGTGGCCCTGGGCAACGCCAAAGAGATGAGTCACAATGACATCGCCAGGCTCAATATCCTCTACAAGTGTGGTGAGTACAGCACGCACACACATGCACATGCACACATACTGTAGATGTGTCAGACTTTCTTTACATTTTCTAATGTTTCTGTGTCTTTACAGGGAGTCCATCCATGTGAGCAGCTTCACTGAACATCGTCATGGAATCATGATATTTCTACAGCATACAAATGATGATAATAATAATAATAATATTAAAATCATGTTTCTACAGTATCATTCTGGCCAATGAATAAGCTCTGTTACTTTCAGATCTCATCAAAATGTGTCTGCTATTTGCTTTAAGTCACTGTATTACAGAGACTGAAAAACATGCGCAACGGATAGGCATGCAGGAAACGCAAAAAGATCTTATACAAGGCATCCACACACACACACACACACACACACACACACACACACACACACACAGGGATACGCTTCAGATGTAACTATAACAAGCTTGGTAATGGTGGTGGGTGGTACCAGGGGTGGGCTTTTGTTTTCTGGTCTGCAAGCATACCGTACATTGATTCATTAACCACTTTCAACCCGGCATTACCCTACTGTATTTTGGGGCATGTATGCATGACAAAATCTATATTAAATTGTACAGTGTAGGCATTTATACAGAGTGTCTTACAATAAGCAAGGTAAACACAATAGCACATACACAGAATGCAGAGAGACAAGACAGTCTCAGCCTCAATAAACTATAGGATCACAGATCCAATAACCTAGAATCTAAATAATATACTATCAAAATAATATGTAGGCTACATTGGACAGACAGGTAAACAATGAACATCTGTCTAAATTAAATGCTAATCTAAATTACATTTTGATCGTTGCATAAATCAGTCATCAAAGTGCTTCAGGATAAAGAGTCTGAAGAAAGAAATCAATTGAATTCTTAGGCCTATTATTTTATATATGTTTAAATGGGTCTTAAAGGGTTTTCATATACAGTATACTGTACTGTACCTCCCTGTGGGTCTGACACACAAGTCACACATGCTTTTAGTCCTTGTCAAGGTGCCAGATTAAACCTGAATGGTTTCAAGTGTGGACAAAAGTGTGGACAAAAAGTGTGGACAAAAATAAATACATACTGTAGGGACACGTCCAGTTGAAAGTGGGAAGTATATGGATCTTCTTTTATATAAATATTGAACCAATTAAATGTACTAACAAGAGCTTGTGACTATCGGTAAATAATAACTACATTGGATCCATTGGAACAAAGTTTTTAAGTGAAATTTGATTGATTTCTTGTATAAAACATGTTCTATAAATCAAAAAGGTTTTGGATTTGATTTCCCCCAATGTGTAGAATAGAATATGCATTTGATTTAAATAAAGAAGGGGTAAAAATAAAAGTAACGAATGTAATAATTAATGTGTGTGTGTGTGTGTGTGTGTGTGTGCGTGCGTGCGTGCGTGCACTCAGCACTCACTAAACAACCTGCCACCCTCCCGCGACAGGGGTGAAAAAAGTACTCTCAATTTGTTTACTTAAGTAAAAGTCCGGAATTCAAAATGTACTTGAGTAAAAGTACAAAGGTTTTGGCATAAAAATGTAGGCTAGTTAAAGTACCAAAAGTAAATGTACTCATATGCCGAATTTCCCTTGTCAAGTTTTCAAATGTATAAAAATCTTTTGAAAATAGCAGATCTAAAAGCTCACAGTGTGACATGCTGCGGCACATTGTGATCTTGTAGATCGGCTATTTTCAAATGGCTGCACAGCTTGTCGACTCGGCTGTTGCAAAAAAAAAAATAACACTTTCACTACTCACCAATACAAATACGGTTGTGTGGAGTTAAAAGCCCCACACGTCTAAAATACACCTTTTGGGCAGAAATGAAAAGGAGACGTCTGCTAGATGGATGCTAAGGACCAGAGCTAGGCGATGCCAACCTCCAGGTGCTACCCAGGACTGTGAGAAAGAAACTCGGGCCAACACTGGGTTGTAGCACATGGCCCTAGCAGCCTAGCTAGCCTATAGGTGTAGCACTGACCCTAGCCTTGTGACACTGCCACATAAATGTGTGAATGAATGAATTTCCTGTCAGGTATGAATATTGAAAGAAAATTAAACATAATATACTGGGCTTTTGCACACCTAAAGGTGACAGGTGCGTAGGAGAAGGACAAGTGCCCGACGTACTGAAAAAGAAGGGACTCCCACGCACCGTCTTCAAATGAGACGTACTTTGGGAACAGCAACGTTTTGGGCTTTCGGCCTATATACGACCTTCATAAGTGGTCCCCAGCTTAAATGATGGGGAGTGGACCCTTAAATTATTGTACGACATCTGCATTACTTAATTTACAAGGAAATACACAATTAGAGAATGTCTAGTCGTCGACTGTCTGCTTGCTGTCACCTGGAAGAACAAACAAGCCTGGGTGGGTTATGTGTACAGGAACCATAACACCTGCTCTGGTTCACTGCCAAGTTCATCATATGTGTCACACATGAACATGTTGTACCACATACATGCACAAAAGCACATGGCGCACACACACGCATGCCCACATGCACACACGCACGCCCGCCCGCACTCAAACACGCATGCACGCACAAACATGCTTGTCTGCACACATGTGATGTTTCACACACATGTCATCTATGTCTCACCTATGATGCCCTATACAAAGCCAGTGCAGTACCTACATTTTTGTTCGAAAATGTGTTATAACTAAAAATGAACTCCTTAGTGTCTGTTTTATATTGTGACAAAGTTTCTTTATTTTATTTATTTATTTATTTTTTATTTTTTTGAAAACTTTTTTTGAAAACCAAGGCAGAGTACAGTAACTAGGCCTACATTGTGGAGGTCAAGGGTCAAGGGTCAGCCATTTAGATTTGGAGGCAATTACGTCATGAATACATGCACTAATAAAGTAATATATAACCCAATTGGCTGGCCAGTTGAAACACTTTAAACAGAGTATCTCACTTTCACCTTGAGCGTAGTTACTGCACTCTGGCTTCTTTCACTACAGGTCTTTACGAAGTACAGGTCAGCGTTGCCAGGACAAACAAGCGACTATAGGTCTATGAAAATAAGGCCAAAACAAGCTACTGCACTTGCCAATATTTCCAAGCAGCAACCTTACAGAAACATAAGGTGCCTTATGACAAGCGGACATGGCAACACTGGGTACAGGTGGAGTATTTAAAGGTTGGTGTGGACGTGAAGCAGACACCTGTTCCTTGTGGAAGCATCGAGGTAAGAACTCTGCTCTTTCACTTAATTTAAAACAAATTGAGATGGTAAGAACTCTGCTCTTTCACTTAAATTAAAACAAATTGAGATGGTAAGAACTCTGCTCTTTCACCCCCTTGTATTTAATTTGATTTAAACAAATATGTATTAAGATACATATTAGATGTCCTCTTCAATGTGTAAGAAACAAAAATGGTCCCAAACAGCGTCGGAACATTTGTGTGGGTCCCTTTATTCTTTGTCTACTATTCTTTTGTTTTTTAATCAGAATATTCAAACACTTTCTAAAAACAAAGAAAATCTAAGAAATTCCATGAATTACAAAACAGTCGTAGTCGTAGTGAAAATAGCTGATGTACAAGCTCACAACACGAAAGCTTGTAGGATGTGAGGTTGTAGATCTGCTATTTTCACTAGTTTTCACCTTTGGGTCACGGACTAAAATGTTGGGAACCTGGTGTAAGTATAATTTTGAAGACTTGACTATCGTACTTCTCTTCCAATACAATTATTTGAAAATGTTAGTTACTAGTTACTTATTATGACAAAACATATAACCACTTCAGCCCTATGTATAGGGCTGAAGTGGTTATGTATGTTTTAATGTATGTTTTTCTGCCTTTTGAAAATAGCAGATCTAGAAGCTCACAGTGAGCTTGATCTGCTATTTTCCCTACGATATTTATAATCCATTTTTATAATCAATCAATAAATAAAAATCTGTAAAATATAATACAATATGTAAGGGGCCAAATACTGTATATTGTCATTGTCTGGTGGATTGTCTGAACACGTATGTCCAAAACAGGTATACGTTTTAGGAAAAAATACATACATACAAAAAACATACATACAAAAAGTTGAAATGTGGAGATATGAGGATTTGGCCTGACAACTGTGTGCGTGCGTGCGTGCATGCGTGTGTGTGTTCGTGCGTGTGCGTGTGCGTGTGTAGGTCTGTTCCAGTCATGCTTGTGTTGAGGTTCTCCTGGGCCGTGTTGGCCCTCCTTCTGGTGTCTTCTGCCAGGGCTGAAGAGGTTAATACAGTACATGCACACAGCACAGCACAGCACAGCACAGCACAGCACAGCACAGCACAGCACAGCACACACACACACACACACACACACACACACACGCACACAAATCTTACAAATGTCAAAACTGTTAAATTACATTACTTTTTTGACATTTCCTTCATGTATTTCTCTTCTTTTCCACCGGTCACTGTGGCTGTCTACAGGAAGGTAAGACACAAATATGATTTACAGTTTTACTCTGTACAATGTAGTCATTTATCAGACGCTCTTCATATACAGTAGAGTGACTTATAAGCAAGCTTACCACATGCAGAAAGACGTGCCTCAGTTAACTAGAGTCACAGGTAAACAATGAACCTAGCATCTGTCTAAACTCTAAAGTCTAAACTATATACTATTATTCAAGATCCCCTCACTCTCTGGCTGAGAGTGGGTGGAGTTACATTATGTGGTTTGACTGTGGTAGGTGGGGTCTGTGGTTATAGCCTAATTTGGCACACCTGAGGTACATAAGCTCAGGTAGACTTGAGAGCATTTTCTTTAGGGTTAGGGTTGGTGAAGAGGTAGAACTCCAGGTCTGTCTTTGATGCATTAATAACATTTTTTCATGGAATCTGCATAAACCATTTGACCAAACCCTGAGAACCTGGTCCTAATGCTTTAGCCGAGTTGTAGAAGTTACAATGTATAGCCAGTGAACATGATTTCACCAACCAAATCCAAAACTTGTATTATCTGCACATTGAAACTATATGATACTAGGTAAACAATGAACCTAGCATGTGTTTAAATAACATATTCTGACCTTATGAACTTAATGTGGCACCAGTAGTAGTAATGAGATGAATGTATGAATTAACATCTTCATCAATAAGCTTCACACAAATAGCTAAACAAGTTAACATGAATAATAAACAAATACAGTAGCCTACACTGTATTTGCTCATTTTTATGTACAAATGAATACAATTAATAATATTGTGTAACTGCTGTGTTTGTTCAGATGTTGCTGAGTTTGTAGAGGACACGACAAGAGAGCTGTCTGTAGGAGAGCTACTGACGAGAGCTAACAGAGACCGCAGTATGTAGCCTACACACTAACACGCGGTAACACCAGTTGTAGAGCCTCAAACTAGGCTTTACAGCAGGGCAACAGGGTTGTACATGTTTGACGCGTGCAGTAGTGTGATTAATTCAATGTCCAGATGTTTGTCTTTCTTTCGATATGTCAATCCATTTATTGTATACTCAGAAGTAGTAACATTTGTCAATAAACTGAAACTGTTAAACAAACAAACGCACTGAAACTATAATGACCACGCACGGTCGAAAACTGTCTTGTCTTCCCCTGTCGCACCTGAGTGCCATCAGAGGGACAGGTACTTGAGCGTTTCCAAGACAACAATCATCATGACGTCATCGTACAGAGAGACATCGTTAACTTCATCATTAATTAGTGCAAATAAACAAAACAAATAAACAAAAGCATTTTGGCTCCAACACACCGGCCCCTAATTGGGAAAGGCAGGATGCCGTGAGCAATTCAAATAAATAACAAAGGGAGCCAATAATTCATACAACACTCAAACCCTCTGCTTCGTGGATCAAGCAAAGCTTGGTTACTGGTCTGTCCAGTGTGCTGGTTTTTGGGTTTGACCCGTGCAGAACGCACTAATCTGGCCACTCGTCCTCTGGTTTCCATAGAATCCACCTTCCGTTGGTCAGCAGATCATCCACCTTTACTCCTCTGTGGCGTCTGCAGAACACACAGTCAGACAGAATCTTTCTTGTACCTGCGTTGGCACTAGTGATCCAATATGTTCTCTGCAATCTGGAGAGAACATGCTTCCTTCCGCCATGGCCCACTTGTTCATGGATGTGCTTCAGTATGAGAGTGGATATATGGAGGTCTTTTGTGAGGATAACAGGATGTTTGGATTCCTCAGGCATTGCTGCCCTACTCAGCCTTCCTCCAACTCTAAGCAAACCATCCTCCAGAATGGGGTCCAGTTTATCTATGGGACTGTCTTTCTTCACTTCACCCAATCCAGATGTCAACACAGCAAGTTCATCTGGGAACCTTTGCTGCCGAGTGAACCTGTCAGCTGTGGAATGATCATCTGGCGTTAAATGCTGGCTTCCCAATGCAGCTCTAATGCGCTTCATTTCTTGTTGAACCTTTTCCGCATTTTCCTGTTGAGCCTTTTCCGCATTTTCCTGGTGAGCCCTTTCCGCATTTTCCTGTTTCAGCTGGTTTCTTTTTTGACTCATGTTCAATAGAGTGCTCATATCATCCCTTGACATTTCCTCTTTGTCTTCTGATGATTTCTCATTGCAATCATGGTTGTACTGATTGTGCAGCAACTCCTCCAAATGCGTTATGGAGGTCCTGTTGACAGTAACATTCTGATTCTGCTCACTGTAGCCACAAAGGGGACCATTAATGACCCACCCCAATAGGGTCCTAATGGCATATGGCCCATTGCCACGACTGTTCACAACTTCCCACGGTTCAAGCAGTTTAGAGGCATTGGTACCTATCAATAACTCAACGTCAGCTTGAATGCGTGGAAGAAAAACCCCATTCAAATATGACCACTTAGTCAGCTCCTCTTCTTTAATCATGTTACTGGTGGTTACAGGCATTTTCTTCTGAGTGTAGACCTTGGGCAGGTCAAAAAACTGTTCTCCAGTGAGGCTTGAGATTTCCAGGCCCGTCAGCATATAGCTGGAGACAATTACCTTTGGGCCCATGGTTAGTAGGCCGATTTTGGCTTTCCTTCCATTCAGATTCAACTTTTTCATTAGGGCCTCTGAACAAAAGGTGTCGGTACTGCCGGGGTCAAGGAATGCATAAGTTTCAATTATTTTGTGTCCCTTGCTGGACTTCACTTGCACGGGTAAGATTGACAGAACACCACTGCTGTCACCGGCCCCTGTTTGTCCACAAGTTTGCAAAGAGACCTGTAGATTGCTCACTGATGTGTTGCTTGCTCTCTCTGTTTGATCAAATTCAATATGAAGAAGACTGGGATGTTTTTTGTTGCACACCTTGCAAGTCAAACGGTCAACACAAAATTTGCTTAAATGTCCAACATGAAGGCAGCCAAAACAGATTCCTTTTTGCTTGATGAAGGCAACCTTGTCCCTATGTGCCTTTTTCTCCATCTGTGGACATTGATCAAGAGTGTGGGTTTTAGAACAGCATACACAAGTGGTGGTGTTGTGAGCAGATGCATTACTTGAACTGTGTGTAGATCCCTCTTGGTCTTCTACTTCAGAGGTTTCAATAGTAGTGGCAAAACTGTCTCCCTTGAACTTGTGTTGGCCCTGTGACTTCATTCTGTTCATCGGCTTTCCTGGGTTGCCTGTACCCTGTGTGGGATTCTGAATGTCCCCAAAGACTGGATCAGACACAATCTTCACCTGGCGCTCAATGAAAGCTACAATGTCTGTGAATTGTGGTCGGCGGTGATGCCTTTCCATTATACCACATGCAGAGACTCTCCAAATATCTCGTAGCTTATATGGGAGCTTCGAAATCACAGTTTTCATGTTGGCTGGCATGTCAAGTTCCCTCATATACTGTACAGTCTCCATGGCATTGCAACACTGGCGAAGGAAGAGTGAATATGCGCGAAGGGATGTCAGATCTTCAGATTTCAACAGCGGCCAGTTGAGCACCTTCTCCATGTAGGCTGCTGTGATCTTGTACTCATCTCCAAAGTGTTGCTCGAGGAGGTATTTTGCCATGTCATAACCTCTGTCTGGCTCCATGTGTTGACAGCTGCGTACAAGTTCATTGGGCTGACCCTTGGTGTACCTTTCCAAGTAGTACAGACAGTCACCTTTGTTGCTTGCATTTCTCTCCACACAGTGTGCGAAGGCCCTGACAAAGGGTCTGTATCGCAGAGGATCCCCATCAAAATATGGAATCTCTCTGGGTGGCAGTAAATGAGAGGTTTGCTGTGCCATTAGCATTGCCGTAATGTCATTTTGTTGTTGTAGCAAGTTGCATACAATTGAGGTTTCATTTGGTTGCTGTGGGGGGTTTGAAATGAGTGGTTGCTGCTGTTGTATGAGTGGTTGTTGTACACATGGTTGTGGGGGTTGGATGTATTGTGTCACTGGTTCATAGTCTCTGGCTAGGGGATTGAATGTGACTGAAGGTACTTTTGCCCTTGTGGCTTTCCTGAAGTATGAGTCCATTCCATCAGATGGTGCGTGTGATGGGGTTTGGTGACTGGGGGATTGTAGCACTGCTATTTTGGCATTAGCAGCTGCCAGTTGTGCATCCAGTTCCATACTTTCCTTCTTCTTTCTTAGTATTTCTTTTTTTTGTAACATTTCTCTTTGTAGCATTTCTTGCTTTTGTTGTAGCATTTCCTCCTCTTCCTCAATTGCATGCCTTTCTTTTAATGCGGCAGCACTCACGGCAAGGGCTGCTCTCTCTGCCTGTGCCTGCCTGCAAGCTGATGAGTTGCTGGACCTGCTGGACCTGCTTGTTCCAGACCTGTGGCTTTTATCAGTGGACTTTGAGCTTTCAACATTTGAAATGCTGTCATTGGGATTGATTTCAACAACATCATCACTTTGCCCAGTTTGTTTATTTGTCCAGTCATTCACCTCATCAATAAAGGCATGAACATTGATCATTTTTGCCTTGAACCAAATGTCATGTTTCTCTTTTTCCTCAGGCTCAATTAGTGGCAACAGAACACTCTGTGTCTCTCTTGCGTACTGGGCTATGTGGAGATATTTCATGAATGTTGATTGCACTTCCTGTTTGCTTCCTCCTCTTTGCATTAATTCTCCAATAACTCTCTGCAGGTTGGATGCCTTGTTTAGTGTAGATTTTCTCTCCCTTTGTAGCCAGTCAATTTTCTCAACTAAGGCCTTTGGTGTTAATTTCACCTTGCGTTTTGTGATGGTTAGGCCCACCTGTGATTCCCTTTCACTGTGAACACTTTGGCCTGTGGTGGTCACATTGGAATGCGTTTCAATTTCACTGTGAACATTTGGACCTGTGCCGGTCACATTGGACTGTGTTTCAATTTCACTGTGAACATGTTGACCTGTGGTGGTCACATTGGACTGCTTTTCAGCCTCTGTGGACTGTTTTTCACCCTTTGATGGTTCAATCATTGCAACACCAGTTGAGCTTGTAATGTGCGATACAGCCACGGGGGGCTCTCCAACCACATTTGACTCAGTTGGACCCAGAACACCATTATCTGGTTCCATTATTGCAACTAACCCAAAAGTGTAAAATGTAAAACCAGTACCTTGTTATTTCACAGTAAAAACACAGTTATTCATCACAGTTAAAACCATCACATTAAAACCTTAAGACCTTATAAAACGTATAGGAGTTGAAAACCATAAAACCACCAATGCATTGGATTTACCAGAGCGCTTGTATTTGACCCTTTTTTCTTCTTTCTTTCTCAAAGTACTTCTTTGTGTGCACACGTTTGTTTTATATGGCCATATTCATATACCAGCTGGTAGCGCGCTACGTTACCTTTCTGTGCAGTGTGCACAGAGGACCGGCCCAATTCAAACTGGGAAAAGCTCCCAAGTGCACAATCAAGCACGGGGAAGTTGAACTGCTCCAAGCACTGCGAGGAGGGCGGGCAGCGCGGCTGTCCGCTCACCGGGACGTTCTGGCTGGCAGTGGCTGCGCTGCGGTCCAAGCGTCGTGCGCCTGCGAGGCGGGCGTGGTCGGTGCCGTCGGGCTGGCTGGCTGCGCTGCGGTGCTGGTCCGAACGGCGGGAGCCTGCGAGGCGGGCGTGGTGCCGCCGGGCTGGCTGGCTGCTGATCCGACGCCGTGTCCTTCCGAATTGGTCCTGGTCCGTCCCAGTTTCGCACAAACACAGCGAAACGAGTGCCTTAAGCAACGATCACGGTCCCGCTTCCAACGATCAGCCGTGGCGTTGCCCACGAAGATCCTCTTCTTCCCAACTAAACTCAATTTTCATTAAACTAATAGTCCTTGTTTCTAACGAAGACTAGAGTTTTCGACAATGTAGAGCCTCAAACTAGGCTTTACAGCAGGGCAACAGGGTTGTACATGTTTGACGCGTGCAGTAGTGTGATTAATTCAATGTCCAGATGTTTGTCTTTCTTTCGATATGTCAATCCATTTATTGTATACTCAGAAGTAGTAACATTTGTCAATAAACTGAAACTGTTAAACAAACAAACGCACTGAAACTATAATGACCACGCACGGTCGAAAACTGTCTTGTCTTCCCCTGTCGCACCTGAGTGCCATCAGAGGGACAGGTACTTGAGCGTTTCCAAGACAACAATCATCATGACGTCATCGTACAGAGAGACATCGTTAACTTCATCATTAATTAGTGCAAATAAACAAAACAAATAAACAAAAGCATTTTGGCTCCAACACCAGTTATAGGGTAACACCTATGGGTAACACACACTACAATGAAATACACAACAACACAGTCTGTAGGAGCAGTGTTGAATTTGACAGAAAATAGTCTTTTGAATAAAATTCCAGATGAAAATATGAAATACGCGTTGTGAGATTGTAGATTTGCTATTGTCAGCATGCATCCAAGCATAGAATCTCTGACCTTTTTTTTAAGGCCCCAATGTTATATTATTTGGCCACTGACCCCCATCTAAAGATATTTTGTTCCAGGGACCCCCCCCCCCCAGAAGCAAAGATTTGAGTTAAAATGGTTCTCTTACTGTAAGTATACATTTCAAAACAATCACAATTTTTCAAAAATAGCTGATCCACAAGCTCTGTACAAGCTCATGTGACACGCCATGAGCTTATCGATCTGCTATTTTTTTTAATAGCCAAATTATACCTAAACTAATGCTTTCTTACTCGGGATCCGGTGTTGGTGTATATGCACCTACAGTACAGTACAGTAGCTCGCCTCAGAATCCAATTCATTAGCGGTATTATCTCACATTTGTAGGCCTACTGCCCAATAACATACATTTTCCCACTCACACAGTCCGCAACTTCGACGAGCCCGCCATTGTTGATGGAGACATCGCCGTCAAATCTGAGGCGGAGAAGAACGCCGATCCCTGCACGAATTATGGATGTCTGTGGGAGAAATGGAGCGACGGAAAAGTCTACGTCCCTTACTACATCGGACCAAACCAATACAGTATGTACAGTATACTACATCTATTACTACATTCCATAACCATTATGTATAGCCTACTATCTAAACCAGCTACGGATAACTCAATCAATCAATCAATGCTTTACCCTTTACAGTTTACACTTTATGTTTGTATGTTGGTTAAAAAAACACACTCATGTGAAGTGAGGGGCGCCTTGGGGGGTGGGGGGTGCACACAGGCCATTGACTCTGCTGCCAAATGATGTCACAGGGGAGCATGCTTTAACAGGGAGGGGAATGTAGTAAAAAGTGCTTCTGACAAAACAACAGACAAAACCAGCTATTGGACCCTCAAACTCTCTGCTAAAGCATGCAGCTAACCTACCCCCTCTCATGCAAGTATATGACGATACTGTATATAAAGTCACAATACTAACTTTGATGAGACAGTATTGCTTTGTTTAAAATATATATAAGGTTTTCTTCATTTCCTGAAAAAAGAAAATACATATTTTTTTCATTTCACACTCCTGTCAAAAGGATGCAGGCACTTACAGTGAGTGCTTTGGAACGGAATTGTATTTATTTTCTGTCCTTTTTATTCTAGTGTAAATGTATAACCAGCGAAGCCAGCAGCAAAAAGGATTCAAGGGTTAACGTGGTTAAATGAAAGCAAATGTAATCTTTACACAATAATACTGATGCCTGGATATTAATGATAACATATATACCCTTTTAAACGAACCTTCAAGTGGGCGGCGGGCCGAGGCGAGGCGTGGACTAACAGAAAATGGACTCGGTTATCTTTATGTTCACTACTCCGCTCAAAAACATTCTAATCAATCAATCAATCAATCAATCAATAAATCAATCAATCAACCGTGTTATGTATAGGGATGGAGCTCGTAAATGTTTATTGATAATCAGCACCTTATCGATGCTGCTTTTATCAGGCCCTCAATTGAGTGTGTTCTAATATTTTGTGGAAAGACTTGAGGCGACAAATTCTGAACAGAACTTTTTTTATTGACCACCATCTAAAATTAAATGAAGGTGACAACAGTTTAAAATAGGTTTGCCTATCATTAAAACAACCATTCATTAATGTGTAAATGGCTTTATATTACAAATAGTTATAAGTACTATTACTATTACAATATCACTCGCACTACATTTCACTATAGGGTCTTCAAATACAGCACTTTTCTAACAGACAGGCAGATTTTATTTTACATTTTAAAGATAATATTTAAGAAACTGTTTACTGTGTGTACCATCCCTTTAAAAGCACAATTTTGTTTCCCCGGGCAGCGCTGGTTGGCAGGTATCCACTTTTAGGCCGACATGCAAATTAGATTTAATTCTTAATCGCGACCTTGTCTTGATTGTTTAAACATGACGTCATGGGCCGATATACTCGATAACAGGCTCGACAAGAGCCAGAGCTTATTGATGCTGGGTACTCAATAAATGAGTTATCAAGTTTGTACTGGGGTCGGGTTTCAAGCTCCATCCCTAGTTATGTGTGATAGCTTGTTTTTAATTCCTTCTACAGCTGTCTCTAAGCAGTGGTTTGATGAAGCTCAAGATGTGTGCAGTGTATGTTACATGTGGAAGCGCACTGGCAGTGTGAATCATGCATGGTGTTCTTTTGCTTATCAGCCGGCAGGGAGCAAGCTATCATCGAGCGTGGTCTGCAGTCCTTCTCCGAGGTGTCCTGCATCCGGTTCAGACCCTACGGACACGGAGACCAAGAATGGATCAGCATTGAGGCTGGCGGCGGGTAGGATGATGACACCTGTTGTTTCTGGGCTCAGCTGTGTGCTCCTTCGGTTTGGGGTTGGACACCAAGCTGTTGCTCTTCACATAAGCTATGTGACACTGTTTTTCAGTTTTCATTAAGTCTCCAAGTGTGACAGTAAGTAAATGGACTCAGGGTAAAGTGAGAATGTTGATTCATTGAGACACACATACGGGTAAGTGGGGTGTGTGTGTGTGTGTGTGTGTGTGTGTGTGTGTGTGTGTGTGTGTGTGGGAGGGGGGGGGGAACAACAACAAATGTATCAGCATTGAGTTTATAAGGTGCAAAGTAGTAGCACAATGGCAGGTCCACATACCAAGGTAGTCCACATGTGGCAAAAATATTACAGGTAACAATCCACATGGTAAATCCACAAAGGAGGGAGGTAATTCAACAGGAAAAAGTCTGTCAAAGAAAAGTGCAGGCCAGCCTGGTGACAGGCAGTGTTCAGGCCTGGTTCAACAGTTCCACAGTTTATCGACAGTTTTACGACATCTGCTCTTTTAATTGACTCACACTGTGAATTTTCATGGATTGTTTTGTTTTTTAATTCACTGCAGCAGCAGAGCAGTCTCTGACAAACGGCTACTCATGCCTTCATCAGCGTTTTTTCCCCCGGTTCCCTTCATACGTGTAGGACCTATCTGCGCGTACTAGCTATAGGGCGTGACATCACAGTAGCAAAATAATGTCACCTTGCTTTTCATCACTTGTGTGTTTGTGTGTGTGTTTCTTACTGAGTCCTATACGTGTAACATCATGTGTGTTTGTTTACAGTTGCTACTCCTGGATAGGTCGCCAGGGCGGCGGTCAGACAGTGTCTCTGGCTCGTAGCGGCTGTTTGTACCACAGCACCGTTCAACACGAGCTGCTCCACGCTCTGGGCTTCCACCACGAGCAGACACGCAGTGACAGAGACAACCACATCAGAGTGATGTGGCAGAACATCATCCCTGGTAGGAACACAACCCTACATGATACACTGTCTATAACACCACACTACAACACTACATAACATCATGACATGACCCGCAATCAGGCCTGGAATTTCGTCATTTTAGTGGAAAGGCCACTTGGCCTTTGGTGTAGGGCAGAAAGGCCAAATGCCAGGGCAGGAAGGCCATCAAATAAAACAGGATTTTAGTCCATTGAAAGAATGAATTGCATTTAAGGGTTTAGGATGCTTTTAAATTTAAGGGACTATTTGCAGTGAAATTAATAAATTATTTATTAAATACAATTTACAATCTGATCCATGCTTAGGTTAGTTTAAAGATGGGGACACAACATATCATACATGACATAAAACCATGAACAAATACACACCATCAATGGTACCATTAATGGCAAATTTCTGTAATGTCCACAGGCCTCCAATGAGACAAAGTGAGTGTGTGCGTGTGCGTGTGTGTGTGTGTGTGTGTGTGTGTGTGTGTGTGTGTGTGTGTGTGTAAAAAGCTGGACTTTTACGCAGGTTGTAACTTCTGATAACAACAACACACACATCTTGTTTCTTATTAGGTTATCTGTAATTCTATGCTGCATCTCACTTCCGCAGACATGAAGTCCAACTTCGACAAGGTCAACACTCTGAACCAGGGCACTCGCTACGACTACAACTCTGTCATGCAGTATGAGAGGTCTGTGTTTAAACCTGTAAAAAACTGTAATTTTTACCCTTAGACATTACTGTGTGTGTGTGTGTGTGTGTGTGTGTGTGTGTGTGTGTGTGTGTGTGTGTGTGTGCGTGCTACTGTACTGTATGTGAATCACTGCCCTCTCACAGTGACATTCATTGCCCACTGTGTGGTGCTGTTGCGCCATTGTTCTTCCAGGTATGCCTTCTCTTATAACAACAAGCCCACCATGGTGCCCATCCCCAACTCCAACGTTTCCTTCGGAGAGGCATCCCAGATGAGCAAGAATGACATTGACCGGCTCAACAGCCTCTACGGCTGCTGTGAGTATCACTGATCTATATAATTATGTTATATATATTTATACAGGCCAGTGTGCATTTTGTTGACTAAAACTACATTTTTTCACTAACAGCACGCCCTAGTCGAATTACTGAGCGAATTAAACGTAGAATAACTAAATAAAAACTAAGCTATGATGATTAAAACTGTGACTAAATATATTGACAAACAAAACAAATAAAAACAAGACTAAAATGTTAGGAAGGAAGGGATTGGGGTGAAGAGATCCAATAGAACTAAAAGACAAGTCATTTTATGCAAAATGTGCTGTCAAAATCAACATTGGTCCAAATGAGAAATTAAATCAGTCGTGACTCGTGACTCACTGAGAACTATGCTTTGTGTTGTTCCAGGAACAGGAAGTTCTGACCTTCATGCATCAAGCTTCCATTCATCAGAACACTCGTCCAAACATCACTGACTGGAGCTTTGCATGAACAATTAAAGCTGACAAACTTGAAAAGACGCTTCTGTCTGAATATTTAACACCCCTCAGGGCTGTGTTCTAGCTCTGCCCCTTCCTTTAGCCTACAGTACACACACACACACACACACACACACACACACACACACACACACACACACACACACACACACACACACACACACACACACACACACACACACATATATATATATTTACACACACTGCATTGTTATTCTGTTTTTATCTTTATAGTTTACCAGCTAGGTATGACTCAGAAGAGGGGTGGGGAGACTGACTGACAGATGTCACATGGTTTACACTTTACAGTACTCACTGTAAACCATGTGACCTATTGCCTATTGCTATAGGCTGGGCCCCAGCCTATAGCAGCTCACTGTGGGTGGTAAAAACGTTGACAGCAGTGTTGCCTTGTCTGCCTTTTATAAGCTATTGATTGATTGATTGATTGAAATATTTATTAACAGTTTGCAGAATTACAGTACGATTCAAAATTTCAAGCACAACTCAATACAAAGACTGTTAACTGTGAGTGGACGATACAATAAAGCTTTACACTTGTTTACAAGAGGGTCCACCTTGTTCAATTCATCAAAACATAAACGTACAAATACACTGACTATAAATCCACATAATCATTGCTTTTCTGTAAAGCCTCTTGAAAATATTGTTTGTTCTGGGGCTTTACTTGTAGGCCTATTGTTTGTAGTTGCTTGTGTGGACTTCGATCCTATAGTCCGGCAGCCAACAGGCTTCTTTTGTTTCAAGTGGGACATTTTTAATTATACTTATTATAGTCTATAGTCTTTTGTATTGGCCTAAAATATTGTCTATACATACATTCATGAATCCACTTGCTAACTGGCTGTCAGTATTTTTACCATTAACATCCTAGGCAAAAACGTCAAACTTTCCTTATGCTTTAAGTAGCATGTGACGTTGCAACACGCCGCGTTGTGGGCTTGTAGTTCTGAATTCTGATATTTTCAAATATCCTACGCTTTTGGGCTTGTTTTCATAGGTTCAGGTTACTTATTTCTCTCGCATAATCTGGCAACACTGGTTTACAGACGCCTGAGTGAGCGAACCAACCGAAAGCAGTAAGAATATCCTAGGCTCCGCTCCAGATACCATCATACTGAGGAGTTGAGCCCAAACTATCACTAAACTAAACTAAAGTAAACTAAACATGAGCATTGACTTCAACGTCGTTCTGCTCCAGATCTCCGACGAACTGGACCCCAGACAACTGGACAGCATGAAGTTCCTCTGTAAGGACGTCATCAAGAAGAACCCGCTGGAGAAGATCGACAAGGGACACAAGCTGTTCCAGAGTCTGTGCGAGAAGGGAAAGTTGGACCCAGAAAACACCGACTTCCTCAGGTATCTGCTGACCGAAGCCGGACGCGACGACCTGGCTCTGAAACTGGACCAGTATGAATGTACACCAGCCGACACAACACTGGATGAGACGGAGAGAGGTATGCACGGACGCATTGTCCTACAATACAAGTATACAACGCTTCTCAAAGTGGGTTCCAGGAACTCCGTGGTGGGAAAAGTACTCGACTCGCATGTTTTACTTGAAAGTTTGCTACTTTAAAGTAAAACATAATAATGCAATGTAGAAGTACTCCGTTATAAGTCCGGAATTGAATGTACTTGAGTTAAAGACCAATACAAATGTTTTGGCATCAAAATGTACTTGAAAAGTAGGCCTACTCATTATGCAGAATATCCCATTTAAAGTTTTCAAATGTATAAACATCTTTTGAAAATAGCAAATCTACAAGTCAAGCTCACAATGTGACATTATTTTTTAAATGTAGGAAAAGAAAATGGGGATTTTTAGATTTATTTTACTCAAGTCGTGACCAGTCGTGCCCCATAAATATTGGTCTTTTGGTTTTGGGAAACATAATTAATGAAATAAAACCTAATTATTCCTCCGTTTCCCTTTCTCTCCAGCCAGGCTGGACGAGGCCACGGTGGTCATCGCAGAGCGTCTGGGTAAGGTGTGGAAGAAGCTGGGCCGCCGGCTGGGCATCACCGAGGGGAAGCTGGATTCCATCTCCAAGAAGCATCCCTCGGACCTGGAGGAGACGGTCATGGAGCTCCTGAAGCAGTGGAGGAAGAAGCAGGGCGCCCAGGCCAGAGCGGAGGACCTGGTCAAAGCTCTGAGGGCCTGCGACCAGAACCTCACCGCGGACAAAGTAGAGGAGAAACTAGCCGAGCTCGGCGACGGTCAGTGACCACCAGTAGCTTGGAGATGTGGAAATATAAAAGACTGTGAATGATGAAGCCCGATTGTCGTATGGCCGATCTGTCACGATTATGACCTTTTCACTTGACGATTAATTGTCACAAAATAATTGCGATTAACGATTTTATTTTGGCGTTCATTTTGAACATACATGTCATTCATAATAAAAAAAGAAATCTGTTTCGCTTTTAAGCTTCATAAACAAAAGTCGCACAGGCGGATATGACAATTAATTTAAATATACAAAAACGTGAAATATACGTAAGTGACATGAGTGAAAGACATAATGGTACCTTCCAAAATGTTTCAAAAATAGTGGAAATTGCCTATCAACAAGCTCACAATGTGTCATGATGCGACATGTTGAGAGCTTGTAGCTCTGCTATTTCCACAATTATTTGAGGGATTTATTTTTGTATATATTTTTTTAATGCATGAACATTTTATACATGAAAACGAAACTATAATTTGTGACAGGTCTAATCGCATGACACCATCGTGCAACAGATAATTTATTCATTGGGCATAAGAAACAATGCGATGAGTGTCGTCACACCAACTCAAGACTCCTGAAGTGCTGCCCTCCAAGACTCCTATCTAACATCAGTAGCCGGGGGGGCAGCACCAAAACTTTGAGAGGACCTGAGAGGTCTGCTCTGCCGGAAATATCGCGAAAAAAAGTTATGGCCATTTTTGTATACCCTATAAAATTATGGTTATGGCTAGTTTGGTCTTCTGGGTCAAAGTGGTTTTGACCAATGGTTTTGTCGCTCCAGTCTTTTGAGACTAGGTGTTAGCTACAGGGTCTTGAGCTCTACAGTGTTGTTAGCTAAACAGTCGCGCCACAGTGTAGGCATAAGAAACACAGGAGAAGAATCTACGTGACTTGGTTGATTCTTGAACAGTGTGTGCTGCTTTGGGAGGCGAGGTTAAGTATTAACCACATGAACCTTAGCGTCCCTATTCTGGAGCGAACATTCTGTGAAAATGTCCCATCTACAAGCACACAATGCATCGCAAAAAACACTTGCTGAGAGCTTGTAGATTTGGCTATTTTTGGGGTAGATGGGGTGGTAGATGGGTTTGTAATAGAGCCCTGAGGGACCCTGGTCAACAAGGTATAAGATATTATTTGAGAGGTTAACTCATAGGGTTAACTAGCATCATGAATGACTGATCAGTGATAAGTATTAAATATAGCTCTATATTGTGACAGTAATCGTTGCTGTAGTGTCAGGGGTCTCCCCTGTCTCTCCAGCTGTTTAGTAAACAGAAAATTAATTATCTAGTCAGGCTACCAATTTGATCCAATCATGAGATTGGACTCATGCAGGACAGTAGAGAATAAACAAGTGGAATTGGAAGTGATGACACAAAGACAATTACCGGTAGACTGGAACTCTGTTCTCGCTCCTGACCTCTGGGTAGAATCTGTACCCCGACCTGACAATGAAAATGTATTTTCTGTTTATTAAAGAGATGGAGAGACATGGAGATGGAGGCTCCTGTTACTGAACAAATGTAGCATTGTCAGGATATAGAGATTTAATTTTAATTAACTTTTTCAAAACCATACCACTCACACATGAATAGGCATGGGATCCAACATTGAGGAACCAGGAATCTGTTCCATTTGGAACCATTTCCAGAACCAGGTTTTTATCACACTGTCAAGCTGGTATGTGGAATTCACGTCTGCTATACGATTACAATAGCAGTGGTTCTCTAACGTTTCAATTTCAATGGCCAACATACTGTAACTCTGAGTGTACAAATGGAACCAATGGACCCTTACAGATTACATTTCGTTCCATTTGTACCCTCTGAGTTACCAACCCATAAGCTTCCATTTGTACAGTACCTGTAAGGGTCCTTTTGGTTCCATGTGTACACTCTCAAAGTTACAGACCTGTAAGGGTCCATTTGGTTCCATGTGTGTGTACACTCTCAAAGTTACAGACCTGTAAGGGTCCATTTGTGTTCCATGTGTAAACTCTCAGAGACCTGTAAGGGTCCATTTGGAACCCCCTATAGAATGGTTAAAGGGAACCGTTAAGGAATCGGACCGTTAAAGAGGGAATCGTTAAGGAACCGGAATCGTTAAAAAAGGATCCCAAACCTAGCCTTGAAAAACACTGGGAGAAAGACACTGACCATCCATGGATGAAAGGGACAACCTGCATTTCATTTAGCTGTTATTTAAATCTGTGAAATGAATGTACGAGAAATGCTTTTATTTGTCAGGAAATGTGAAAAATCTAAGAGTATTTGTAAACTATAAGAATGGGACCATGGAATGTGAGGACTAAGAAATATATCATACTGTGATATTTACAAAAAATACAAAATAAAGTCTATATAATGTCTAACAGTGGTTCTCAAACATTTTTGCCTCAGGTAAATAATCTTTTCATCCACAGCAGCAGTGAATTACATATTAACGTTATGTAATTATGTAAATCGTTCCCCCAAAGATACAGTATGTGTCATGAGGAAAACGGAGAGAATATTTTTTTTCCATTAGGATAGACTGAAAATAACTTTTATACTTTGCGTTTATGGAGTCAAATATTTTCTGTGGTACTTCAGTACAAAAAGGTTGGGAACCAATGCTCTATATCATTCAGGAGGTTTAGTTCCAAACACTATACAACATTCAAGAGGCCACTGAGGGGGCAGGGACTCAAACCCAAGAAAAGGGCACATGTGTGCGTGTGCGCGCATGGCACGTGCCGATTTTTGGGGGTGGTCTTTTTGTGGGGTCCGTCCGTCCTTTGTGCCATTTCACACCGGAAATGTAGTAGGCCTACATTGGATGTCTTATGTAAATGTAGTAGGCCTACATTGGATGTCTTATGCTAATGGAGCAAGATGTTCCATCATAACTTGGCCCATGTCATTGGACAGTAAAATTAGCAATACGTTCCCATTAGCATTAGCCTCATTACCATATAACAATGAAAAGAATGAACATTTCGCTTAATCATCTCTCTTAAATCTTAAACATCTCAATTAAGTTTTGTAGTAGCCAATCAAAACGTGAAGTTACCGGTACTACAGTGCTTGCTGCCTGTCTCACTCTCAAATCAAGTTGTTTGCAGCTGCAACAAGGTTATTAGGTTAACGAGGTCACGACGACATGGTGGTAGGGCAGTCAGGGCTCTTGACATCTCTGCATCAGGTGAAAAGTGAAACTAAAACTGACCGATGGTAGCCATCTGCACATTCAAATTATAAATCATAATTATTGGCCAATTGGCCCTTATTGGCGCACCACATGAGGCCTTATTGGCCCTTATTGGGCACATTGGCCCCACCCCCCAGGGCCTGAAATATATCCATATCCATGATTTAAAAGAAATCAGGGAAGCGTCAATTACAATAATGGAAGTGCACGGCCTGCACTTCCATGAAATAATCGCTAGAGGGCAGGCTGGCAGCGCTCAGTTATGCCATACACATGTTTGGGCTATAGACAGGATTTGTTTTTCATAGTCTAACTAAAGACTTGCTGTAGAATTTCTCGTCACTCGTGGAAAAGTGGAGATGTTTTGAGTTGACCTGGAATTTATTAGGTGAGTATTTACTCAATACTCAATACAATTGAGTAAACTCCCTCCCCCAATTGTTTTTGTATTGATTTAAGGCTGTATTTATTGGAATATCCGTCATTTGTGGGGCTAATGTGTGAGAATGTTAGCCTGGCTAATAAGCCAGACTAATATCACACAACACTGTCGCCGGCAGGCAATTCTCTTTTTTTCTTTTGATTCGGTCTGGCTTATTAGCCAGGCTATGAGAATGTAAGGCCTATCTCGTGTTACAAACTAGGCTATGTTTATTACACCGGCCTGCTGCACAAAGGCAAGCCTACCTCACTGGCCATGGGAAGCCCAGTAATAAGTAGGCTAGCCTACAATAATAATAATCAGGCCTACTTCTACTTGTAGGTCTACATAGCTTGAGGAACCGTTTCAACTGGGTTTAATGGACAGGTGGCATCATCTTGGTTGTTTTCAATATTACTCTCAATGGGTTGATGACGTCACATTGCCTTATACAGTATACGCCTGTTTACATGCTATTCTTCTGTTGTTTATCTTTCCGCTTCTACCAGGACAGGACAGGACAGGACAGTGAAGAATTAGGAAGTGACAGTGACCTCAGTCAGAGCTATGGCGTGCAACTTAATACATTTCCGAGCTGACGGCCCAAATCCAGGATGCTGTCCTTAAAAGGTAGGCCTACAGGCTACTGTATATGCATAGATAGATTTATAGTTGCATCTGCGCTGTGACATTCAAGTCACCAAGTACTGTTTGGGACTCGGCATACAGTATACACCATAATTGAAACAGGAAAAATGAATGGACCTGGCAATTCCATGATTCCATCAGATCTGTGACAGGAGGACTCTGCTCTTATTTTATTATCACTCTTGGTCATTAAGAATGTTGTTCGGTAATCAAGATGTCATGCATCAGTGTAAGTCCCTGAGACTCATCTCCCTCCCTCAACTTTCTCTCTCCACTCTCTCTCCTCCTAGCCTCTTGTCTTACTTTCTATTCTAGCTGTTATATCTGCTCGTATTCCAGGAAAACACTGGGCTGAGTGGCAGTGTGTGTGTGTGTGTGTGTGTGTGTGTGTGTGTGTGTGTGTGTGTGTGTGTGTGTGTGTCCCTTTCCCGGTACCCCAGGGTTGAACCGGTTCAGTTCTTTTCACCGGTTCTGTGAAAGCACCAAGAATCTAGAACCAAATCTAGAACCAAAGTTCTTCTGGTGGAAAAGGGGCCTGTGTGTAGTAGTAGTAGTAGTAGTAGTAGTAGTACTGTGCAGGGAGCTAATTGCAACCCGTTGTGACTGAGTTTATATATCTATTGTTTTCAGCGAGACATACTGTGATATGACAAGTATAAATCAGGCTTTAAAGCAGAGTCTATGCAGGCAGACGTATTGCATAACAGGGATACCATTAGGAGGGCCAGTAATATAAAGGGTTTAGGAATATTTCTCGGGGGCAGCTAGCTTTCAGTGGTGTTGTTCTTGGAGTGAATTTGAGCGGAAGCCCTGCTTCTCCTATTGAGCTTGCTCTATAAACAAGATCTGTATCGAAGTGCATATCTTACTATGATATTGCTCAAGGCCTCGTCGTCAGTCTTTCCTTTCAGATTATCTGGTACACAGTGGCGTAAATACATTTACTTAAGTACTGCACTTGAGTATTTCCAGTTTCCAATTCTTTACTTCTACTCCACTACATCTACTTCTACTTTACTCCATTACAATTATTTGACCACTTTAGTTACTATAGTTACTTTATACATTTTGATTATTATTACAAAACATAGGCTACATCAACCACTTCAACCCTATATATTTTAATCAAATGGGCCTTCTGCATAACAAGTTCTTTCTACCACTTTTGGTACTTTAAGTACATTTTGATACTTGATAATATTTTTGTAAATTTTTAATCCTGTACTTTTACTCACTCTCGCAGGAACTAACTTTATTTGTAACAGTATGTAGCAACTCATGATGTAATAATAAATAAAATGAGTTGAATAAAATCATCTGTGACCTGCTCAACCAAAAATATATGTTGAGTTTTAGGCTCAGTCAAAAGAAAGGCTGTTGATAGTAAAGCCTATTGCTGTAGACTTTTGTAAGTGGAAAATAGATTGTCTATTTGCAAATTAGTTTTTATTTACAGTATTTAAAAAAATCCTGATATTTACTTTTGTCCATATTGCACACAGCCCTGAACCAGCATGTCTTGACTTACGTGTATGTCTTTATTTATTTGTAAGATTATGAAAATATGAACATTTTCACCTTGATTGTGACAGTGACCTTTTCAACCCTTTGTGTTTAAATATAATAATTATTTCAAGGAAGCATAATGATCATTCCCACTGCTTTTGTTCTCAAGGTATTTTTTTCACAGACCAGTCACAACAGACAGAATGACAGAATTTATAATGAAATTATACATTCTGCCATCACATTTTGACGGGTGGCAAATATTACATTTTCCATAAGGAATGCAATGCACGATGAAACCTCATCTTTTGAGATATGACTGATGATATAATTTTGACCTTGACTTGATTGTGACCTTGAGCTTTGACCATTTCAACCCAAATATTAGTCATCTATTTTGGGGGTGCTGCAGACAGTGAAATATAGCCAGCTTAAAGTCATGTGCATGAATGCAACTTGTGCTACATAGAGTATGTTCCACTACTGATCAAAATTCCATTGTCAATATCTTGTCATTTCCTCTATTTGTCTCTCACATTTCTATGTGTTCCTCCCAGATGAACACATTTCTTCCTTCACTCCACCTATCCTTCCCTTGAAAACGTTCTCAAATGCATATACATTCTTCCACGCACGTCGCACGTCCAACCCCACCGACCCACTGTTGTCAGTGCAATGTAAGGATGTGTGTTAGAGGAAGTGACCCTGGCCCCCTCTTGCGTTGGTAAACTTCAGCTGTGCGAGGTAGCAGGGGAAACAGAGGGGTACCAAAGGTCAACAGTGCCTCATTGACGCAGTGTCCCAGTTGAGAAAAGCGGCCATTAAATGATCGTGGGAATCTGGGGGCCAGTCAAGGGTGCCGATCTGGAGACAAACGCATACATACGTGCACATACGTATATGCGCACGCACGCACGCACACACAACAAACATGTCATAAAGAGGGTCAAGAAGCCTTTGCATGTTAGACAGACACAGAGATGTAGTTGTACTTTGCGCACACAATTTTCTTTTGGCCGAAAGAGAATTGGTACACAGACATAATTTGAAAAGATGAATGGGGGAAAAAGGGAAACACATGCAGGCACAGCGAGAAAGAGGGAGATATGTACTACACAAGGAAGAGAGCAGAGAAGGAGAGGAGGGCTGTGGACACGCATGCTGATGATCGCCACTGCATTCTCACCAGTTGTCATGGTGACACAGCACTGCCTCCTTGGCCCTGCACCATACTCTGTGTGTGTGTGTGTGTGTGTGTGTGTGTGTGTGTGTGTGTGTGTGTGTGTGTGTGTGTGCAGGCGTGCGTGCGTGCGTGTGTGTGTGCGTGCCAGAGAGAGAGCATGCTATAGGAAGTGGTGGACAGTGGAATGATTGTAAGATCTATGGGCTACGTCCCAGCACATATTATGGATAATGCCATTGTAAACCCATCTTGGCAACGGTGAGCACATTTCCGACTGTACAGGCAGTGTAAAGTTAGCGTCACATAGTGTCAAAACTATGGAGATGATGATTGGAAGAGAAGAGATCTAGGACATGAAAATCAAGGAAAGGAGGAGTAGAGAGCAGAACATTAAGTTAAAGAGAGATTTACGTGGTTTTCGATCCAAAGCAACTGGGGTCGTTTACCCTCATCATTTGAAATGTCTAGAAATCTGAACGGCTGACTAGGGAACTTTCCCCCTGCGTTCCACTGCCTCTAGAAGGCTTTGGAAATGAAATCCTGTATCCTTCATAAAGAAGGGTAGAAGTGCTGTTAGATCGTGTCTCCATGTGTTTTCTTTCCTCTCTCCAATAAATCAGACATTCCAGTATTGTATTATTCAAAGGAGCATGAGAAAACATACATTTACATTGCCATTTACATTGCCAAAGCAAGTGTCAAAATATGATAAAAACTGTGGAAAATGGGGAAAGCATATACAGGTTACAGCATTGTGTAAACCGAGCTACCGTATGTCACATTGCATTATTATGTTATATATAGGGTATAAAGCTTTTTGAAACAAATTATTTCCCTCAAAACTATATAGTAGGCCTATACCAAAAAAGCCTCGGATTCAAAATGCAGCTCTGTTTTGCATGTGCAATACAGTAGGGTTATACTCTGTATAGATAGTAGGGTCTATCTGTATTATTCAATTGGCTAACCTTTTATCGCACCAGTTCACCAATCTTGCATTTCAAGTCAAGCACTCACCTTCTGAAGCTATTTAATCGGCTATGTTTGTGTTGTTTGCTTATTGCATGCTTATTGTATCATGGAGACATATTCCATGTGTGAACGTGTTGTGAACGTAACCTTACTACACTATTTGTGTCCTTGTATGCTCTCCTTTGTCTGGACATAGATAAATAATGGTGTGTGTGTGTGTGTGTGTGCACGTGTGTGTGTGTGTGTGTGTGTGTGTGTGTGTGTGTGTGCGCGTGCGTGAGTGATCAATGTAGACCTGTGGGAAGACGGTGGTGGTTGAGGGTAGAACAGAGTTGACTGACACATCTTATCCTAATCACCTCCCTTGAGATTGTTACACACACGCACGCACGCGCACGCGCACACGCACACACACACGGTAATGTGTGTGTCTATCTGCCCTATGGCTTACTCGTTGTGTCACTGCGTGTCTATGTACATGTACAGTATGCTGTATTTGTCTGTGTTGGCGTATACGTACAGTATGTTAAGTGGACCAGAACACACTTTCTCAGACACTAAGGCAAACTAACCTGAGCCTCTTTAATAATTGATCCCAAATGAAAGTGAAAGATTAATGAGGGGCAGATTCTATCTTCTCCTACTCCTCCCCCATGCACCCCCTCTGTTGAGTTCACAGAGATCAACGGTTTTTCTGTACCGATGCTTGGTTTACAGTCGCCATCTTCTTTACCGTCACTCCAGTCATCATAATCAGTAATACTGTCAACACTAAACACACTCATCATCATCATGTCATGTCATCAACATCAACAAATAAAAAACACTATGGGCCCTATTATGTGTCTTAAATTCAGGCGATATGGTGAAATGTTTCAATATTAATGTTTCTAAAGTGTAGTTGCTTATTTGGGCTTGTCTCCTAATTGCGACCAAAGGTCGCAGTTAACTATGGAATTAAGACCTGGTACTTAAGACACGCAAAATAGAGCCCTTTAAATACAAAGGCGAAAAATCAAACACGACGGCAGTGAATGTCTTTCTATGTTAATATGCATTTACCTCCCCTCAGAGCTCTGAGATGACCACAGCTGGCTAGGAGGCCATTTCCTTTTGATATAAGTTTATGCTCATATTCAGCCAGCAGTGTAGTGGTGGGAGTGCTTCCTCAGGCAGATACGGGTATAAAAGTACCAGGGAAGTTAGTGAAACATGCAGTGTTCCTTCCGTGAACGGCACATAGATTGTTGGCACGTGCACACACACACACACACACACACACATGCGCACGCACGCACAGTGACACACACATGCAGAATGAACTAGATTTTTTTTAATCTCCAGAGATGTGAAAGAGTGAAGAGGGGAGGGAGAGGGAATCTAAAAGACTGGCATTTCATCAGAAAAGACAAATAAACAAATGTGTGAGTGACTGAATAACAGTGCCAGGAAGAGGGCAATATAGGGTAGTCAGTCTCTCTCTCTCTCTCTCTCTCGCCTCTCTCCAAACGGTTTTAGAAACTTCTTGGCACAGGCAGAGTACCTTCAGATGTCGTAGATTCCTTCCTGAAATCTATGAGCTACTGCTGAAGGAATGCCTCGTTCTGCCACTCAGTGCTTCATGGTGTTTGGATAAGACCTTTACAGAGAGCACAGCAGAGAGGGTAGACAGGGTATATATGGGTATGGAAGCTGACGTTAACCACTGCATCTAAGTTACTTTAATTTAATTGTGGATCTTTTACGTTTGTATTTTTTGGATGCTTTGTCAACATTGTTTGAATCAAGATAAATGCTTGTTTACTTGTACTAGCCCTTACCCGTTGTGAGACGCTTTTTTAATTCACTAATAAATTCATTATTAATCATTAATGTGTCAAATCGAAAAAAGGGCTTCGTTACGCCCTCCATATTATTATGGTCAATGCCTGTGTGAAAGTGGGAGTGATTGGTGCAGGCAGTGAGGAGCTACGGCAGTCACAGTGACAGACAGACACACACACAGACATTGACTGAATTATAGTATGATGATGATCATGGGCACTCATGGCAATAAATATAATTATTCTGTTTCTATAAACTTGCCTGCAGAGAGTACAGAAGGATGGGATATGGGAGTGGAGAAAATTGAATAAGTACTAGAGTGTACAGTGCATGTCCTGCTGATGTGCAGCGTAAAAGGTAACCCTCTGCCCGGCTTTGGCTCGATGCAAATACGCCATTTTGGAAATAACTCTTCCTACTTCCGGGCCTCTTCCCGGAAGGTGTTACCGATGATATGATACTTTATAATGAAGGCTTTTAGGCTTTGTTGTTGCATTCTGGTCAAACAGAGTCAGCTAGGTGCTTCTATTGTGCATGTTGGCTCACTGGAAACACTTTCCTGCACCAGTGGCAGTGGGACTCTCAAAGTGTCCTTGAGTGGGTTGTACTGCATGTGTAACTCAAATAACACACATAACTGGTACAAATGGAACCAAATTGACCCGTAAGCAGGCCCGGATTAACAATGGAACTTATAGTTGCACACTGCAGAGCCCTGTGCGAGAGACTATTTCAATGTACAGCTGTCGAAACCTTATTCATAGGTCACCGATTTCAATATACAGGACCCCCCACTAGTGTTTTTGGTCGTCCGACATTTTCTTTATATAGTATGTTCCAATGATGCCAGATGTAAAATAATTATTGCACTGATAATTTTACCCTCAATCAACCCTCAATCAATAATTCCAAGTATGCCCAAATGTAAAAATGTAGACTATACACTATTTTTTTTTGTACAATAGTTTTCTTTCAAATACTATAATTTTAAGCCTCCAGTACGATACTTTTACATTTCCCATCTGGCAATACTGGCATGGTATGTCCTAACGTGACCTTCCTTGGCCTGATAATACATAAATTATGAGAGCAAAAAACAAAAATGCTTCGCATGGATGCACCTGGGACGTATCCTCAGTGATGTCTCCTAAGGTCATCGGGATTTCTGGTCTCTCAACATCATACCGCTCACTCAGCTGACCCAGCCGGGGTGATTACGTATACCAGGTTGTGTGTGTGTGCGTGTGTGTGTGTGTGTGTGTGTGTGTGTGTGTGTGTGTGTGTGTGTGTGTGTGCGCGCGCAATAATGTACATAATTAAAATGTCTGTGGGGGAAACTTCTGTTTTCACCTGCCAAAATCATTCATCACACATATGTGACTGCCTTCTATAATCATTTGTTATAGTGCATGTGTATTTCTTGCTTGTGTGTGTGTGTGTGTGTGTGTGTGTGTGTGTGTGTGTGTGTGTGTGTGTGTGTGTGTGTGTGCGTGCGTGTGTGCGTTTGTGCGTGCGTGCATGCGTGTGCGTGCACGCGTGTGCATGTGTTTGTGTGTGTTTAGTCTGTGTGATGCGTCAGTAACTGGGGCAGAACTGATTGTTGCTGATGGCTGTGGGCAAGCAGAGACCTACATTTTGCTCTGTTGCACAGAGGAGGGGGAGGGGGCGTAGTATAGTGGGTAAGAATCGGGGTCTTGTATTTATTGCTCATCCTCTCCTTTATTTCTCCTATTTTACTCCCCTCCTGTTCTTCCAGACTGTCCCTCACTACACGTCTTCTGTGTTAGATATACCTCACTGTGTGCTCTTTCCGTTCCCTCCCTCCATTCTGCCCATCCATTATACAGTATTGTGTGTAGTCTGTCCACTTGTCAGGTATAATGGGGACTGAAGCCTAATTTATGCTTGTCGCACAATGCTGGAAATTGAAGACCTACAAGGTGTCACATCCGTGCCACGTTGTGAGCTTGTCAAGTATCCATTTTCCATGGCGAAACACTGTCTCGTGATGAAGTACAGTATGAATCAGGCTTTACTCAGCAGGGACAGATTAAAGAGGGAATGTCAGAGTGAAAATCAGAAAGCAGACAGACTTAGGGAAAGGGATCGAAAGGAAAACAGAAAAAGTGAGTGAGAGCAGGAGAGTTATGTCATCGTCAGGGGAGACATACGGACCAATCTGTGCATTTCCTAATCATCCAAAATGATGCATACAGGCAGACTCCAACTCCACATCCGCCACTGTAAGACACTGAGACACGGATTGGCAATTCTGTACATACACTACTAGAAAACCCCCAAATCCGTACATATTACACTGAAATCCTCCCCATAGACCGCGACGGAGCGAACTTGAGCCACGAGAGACACCACCGTGCAAACTAAAGCGAGCGCGTTGCTGTGGTGGACGTTGCGAAGTTCGATTGAGCCGACTCAGCCCTGTCCGAGTTGTAACCCAATAGCACAGAATCGTAAATAATGTCAACCCGATCTCACCCAAACACGATAAAATAACACGGATTGGCAATTCCGTATACCGTATATACAGGGATGCGTTCTACTGGTGCTAATAGAACACAACACTGGTTTGTGAGTTTGTGAAACTGATTTGTTTAAATAAAACAGCGATCTAATCGATCAATCCACCACAGTACATTTTCCTTTGTTGATTTGTTGAACAGTCTACTGTAGCTTCAAGCTTCACATTGTATGGGAGCAGTGGTGGAAAGACAAGTAACATTTACTTAAGTACATGTACTTGAATGGGTTGATTATTTCCAATTTCCAATACTTTTACTTCTACTAAATTTCAGAGGCCCTTTTTACTTTTACTTCATAGATTTCGATTATTACAAAACATACATTACCCACTACAGCCCTTAGAACATTAGAAAATTGCCAATCTACAAGCACACAATGGGCCTGATTCATTAAAAAGAAATACGCCACCGTTGCACTGTGGCGGAAACAGATATCGTATTTATCCGTCCGATCAAGCTACGTTGAGATGACGTGTTATTCAGAGAAGCTGGTGTAATCACTTCATTTATGCGGATCGCTGAGTGTATCCTTTCCGCATTTTCCCCAAGCGATTCGCCTGTTGTCGCCTGGTTAGTTGGAACATCCACGCCCATTCTACACCATATAAGGCAACAGGAAATCTCGAAATACGTCATCATAGCCGGCACAGAGGATTCCCAAACTTTAAATTCTATACAACAGCGCGATGAGCTTGTAGAGTAGTTAATTTTGACAGGAGGTTCTCTGCACGGACAGATCTTCAAGCAAACAGCGCGAGTTATATGTATAAAAATAATTATAAACGAAACTTGCCAACTTGGCACGCATTGCTTCACTCGATCCTTAAATGTCAGAGTTAACTGATATGTTACAGTTACTTTCACATAATGAGAAAGAAGTTAATTTGTACTGTTCACCACACGACCAAATGCTATATATACAACTCGGCAATTATACTGATGAATGCACTGCAGGGTTATAAAAAAAGAAAGAACACTCGCCTGCAGAAGTAAAATAGATATCCGATGTATCAGATGTAAATTCATTTCATGATGTCGTCATATTAAAATGATTCGCGGGACACGGCAAACTTGATTCATCTCATGATGAGATCAATGTAGTAGCTAGCCTACAGCATATAGCCTACACAGCTACAACGTTGCCCATATTATAATTAATTAAGGTGAGCTGGCTTAAAACTGACTGGCCAAATTGCACGCGCTGATGCCATAATGTGGATTTATAGCCCTCGTCGTGACTGCTGTCTGTCTGTCAGACCGGCATGTCTGTGAACCATAGAATGCCATAGATAGACCATATAACAGTCGGGCCGGGCCGTGTTCTGTCCTTGCCGGGCTCACCGCGCCGTTATATTAATTTTCCAATGTAAATTTCACCCAGATTGGACTCTGTTCAGCGGCCGCATGCTGCTGTCCGCCCCACACACACACACACACACACACACACACACACACACCGACAGTCAGAGAACTGACTCACTAAATAACACTAACACACACTAAACAATGTTGGATTCGTACAGTGGAGAATGCAGATAAGTGTAGGCCTATGTTCTTATTATAATTGTGAGTTTGTTTTTTAACATGCGTGAGTCCACGGGAGCCGATCTACAAGCTCACAACGCGTTGCACTGCGAGTAGCCTAGAGAAGGCTGTCAAGTGAGCAGCGCAATCGCGCATGCTATAGAAATATCCTAATAAATAAATAAAAATGTGTCGCTTGCAGGGGCAGTTTCCTTATGGGACTTGCCTCTAGAATGCATGCATAGGCATACAAGTGCAATTTTTATATATCATTTTTTTATGTGCTGAACAATGTTATAGGGTCGGGACACATGCCTACATATTTTATCTGCGATTTGGGAACTATTTATTGATTCAGCATGAAGACTAAAGCCTTCTGAATATATCCGTAAATTCGTCCGCCACCTAAAGAGGTCCCGTGGGATTTTACGGAGTTTCCGACCAACCTACGTGAGCGTCAAGTTCACGGCCATTTCCATGAATTCCAAATTAATGTGGGAAATCCACGTAAATGCCTTTCCGCTAGCTTCACGTCATTATATCAGCGTAAACGCGTTGAAGAATCAGGCCCAATGTGTTGCATCCTGGCCCATTGTGAGCTGGCAGTCTGCTATTTTCAGACTTTTACTTGTAACAGAGTATTTCTATATTGCAGTATTCATACTTTTACTCAAGTAAAAATGTGCGTATTTTTCCACCACTGTATGGGAGACTCGGATTAAATTAAAAGCACATCTGCTTTCAGTAGCTACAGAAATGTTACTCAAGTTTGTACGACTTCCTCACGGAGGAAATGCTAACTCATCACATTTAATGGTCATCTGACATCTGACGTGTGTGTGTGTGTGTGTGTGTGTGTGTGTGTGTGTGTGTGTGTGTGTGTGTGTGTGTGTGTGTGTGTGTGTGTGTGTGTGTGTGTGTGTGTGTGTGTGTGTGTGTGTGTGTGTGTGTGTGTGTGTGTGTGTGTGTGTGTGTGTGTGTGTGTGTGTGTGTGTGCGTGCGTGCGTGCGTGCGTGCGTGCGTGCGTGCGTGCGTGCGTGCGTGCGTGCGTGCGTGCGTGCGTGCGTGCGTGCGTGCGTGCGTGCGTGCGTGCGTGCGTGCGTGCGTGCGCCAGTCTGAGCAACATGTTCTTCAATGAGGAGACATCTCAAGCAAGCATCTCAGACCAGACCTGCTGTGACACTAGTGGTTACAGCAGCCTTTGAACTCTCTGTGGATGTTGTAGGTCAGCCATATTATAGGGGTGTAATGATATATTTTAACAGAGATACGATACACATCACGAGACATGCAGGTTGACGATATGACAACATACAACACAGTGATTCTCTGGCAAATACAGTACATGGACGTTATATTCTAACACTACCATCACCAGTCACTACAAGTTGGAATAAAATATTCCAAACAAACTACTTGACATACTTGACAAGAAACGTGTCAAATTCATATGCCACATCAAGGCTTTTATTGGGTAGGCCATAAAATGATGATGCCCCACAGGGGGTAATTCCGGTTTGGTGGACCCTGATCATAAACCCCAAATGGTATGCCTCCCAGGCTACCTTGACATGAGCACAGAGAATGAGAGAATACACATTTATCTACAGACCAAGTGTACTAATTATGGAATTGAAAAGTAGGAATTAAACCTCACAGCTAGAAGGTCCTGGGTTCGATTCCCACTCGGGACGCTGTGGGCTCTGGCGGCGTGTCCTCTCCTCCGCGTCATCAGTGCCCATACCCGAGGCGGGGTTGGCAAAAGGGCCTTTCTGTGTGGAGTTTGCATGTTCTCCCCGTGTCCCCTAGGGTAGGTACCCTCACAAAAAACATGCAGTAATCCTGGTCTCTAAACTGCCTCCCCCTGGCCAGCCGGGGCGCCTGATGGAGGGAAAAGGAACTGGTTGAAATAACCAGAGCCCCCCTCAAGAGCCCCCCTCAAGGGGTTAGGGTTACACTAACACTACATGCAAAATCCCCTTTAAATACAGTAAATGATTTGAATGCATAAAATATCAGAATGAAGCAATCGTGTTCTGAGTACAGATAGCTGTATTTGAAGATTTCTGGTTGATATGCCTTGAGCTTGATCACCCTCACGCCACACATCTCACTGTCTCCTTTCTCTCTCTGTCTGTCTCTCTTCCCCTTGACACCATTTCAGTTTTTCACTGTTCATCTTGCCACATCTCACTCTCACACTCTCCTCCCACTCCTCCAAACTGATGTCTCGTCTCTGCTCCCTTTGACTCTTTCCTTTGGTTAGACAGCATTAGACTACACCTGCTCCCATGCAGTGACTCAATGAGTCACCATGCGCAAAGATAATGATGATTGCTGTGTGAACCCATGTACAATACACCTGTGTGCTGTATTTTTCTGTTATATAATTATCATTTTTCATAAACAGATATTATAGCCTGGAAACCATGGATGAATCTTCCAGAACTAAAACTAATATATTCAGTGATATTGTCTGGCCATACCAGGCTAATAATACTGTATATCTTACTATATTCATTCAGAATTCATTGCAATGATACTTTTCAAATTGTAAGTAACTCGTTTATGTGGATCAACGGTGGACATAATTCTCGGTTCTCCGGTTCCATGACACTTGTTGCCCACCAAGAAATAGATTTGTATTAACTACTTAAGTTGATATTTCTCTGTAAAACATTAAATTCCAGACAAATGGAAAATGTATAACTTAATCTATGCAAATCTAAATTCAAAATATAGCTGCAGTGATAAGACAGGACCAAGCAATAGTCCATTTTAGGCTGCTCAACAGTGGCACTTTAGGTCACCAAATGGTATTGCAGATGTTCATACCACAGACAGACAGACAGACAGACGAAGCATGAGTTATGCCTGTTATGCGGCAGTTATATTTTTTGTACAGATTTTCACGTACAAACTTCTCTTCAACTGGGATTTCAGTTAATGGTCCATAGATTGTGTGTAGAACATTTCACACAAATTGCTCAGACATCCCGGCAGAAAATCAGGTTTAAGCATTTTTCAAACTGCTCAAAATGCCAGAAGCTCTGAGGGACTTTCTCAAGGATCAATAATCTCACATTCCTTTGAATAAATTGAAAATACAGTGAAGAAATTTTAAGTTCATAGTTTAAATACATTTACAATAATAAATACAATATATTGATGTGTGTCATCCAGACTGTGGTATTGGACGTCATGATGAATGAGAGCTGACGGTTTTGAGCCTCTGATTCGAACCACAGCCCAGAGCTATTACTGCACGTATTAAAGCACTCTTTAGTGCTGCGTCTCTCACCCTGCTCTATCCCATGTGGTTTTCTAAACATACGCATCATAAATATAGGAATGTGCTGGAGCACGTTCGTCCACTCAGAATTAATTTGACTCACCTCAACAGAATGTATTGTGGCAGAAATTTACGTGTGTTTGTTGGAGATAGGGGATTTGGGGAGGCTTTGTAAAAAATGTTACTGCACACAATTTGTGAGGATGTTACATTCATGAATGGTTAGTTTACTGGCCCTTGTGTAAGTTGTGTCCAAGACGTGCAGTTTGGGGAATAGGATGAAGCCAAATCCCTTCTAGCCATAACATGGATAGGACTTCATGGAAATTGCGTGAGTGTTGCAGCCAGTAATCGTGCAGGGCCATCGGCCAAACATATAGTTCCATCGCTAATTTCCTTCTACACTCACACTTGTCATCTGTTCCAAACAATGTCAGACGTCGGTACAACTGAAGTTGAAGATAAATAATACTTCACTCCCATTAGGACTAAATCCTGTTCTGCGTGTCAGCCTGGGTTACTGTTATGCTTTAACCACATGAACACTGGCTTTCCTATTCTGGAGTTTACATTCGCAAAAATAGCTGAGGTAGAATCTTGCGAATATTGTGAGCTTGTAGATCAAGAGATTTGGGCCCTCATTTATCAAAGAGCCTTAAATTCTAGCGTGGGTTTTGGTGTACGCCAACGTCAACGTGGCATTTATGTGGAAAGCCAATAAGAAAAGAGTTTCTAAACACCTCACGCCTCGCTGCCCCACACACACACACACACACACACACACACACACACACACACACACATACTGTACGCACACACACACAACTTGCAAGCCCAAGTGTGTGCTGTATATTAAATTAATGAATGAATGCACGCCTGTGATGCTGCAGGAACGAGCCTGCAGGGCGAGTTCCGAAAGCAACGCATTAATGACGTTAAACAACCCCCTCGAGTGTAATATTGCAATTATACAACAGTTACCCTTAAAACTTTTTTTTTTAATGACAGATGTAGTCACTACGACAACAAGTGCCCCGAGAAACTAGCTAGCCTAGCCACCGAGTTTGCCGTTGTATAATAGTAAACGAACACCTGAACCATGAATTAAATAATCAATAGCTGTAGGCCTTCGCATTGTCTGTTTCCCATCTACCTACGTTGGTGAATAACACCAATCACATTGGAATAAGTTTGGATGCGCACAGCCCTGGCACAGCCGCACATGTTTTGCGAAAATATATATCACACCTGTTTGAACTGTGAAGTGAGGGGCGCTCTTATCATCGTACATCATCATCCATCATCTCTCATTCCGGCCAATCAGAATTTGCGTCCTCACCGTCATCAATGTTTGTGTTAAGCAACGTTTGTGTTACACAAACACTCAAAATTGTCAATTGCATTTTATGTTTGTGTTAGGACAAAGAAATGGGTTACATACTGTACACTAAAAGCTTGATAGCCAGTGGTGGCTGTCAATTATATGAACGTTTATGGAGTGACTAGTGATGGAGTTACTAATGGAGTAAAGCACTGTTTAAATGGCTTAAACAAGTTAAGCATCTAACTAACTTAATTGTATAACATTGTTTTTAATTGCCCAATTTGAATTGCTTGTACACTTGGAAATATCCTACCAATTTCATATGACATATCAGCTGGTCAGACAATGTTGGTCCGCTTGTCTGGTGCAGACAAAGCTTACGACAGCTACCGACCTGACGTGAATTTTGCCCGTGGCGTACGTCAAAGTCCAAAGTCACTTTGGAAAATTGTGTTTTCGGCATACGCCCATTTTCGGGTGTATCGCCGAAATCGCGTTGATAAATGAGGGCCTTGGTGTTTAGGGAAAAGGGAGTGGACCTCCTAGTATAAGGATGGTTGCCAAATTTGTGGCTAGTCTTGAGGGGTAGTGTAGCCCCACATAACCTGGTTTCATGAGCACCATGGGTATAGATAACCTTGGTTTCATGAGCACCCATGGGTATAGATAACCTTGGTTTCATGACCACCCTGCGTACCTACGTCGTATACTACTGTAGATAACTCATTCGTCATACTGTATATTCACACGCATCAATGGACCAATAAAAAGACTTACTTACCAATGTTACGAGCTAGCGTTATCTATAGCTCTCACAAACGAATGCATTGAAGTGTGCTCTCTCTCGCTCTCGCTCCCTCCCTCTCGCGCGCACACACACATGCACGCACGCACACACACACACACACACACACACACACACACACACACACACACACACACACACACACACACACACACACACCGGAAGTGTTAGTCCAGGACAAGATGGGTATATTCATGCATTCATTCTTATTTATTCAGTCATACTTCCACTGTCAAGGTCACAAAGGTGAACATTATGAATGTAAAACACGCTCGGCGCACGGACGCATGCACTCTCTCTCTCACACACACTCCCATCATGGCCCATGTGAGGTCTCTCTTAGCATGCTGTGACAGTTTAGTCTGCGCTTTTAGCCTGTTTGTGTGTGTGTGTGTGTGTGTGTGTGTGTGTGTGTGTGTGTGTGTGTGTGTGTGTGTGTGTGTATGTGCGTGTGCACACACGCGTGCAGGCACATTTGCGCAATTGCACAATTGTGCAATTGTGCATCTAGTCTCTCTGTCACACGCATCATGCTGTGTGCATCCTGCTATGGATTGCAGAACATTGCCTCTGCTGCTCCTTGTCAGGTCAGCTGCTCCACAGTCGCTTCCTCCAAAGCAAGGTTCAGTCACTGTAGCCACACTAAGGACAATGCTGCACTTAAAGCTGCTATAAGCAGTAATATTTCCACATTTTAATGACCTTTTTATTTTTTATTTTTTTGGTATTCAGACAGCCTGGAATGGGTAGAACGCTCCCAAAATGTTTTGTCTCTGTGACACATCTATAGGGCCGCAATCTGCATTCAAAGATGTTCCTTGAAGCTTTGTCATTGGTCGAAAAAAAAACCTGGTTGCAATGACTAACCAATCAAGACGTAGACAGGCAAATCGACTAATGACAAAGCTTCTAGGAAAATCTTTGAATGCAGATTGTGGCCCCTAGATGTGTCACAGAGACTAACATTTTTTGGGAGCGTTCTACCCATTGCTGGCTGTCTGAATACCAAAATATAGCAGCTTTAAGTATAATTTTGAGGAATTTGTACTTGAGCATTTCAAATAATTTTACTTCTACTCCACTACATCTCAGAGGCAAATATTGTACTTTTACTCCACTACGTTTATTTGAAAACTTTAGTTACTAGTAGATTTTGATTAGGTACTGTACTCTGTTGCTGTTTTTACATTTATGTTCAATACAAGCTCACGATGCGTTTTGATTGATTGAAAACGCATCGTGAGCTTGTAGATCAGCTATTTTTGAAAGATTTGTATATATTTGAAAGGGGACATTCTGCATAATGCATAGTTTTACTTTTGGAACTTTAATGACATTTTGATACCAATACTTTTGTACTTTTTAAGTAAGTTGAAGTACATTTTGAATAGCCGACTTTTACTTGTAACAGAGTACTTCTACATTACAGTATTGGTACTTTTATGTATTACAGTTTTCCACCACTGTACAGTATAAGCCTATCCTATGTAAGTGCTCATTGTTTCACAGAAACCTCACTTTTCAAACATCTATGTTCAGTCGGGTTTGAAAAAGAAAGAAACAACAACATAGTGACATGCTTACTTTCAGATTGTTCATGACCCTGACCCTGTATATTTTGACATTTTTTGTTTTAGACTTTTGGTGAGTATTTCTGCTTTTGTTAACAAACCAATGGTTGTGGTCATGTTGTATGGTCACTAACTAAATTTACAATGTTGTTTTTCAGTGAGTTAAATGCCAGACATGGAGTGAAGTGAAAGATAGCTAACATGGACACAAATAGACGCTCGATCTGTAGTTGCCATTTTATTGGACAATCTGGAGGTGGTTGCGGAGGGGAATATTGTATAAGGAGGAAGCAGAACGCTATCCCCTCTATGAAGAGTAGAACAAATGTGTACGTATGCTGTTTATTGGGACCACAGCTCAGCATTCACAAAAATAGTTCCTGCCAAGCCCGACATAAAGCTCACAAATGTAGGCCTGCCACAGACAGAGCACGGCCCTATCTTCATCGTTGCGGTGGAAAGGGACAAGTTTCTCTGCGCACACTATGGGAACTGCACTCCCCACCACCAGAAAGCCCTATACAGAGGGTGGTGCAAATGTCCATCAATATGAGAAGTGGTGTTGAGGTTGTCCTTTCTGTGTGGAGTTTGCATGTTCTCCCTGTGTCCCCTAGGGTATAGTATAGGTACCCTCACAAAAAAACATGCAGTAATCTTGGTCTGTATACTGCCTCCTCCTGGCCACCCGGGGCACCTGATGGAGCACAAAGGAACTGGTTGGAATAACGTGTTCCTTCCATGCGCTATGTCCAACCGGGGAAACTCCTCCCTGTCAGGTGAAAAGAAGAGGCTTGGACTCCTCATGCATAGAAGGAAGCATGAGGTCAGTCTGTTGCTCTCCCCAGTTTGGCAGAGGGATTACATTAGATAATTGACACTGGGTGAAAAAATGGATTGCAAAATCATGGAATAGAAATATTAGAAAGAAAAGAAGCTGTGTTTAGTCAAAGGTAAGCCTAAGCTAATCAAGGACAGGCAAGGGCCCAGTCACAACCTGTCACACGCTGCTAGTGTCCACGGCTAGGCATAGCGCTGAATCAAAAGCCATACCCGAAGTCAGTCATACCACCTGGCTAGCATAGCATCAGACTGTTGAACAAGCATCGAGCAGCGCCTGTTGCCAGGCTGTCTTGACAACACAGGATTACGTTCTTTTCTGTGTGTATAAGACTGCAGGGGCACTCCGCTGCTGTACTGGAACTGTCTGCCACTTATGTTTACACAGACATGTCTGCTATACTGTATACTGTACACACAATGGACTATATGGGTTTTTTTATCGGTTGCTATTCTATTGCTGCACCTAGTAGGCCTAGATTTTTTAAGTTGAAGTTTTTTGCTCATTGAGGATATATGTGGACATGTCATAATCTCTCCGAGATTTACCTCAAGGACCACCGTGTATGGGCATGATGTAACATCAAAACACAACAGAAACCGGTGCCTAACAACAATGCTGATTTTGGCCTGGTGAAGATAGAGAGAGAAAGACATTTAAGACAAGAACAAGTCAAAACCACGGTCAATGTATGGAATTGTGGGCAGCTTGTTAGAGGTATAGATAGTCAGTTTGAATGTCTATAATGTGATTTTCTGGATATGAAATGTCCGTCTACAATTTTGCATAGTGGTCCAAGTAATATTTTCCCTTTACAGTGTACTGCATACTGAAATAGCATAGCATACCACAGTCAGTAAGTCAGTCAGTCAGTCAGTGCAACTGGTCAGTCAGTCAGCCAGTCAGTCAGTCAGTCAGTCAGTGCAACTGGTCAGTCAGTCAGTCAGTCAGTCAGTCAGTCAGTCAGTCAGTCAGTCAGTCAGTGCAACTGGTCAGCCTGTCAGTCAGTCAGCCAGCCAGTCAGCCAGCCAGTCAGTCAGTCAATCAGTCAGCGAGCCAGCCAGACAGTCAATTCAATTAAATTACAAAGGGCTATATATTGGCATGAGAAAACATACAAACATAAGTCACAATCTCCAATCTCCGAGGTCACTTGGTGCAGATAGTGCAGGAATACACTTTAGTAGTCTTTTAGGTGGTTGTGTTCCATTTGATATCACAGCAGCTCACAAATCTTACTGCTGTTTTCACATTGTTGTACTTCGCCTAGCAGATATGGGATTTTCTTGTCATTAGCCTAGTATGTTTTCAAACTCTCCTTGGGTGATTGTAATCTGTGGGAAGTATATGTGTCTCTGACAGTCAGTCAGAGTAGACAGTCAGATATACTGTAGATCTAGGGCACATGGTCAAAAAGACAGATGACCTCTCATTGCGTTTGGTGTTCTGTAATTTGAACCCTCCCTCCCTACTACCATACTTTAACATCTATTTTCATGTTGGTCATTTAAATTGGCATTAGGACTTGAGGATGAGGAGTCAGTTTCCTCACTTCCTCCAGTCCTCTGTATTGTTGTTGTTCAATGACCATTATGACCAAATGAACTGTAGACCTGAAAACACATGGGTGTTGAACTCATATGTGCTCTGACATTTACCCCCTTGGCCTATTACATTTTATGGGGGTGGCCGGTGGCTGTGGGCTTGTGTGTGTGCTCGCGCGCGCGGGGCCATGTGACAGGCTGTCCAGAGTTGTCCAGCCTTCTTTTTTGATTCCCATGGATCGTATTACTGGCTGCTATCCCCGCACCGCTGAGCCCACCGCCTGCGCACCAATCACAGCCCGCCTACATGCACGCACGCAAACACATACACACGCACACACACGACGACGACGATACACGCCTCCCTCCCTCATTCACATAGTGATACATCGCTCCAAATGCTGCGCTCTCCTCTCTCTCTCTCGCCGCTGCCTTTCATGCATCCTCGCCGATTTCGCGTCGCGCTCGTCACGCGAAGATGAACGTTAACGTCGCGGTGCCACGGTCTGTACGTCTCGCCGCCAGTCTCGGGCGCTAGCTGGAGACCCAACCGGCGCTGCATGGGGAAGGAGTGAGAGAAGAGAGAGAGAGAGAGAGAGAGAGAGAGAGAGAGAGAGATAGAGAGAGAGAGAGAACAAACCCACCTTTCCCCTCTCACCATCATCCCTCTGTCTCTCCCTGCTTGTGCCAGGCAGTCTGCAGGAGCGAAGCGATATTCCTAGGCTACAGCAGCCAGACAGGCATAATTCGAAAAATATTTTCTTCTCGCTATAATACCGTTATCTGATCTCCATCCCCTCCTGCCGTGGCCTTGGACTACACACCGCAGGATTGGTTGAGGTCGGAGAGAGAGGAGAGAACACATCGTTGCTGTCTGTGGAAATACGTTTTCATTTCACTGGGGTGTTGGTGGCGCGCTGTCAGTGCGTGCCTCTGCAGATTCGGTACACGGTGGATAATTTCGCCAATATGGAGACGGTGGAGAAGGAGTGCGGGGCCCTTGGGGGACTATTCCAGGCGATTGTCAACGACATGAAGGTAAGCTGCTGGGGGTGTGGGGGGGAACCTACAATCGATCGTCCTGGTGATATAAACGGATGCTCACAGTCATATGGATCATCACCCTGCAGTCAACCTGGAGGAGTAGCCGAGCCTACATTTGCAATTGCATGCATTCTGGTCGATTCATTTTTTTAATGTATTCCAGATAAAAGGTTCTTAATGAGCCTACAACGCGCCAGGGCGTCGCTTGTTAGACGGTTACATGACATCGCCATTCTCTGACGGTTATAAGGGTACAGCCTAGGCTATGCGGCGTTTAGGTGGTTCCGTTTGCGTGCGTGGTGAAACCTGTCCAGCAGATTGCCTGCTCATGTAGCGGTACAGCTCCGGGAAATTCCACGACACTGAACCGTGGATAATTACTATCACCGCATGTCGTGTGTGCTGCGCGCGCGTGTGTGCCGTGTGCCTTTTGTGCGTGTATGTGGCACTGTCTGGTAGCCTACAATGTAGGCGGCCTATGCTATGTCAGTATGTCTCACGCACGCATTTTCATCTGTATGGAAGGCAAGCTAATCTACGTCGCATGAGTCGCATCACTTGTCTTCAGCAACCTCTGATTGACTATAAAGCAAAGCATGACAACAGACAGACACGGCTTCGTGTACACAGTAGGCTACTCAGAATCGCCGTGCGTGGTTTTCTCTGTTCAGAGAAGTGTGGCTGACTGGCTGGCTGACTGACTGACTGGCTGGCTGACTGTATGGTGGTGGAGCAGTCAGACAGAGTGCAGCGTCATTGATTTTCTGTCAGAGTGATTTCCAAGGCTGACATGAAAGCGTGAGAATGTGGACAGCCGTCAGACACCCATGCCTTCTCCCTGCCTGTCCCTGTCTCTGTCTCTCTGCCTGTCTCTCTCTTACCTGCCATTATACGTCTGTCTGTCTGTCTGTCTGTCTGTCTGTGTCAGTATTTCCTTATCCCTATTGTGTGCCTGACTGACTACCTACCATTAACGTATAGGGCTATGTCTGTCTTCTTCAGTTCACACTGTTATTTGCCCTGTATATCGTCTTCTGGGCGGGTCACGGGTGTCACAGTCTGGTTGTCTATTCCTGTAGCCGTCTGTCATCCTACTATGTCCATTTGTCCGTCTGTCTGCTGTTCTGCATTATTTGTCTGCATGTCAGGCAAGTCAACTATTCACACCTTACTTTAGTCTCTCGCTCTCTATTTTTGAGGGGCGCCACAGTTTTTTTCTCCTGAACTTGTGTCACATTTGACAATGAAAGGAGATTTTACGTCATATGTGTCCGAAATAAATCGGCTTTTTGTGGAAACACAAACATTAAATGCCATTGACATTGAAAGGAAAATGTACGTCATATGTAGACAAGCAAATCGGCTATTTTCTCCTAACACAAACATTAAATGCCATCGACAATGAATGGACAATTTTGAGTGTTTGTCTAAACACAAACAAACATTGCGTAACACAAACATTGATGACGAAGGTGAGGACGCATATTTGGCCGGATTGAGATGATGTATGATGATGTACGATGATAAGAGCGCCACTCACTTCACACAGGTGTGATTTTTAAATATCTTTGGGGCTTTTTATGCCTTTATTGACAGAGATATATAGTAGACTGACCTGAAATGGGGATCGCGAGTCGAAGGCTACACCAGCCGTCCAGGCCTGTATAGTCTCTTCTGGGAGCCCGTCTGTCTTGTGTCTTCATTCATGTTAATTCCTGCTATATATCGGTATACTGCATGTGGTGGTCATATGCTTCCTTAATGTCTCTGTCTGCATTGGACTTTCTGTTCAACTCACTTGGTTTCTCTGTTACCTGCTGGCTTATATCTCTCTTTTATTCAGGCTGGCTTTTGGTAGACAACGTCACAAGGTGCAATTTGAATTCAAAGATAAATATACATTGGCCTACCATTCATTCTGAAGCTTTGCTTTATTACTAGGGCCTGAATAGCATAGCAAGTTATGCACCGGGTTTGGAACTATGGAGAAATGCTATGTCATCAGGATGCAGACTACGGTATTTTGAATTGAGTATTTAGGCGTACAGAATGTTTATCAGAATGAAGAGGAAATTAGCTTGAACACACACACAAGCACACACACACACACACACACACACACACACACACACACACACACACACACACACACACACATTTCGATTTCTTTATTAGAATCCACAAATTACAATTAATTTGACAAGGAAACAAATATAACGGGGTTGACGGTTCATGTTCACTTAAGGATACACATGGCACCTCCTTCTCCACACACACAGGGAGCTCAAGGACACTTAGCCAGGAGGAGCTGGGGATGGATCTAGGGAACTTCTGGTTCCGAGACAGCCGCTCTACTCTAGTTCTTGAGCCACCGTCTACTCTCTACTCTATCGTTTCAGAGGTGGGCTGTCATTCACTCTGAAATAGGCTATAGCTGCTGATGATGACAGTATCTGCAGGGGTTTCAATCTGTCTGTAAAATGTTGGATGTTCATTATTAGTTACAGAATTATCACGGAATCTGGGGTTGGTGACATGAGGAACGTACTGCCACTGATATAGCGGGATGAATTAACAATTCAAACAGTTAATCAGTTCAAGAAATTATCCCCAACGATAAAAGTCTGAGTTAAATAAAATAAAACTGTCAGCACTTGTACAGTACTGTATATCCACATTATCCAGCGATGAGAAAAAAAGCAAAGCAACATTTCAGTCATTCATCATCTCTCACAAATACCAAAGATGTCAATCTGTTGGAGAAGGAATGACACCTGGATCACATCAAAGTTTTACTTCATGAATGCTGTATTCACCTGTATTTCTCCTCTCAGGGCTGTGCTGTAATCCATTCAGTTTGACATGGTATAGCTATTAGCTGCTAGCCTGATTCTCGCGGCATGACCCCCCCCCCTCCCCATGGTCTCGGTCACAATTGTGCCATGAGGGCACGTGCGCACATACGCACACACACACACACACACACACACACACACACACACACACACACACACACACACACACACGCACACACACGCGCACACACACACACACACACACACACACACACACACACACACACACACACACACACACACACACTGCTGTCACACACAAACTCACAATATTAAAGCCTTGTGTTTTCATAGCCTTACTGAAGATGATTTTTATAGGTCTCCTGCTCTGTTAATTCTCTTTCCCCTGTCTGTCTGTCTGTCTGTCTGTCTGTCTGTCTGTCTGTCTGTCTGTCTGTCTGTCTGTCTGTCTGTCTGTCTGTCTGTCTGTCTGTCTGTCTGTGACAGTCTGTCTGTCTGTCTGTCTGTCTGTCTGTCTGTCTGTCTGTCTGTGTCTCTCTCTCTCTCTCTCTCTCTCTCTCTCTCTCTCTCTCTCTCTCTCTCTATCTCTGTGCATTGTCTCTTCTCATCCATAATTCAGTATATACCTAATGGCTCTCCTGCTTATCCACCACTGTATCCCCCCTGATATATTTGGGTCACAACATCCTTGCGAGGATTTCACAACACTGTGCCAAAGTGGCCAATGCCCAAGTCTGTCAAAAAAATCCCAAGGAAGCATTAAATAAATGTCGATCTCAGTGAAATGAGTGTCCCCACTACCTCACTGCAACGCCTTCTCCACACATTTCACGCCATATAAGGCAACAGGAAATATCTCACCTCGGGTTCATATCTCAGCCTGCAAATGCACAGATCTCCAAGCTTGAGAACGGTGAATGCGGTGCTCTGCGATGCACCACACCGCGTGAACTTGTAGATCAGCTTATTTTGACAATGTCAACTGACTGAACATAAAGTATAGGCTACTCTCACTTATAATGCAACTCTAGTTAATGTATTTATTTAAGTTCAACCTCAGGACCAAGGCTATACTTTTATAATTATATTATAAAAGCCATTTCTATTGAACAATTGCTCATTCCATGTCAGTCTGTCTCTGTCAGATCTTTTTCTAAAGATATTAGGGACATATTACATATTTTATTTCAGGTTTGTGACTATTAATTCATTCAGCATGAAGACCAAAGCATGTCAAATTAATTTACGCTTTGTTCACGAACCAGCGAAGTCAGCCTGTCACTTGACTTGAAAATGGTCATGATAGAATACATCCAAAGTCACGGCCCCCAAAAAATGATGAAATCCACACGTATGGTTGAACTGGTCGGAAATGTCGGTACGCTCAAAATATGAGTGTAAATTGCTTGCTGAATTATCTGGCCCATGCATTATGTATGTCTCTGCATCCTTATTTCAAACAGTAAGACATCCTCCCCTGTCCCATGGCCCTGCCCCCATCCCTGTTAAAAAGAAGTCTGCACATCTTATCTCAGAAGTGTGTGTGTGTGTGTGTGTGTGTGTGTGTGTGTGTGTGTGTGTGTGTGTGTGTGTGTTGTGTGTGTGTGTGTGTGTGTGTGTAATGGAGATAATCATTATGCGTGTCTGTGTGTGTATATTTTAATGTGAATCTATATATCCCTTGGGGCCATATTATTTGGAACTCTAGTGAATTATTACAGGTCATTATTCTACCCCCAACTCTGCATGCCGTTCAAATAGTTTCTCTTGATCTTCCATGCTCTCCGATCCACGCTTCCCCCTCTTTCTGTGTCTTTGTTTCTCTCTCACTTTGTCTCACTGTCTCTCTTTTTCTATCTCTTTGCGTGACACGCGTGCATGCACGCACGCACGCACGCACGCACGCACGCACGCACACACACACACACACACACACACACACACACACACACACACACACACACACACACTCACACTCGTATATTTTGTTTTTAATTATTAAAAAAAAAAACATTCCCAAAAAAGCTAAGGTCATGAATTATAAGCACATTCAAAGATTTATATTTATTACCATTATTATTATTACGTATATATATATATATATATATATATATATATATATATATATATATATATTAAGTAATTTCAGGAATAAATCAAAGAAATTCCATAAAAAAGAAAACAAATGTTTAAGAAGCAGTGAAAATAGACCAGCGACAAGCTTGTAGATCGTCTATTTTCACCGAGTTGGGTCCCCGGGGAGAAACGTCTAATCTCTCCTTTGGGTCTCGACCTGAAAAGTCTGGGAACCACTGATGTAGATAGTGCAGGATGGATGCTTTTTGCATTGACCAATATATGAGGGGGTGGGGGTATTTAAAATGAGTTTTTTAATATATATTTCTGGGGGCTTTTTTTATGCCTTTATTGATCGGTAGACAGTAGTGTGACAGGAAATAGGGAGATAGATGGGGGTGACACGCAGCAAAGGTCGTTGGAATCGGGTTACCAGCCTAGGTGCCCGTACCGCTAGGCCGGCCGGGGCCAGTGCTGAACGATTCTTGCTCAAATGTGAATCTCGATTTCCCTCCATAAGAATTGAGACCACGATTCTCACACGATTCCATTTTTTTCTCCATGAAAATATTGATTGTCTTTCTTTAGTCTGTAGTTGCTGAACATTACTACTACATTCAAAATGTGACACCTGGAGCCAACTACTGTGGCTTTAAACAGACAACATCAAAGTGCTTGACTTAAATCTCTCTTGTAGCAAAAACACAAGAGTAACTAAAATGAATTGGACAGTCAACTATAGTGCTGTTTGAGATCACATAAGTGTCTGAATCTCTTTTTACGATTAATTGTGCAACACTAATTTAAATATTCTCTTATACTCTTTTAATTTACTTTTCTGCATATTCATTGTAAACCTTAATTTAACCCCTATTGCTCACCTCAGACTAAGGCTGAATGATTTGGTTAAAACAATCGGTCCTCATTAATGCTCTCTATAAGGTAGGTGGTACCTACTCTCTATTTGTCTCAGAGGTGGGCTGGTAGAAAATGTACCTGCTAATTTCAAGCTGATGTAAAATGTGTGTGTGTGTGTGTGTGTGTGTGTGTGTGTGTGTGTGTGTGTGTGTGTGTGTGTGTGTGTGTGTGTGTGTGTGTGTGCGTGTGTGCGCATGCGTTTGTGCGCGCGTTTGCGTGCTTGTGTTAAACTCTATTCTGTGATGGACACAATTTAGGCGCTGTGTCCACACTGAGAGTACCTTTTGAGCTGGCAGTGCCAGTCTGCCATGCATTTGAGCTCTGGCTATACCGACGCCTGCCGTCCTTGGTGCAACGCCCCGGGCGCTTCAACTTTTGGAGAGAAGTGCAGCTCTGTTGATCCTCCTGGCTGTGTCTGACAACAACCCGTCATTTATGATCACACAACCATGTGAATGAAGCCAGTTTACTTTGTTTCAGCCGAGCTATTTGTGCTAATAACATAGATCAGGAGGACATTTGAGCACAGCTTGAACCAGGGCTGCCAACAGAGTATGTAATTTCATGTGTTCTGGTGAATTTTGTGAGTTTGATACTTTTATCTACTTTCACTAGCATTGGAAAATGATGGGTATAATTTCATCCATTAAAACGCAAAAAGTAGGCAGACAGAAAGTGTTCTGATGACTGAAGCAATGGAAGACCCATCTTTAATAATAACTTTCCATTACTTAAAGGTGAATATCTCTATATGTTTGCATGCGCTGACCACACCCCCCCAAGTGGGGGGGTCTAGGGGGTCCTACTCCTCCCCCATAAATCTTTTAACATAGATTAATTTCATGTTTTCTGGTGAATCTTGGGGAGTTTGATGCCAAATCAAGGAGGAATCAAGGAAAGGAGAAATTACAATCCAGGGATCTAGAAGCAGATACAGTCAAATCAAGGAGACTCTTACCGGGTCCAGGAGGGATCGCAGCTCCGGTTTGAAGGTTGTGGGTGTTAATGGACGATGCATGCTAGCACTCTGGACATGCTATCCATGGCACTCTTCTCTGGACAGAACTCTGGACATGCTATCCATGGCGCTCCTCGTCTCAAAAGGCGTTCTCACTGGACACGGTGCCTCACTGCCAGTGCCTTACTTGAGAGAGATGTCTCGCTGTAAAGCCTTACACACACCGTCTGTGAACGCCGCGCGTCAATGCCTCGCCTGACGCTCCGATACGCCACTGTTCTATAGTGCCGCGTCGCTGCGCATCCGGTGTGTGTTGGGCTTTAGTGTCCTCAGGTGTTTGAGTCATGACGAGAACCAGGAGACTGTGAGATGTGTTGGCCATCTGGATGAGCTGGAGGTCCTTTGTTTACACTTTATGGCCCTGAACACACTTCACATCTACGTGTGTGCATACCATGCTGTCTAACACATTATGCAGGTGCACGCACGCACGCACACACACGTACACACACACTCACTCACGCACGTACGCACGCAGGGCAGGGGCATGTGGTTCTATGTGCATATCTTGTGTTCATAGTGCTTTGGAAACCTTTTTATAGCATTGTGCGGCTGGAGAGTTTGGGATTTTGGCTTGTTCTCAGTGAACCTCCCAGTTCCATTTCAAGCCAGTGAAAGTCCCAAAAGGGCTCGTTTTAGTTCATGATAGGAAGACTAATTATGAGCATTCACCCTGTAAATATTTACATCCTGGGACTATAGCAACCGGATGTGTGTTTCTGGTTATATTAATCTTTTGACAGCTCAGACTGAATGCGTAGGAAACCTTAGCCATAAAAACCCTCAGCTGTAGCAGCTACAAACATCAGGCCAAGTGGATGTGAAATAAATGATCTATCTCCTCACTGACACTGTTTATTGTTCCCTTGCCCTGGTTCTTTTTTTTTAAGCCTTACGGCAATCAATTGGAATTACTCTGTGCTGCAGTACTGACGCCGCTCTGTGCGAGTGCATCATTAGTCCGCGCTCTGTGGCCCGCTTGTGTTTGTGTGGTCCTGCCCTGGGCTGGGAAGTTCCCAGCGCTATACACTAATGCTGAGACCTGAGCTATGAGGATGCGTGTTCACTGTCCAGTCAACACAGAGTCAAAGAACACCACCGACCTCTCCTCCTTCTCGTGGCTCCTCCTATGTGTCCATGTAGCACATTTCCCACTGGTCCCATTGCAGTGGTGTAAACTAAGTAACACAAGTGCATTTATTCAAGTCCTGTACTTAAGTACTAGCCTGACACATTTTCATTTCGTTTCACTTCATTATTCAAACTGAAATCCCTTTCCACAGCTCTGTGCCCAGATGAGTGAGAGCCAATAGTCCCATTGTAGCCCACAGCTCTGTGCCCAGATGAGTGAGAGCCAATAGTCCCATTGTAGCCCACAGCTCTGTGCCCAGATGAGTGAGAGCCAATAGTCCCATTGTAGCCCACAGCTCTGTGCCCAGATGAGTGAGAGCCAATAGTCCCATTGTAGCCCACAGCTCTGTGCCTAGATGAGTGAGAGCCAATAGTCCCATTGTAGCCCACAGCTCTGTGCCTAGATGAGTGAGAGCCAATAGTCCCATTGTAGCCCACAGCTCTGTGCCCAGATGAGTGAGAGCCAATAGTCCCATTGTAGCCCACAGCTCTGTGCCTAGATGAGTGAGAGCCAATAGTCCCATTGTAGCCCACAGCTCTGTGCCTAGATGAGTGAGAGCCAATAGTCCCATTGTAGCCCACAGCTCTGTGCCTAGATGGCTGAGAGCCAATAGTCCCATAACCATTGTAGCCCACAGCTCTGTGCCCAGATGGCTGAGAGCCAATAGTCCCATTGTAGCCCACAGCTCTGTGCCTAGATGGCTGAGAGCCAATAGTCCCATTGTAGCCCACAGCTCTGTGCCCAGATGAGTGAGTGCCAATAGTCCCATTGTAACCCACAGTTCTCTCTGTGCCCAGATGACTGAGAGCCAATAGTCCCATATAGCCTACAGCTTTGTGCCCAGAAGACTGAGAGCCTGAACGGGCATACTGGGAGGACATTCACCAACTAACTTGCATGCTGAGTCAGCATGATCACATGAGCTTTAAGCCTAAATGCACAACGCCACGTAAAAGCAAAAGTATGTCCTTGGCATCGTCATCTCTTCAAATTGTACTCCTCTGGGGGAACTAATGATAGCCAACATAACTTTCAGACAGATTTTCTTCAGCGCACAACTAACCCGTACACTTGTTTTATTCCAGGTACATTCATAGAAAAACAACACCCGACACCAAAAGTGTTCATTTTGTGACTCTTATGACGACATACTGCGGACGGAGTCGTGCAACTCCAAAATGAGCATCTCCGTCGCTGGTGCTTGTTAAAATGTCTATACAGGATCATTAGGGTGCTGGGCCTTGTTAAGCTGAGTGGCGTGGGTCCGTCCTGGGAGGTGCGATGCACTGTGGGACAGCCAAGAGCCTCTCTCACTGAACTCTTTGTCAGGCCTGTCAAAGCATTCTCATCACACTCTGCTGTTCACTGCAAAACGCACTGAATATTATGAACAGAGAGAGAGATGGGAGAGAGAGAGAGACATGGAGAGAAGTTTGGGATGAGAGAGAGAGGAGAGGGTAGAGAGAGACATGGAGAGAAGTTTGGGATGAGAGAGAGAGAGGAGAGGGTAGAGAGAGACATGGAGAGAAGTTTGGGATGAGAGAGAGAGGAGAGGGTAGAGAGAGAGGGTAGAGAGGAGCAGTGAACACGGCAAATCAATATTCTCTTGTTCCTCTCAAAAATAAACCAGTGAATGAACAGAATGTCCCATTCATGCTCTATATCCCATGTCTTCTTTTTAGAGGCACACGTGGGGAATATTGGCATATTTGTGTGTGTGTGTGTGTGTGTGTGTGTGTGTGTGTGTGTGTGTGTGTGTGTGTGTGTGTGTGTGTGTGTGCGTGTGCGTGTGCGTGTGCGTGCGTGCCTGCCTAATGTGAACGTGTGTTTACATTATTGCTTTACGCCACCATGGACATTGATCTTAGATCATTGATTTATGCAGCTTTAAACATTATACTGCTATGATGGCAGAAGATAATAACAGCCAGTAAGGAGGAAGGATGCTTGTTGCTGAACGGTGCCATATAACCCTTGATGAATACAAACAGGATGATGATGTCTGTCTGTGGTGAGAGGGGATGTGAAGGAACGTCACTAAATAGCCGATGCTGATATCAGCATCGGCTATTTAGTGACAAGCACTTGAACTCTTAGTTGTGCTATCGAACTCTTAGTTGTGCTATCAGCATATATGCTGATAGCACAACTAAGAGTTCAAGTGCTTGTCACTCCTCGCTTAACCCATTCTGACCTGAGATCAGATTCTAAAAATGTCTTCTACATGATCCTGACAGTTTTCATTCAGACCTGGGATCAGATTCTAATAATGTCTTCTATGTCAATCGCTCTTTGATTTAAAAAAAAAAAATAGCAGACCTACAAGCTCGTAGCGCGCCACTCGGTGGCGCGCTATGAGCTTGTAGATCTGCTATTTTTAAATAGCTAAAGCACAACGTAATGCTAACACCAAAACAGGTTCCCGCCTAAAATGGGTTAACTTCACAAATTGCTGGTGTGAAGGTGTGGAGAAAAAACAACAACCCTGTTAGTGAGCAGTGGATGTGCGTCATGCATGTGTGTGATCTGTTTATGTGCGGCGATGTATTTATGCAAATGCGTCCGCTACATTTCCCTTCGTATATCACCACACACAGAAACAATGTGATTTTACAGATGTTTAACTCAGAGAGATATAGTCTATGATCCCTGCCTCGCGGCACACAGAGAGAGAGACACAACAGAACCCAGATGGTCTCCTCTTTGGCTCGTCACTGTGTTTAGATTGGAATTAGCTTCTGCACTTCATCAATTATGCAGCGAGGCAGCTCCGCAGGCGCGTCCTCATCTGCATGTCCATGCCTTTCCATTTGACACAGATTAGTTATCCAGGACAGGCTGGGATTGCTTCTCAGCCACTACATAAGGATTATGTCATGACACATTGGATACATTATTGTCACATACATATACATATATGTATACCGTATATAAATCATATTTCTGAGATTACGGTTGCACGTTTTAGGGTTGCTATAGCAGCCAGAGTACTTATGGGTAGTCTACATGATTGTGTTGTGGATACATTAAAAGTCCATAAAAACACAGATGTATCGGATTATATTATAACATACAATACCAAGACGTGAACACAAATTGGAGAAAAAGTGGGGTATCACTATTTAAATACATTGTTTTGGTCTGTGGGGTTCTGCATCGTACTATCAATGAACAATGTACATAATTTATTACGTTCATCATGTAGGATAGTTATTGCGGATGATCTTGGGAAACACAAAATCATACACGAAAAAAAACATGTGAGTATACTAGTAATAAAGAGGGGGGGGGGACTTTTACATTTGAACATTTTGCTGTTCACAGACAACACTGCATTGATGTGAATATCAGCCACAAGATAACATGATTGCATTCACGGCTCTGGGCCATGTCCTCGTCCCTGGCCCGACTAAAAGCACCAATGTGATCCTCCCTTTGAAAAGACAGTCAGCTGATTATGCATATGAGGCACTGTGAAATGAGTCTCTTTTGTTTGGTGTTCAAGTTCGCTTTTAATGTGCGAATTGGCCTGATTTATACAGTATAAAAAAAGGAGCTTATCCTTGCGTCCCTCTCTCTCCCCCCCATGTGCCTCCATACTGTACTCTGTTTCTCTCTCACTCTGTGGATTTCCTCTGTTTTTCTGTCTTGCTGCGAGGAAACAAAGGGAACAAAAGAGAGACAGGGAAAGCAGTAAGCTTCCCATCCTCTGTGGAGTGTAAGGCTCCTCTCTCTCTCTCTCTCTGTCCCCCTCTGTCTCTCTCCCAGCCATTCAGTGGAGTGCTGGGCAGACTGGGCAGACTGGGCAGCAGCACAGAGATCACACTGCCTCTGAGAACTAGGCCATGCAGTGGATTGTTGTCAGCACCCCAAAGTAAAGTCACAGACAGTACTGTATGGTGGATGGGTTGTTGTCATCACCCCAAAGTAAAGTCACAGACAGTACTGTAATGATGGATGGGTTGTTGTCATCACCCCAAAGTAAAGTCACAGACAGTACTGTAATGGTGGATGGGTTGTTGTCATCACCCCAAAGTAAAGTCACAGACAGTACTGTAATGGTGGATGGGTTGTTGTCATCACCCCAAAGTAAAGTCACAGACAGTACTGTATGGTGGATGGGTTGTTGTCATCACCCCAAAGTAAAGTCACAGACAGTACTGTAATGGTGGATGGGTTGTTGTTATCACCCCAAAGTAAAGTCACAGACAGTACTGTAATGGTGGATGGGTTGTTGTTATCACCCCAAAGTAAAGTCACAGACAGTACTGTATGGTGGATGGGTTGTTGTCATCACCCCAAAGTAAAGTCACAGACAGTACTGTAATGGTGGATGGGTTGTTGTTATCACCCCAAAGTAAAGTCACAGACTGTACTGTAATGGTAGATGGGTTGTTGTCATCACCCCAAAGTAAAGTCACAGACAGTACTGTAATGGTGGATGGGTTGTTGTCATCACCCCAAAGTAAAGTCACAGACTGTACTGTAATGGTGGATGGGTTGTTGTCATCACCCCAAAGTAAAGTCACAGACTGTACTGTAATGGTAGGTTGTTGTCAGCACCCCAAAGTAAAGTCACAGACTGTACTGTAATGGTGGATGGGAAGATGGGATATACCGGTATACGTATAACTGTCATCTTGTTGTGTGTGTGTGAGCTGCGATTTGGACAGAATGGAGAAAATAATTAATTCATTCATTAATGAAAGGAAGGAAGGACAGAAGGAAAGGAGGAGCGAGGGCAGGAAGGAAGGGTTTTGTGCTATGTATGTTCTAGTGTGTGTGTGTGTGTGTGTGTGTGTGTGTGTGTGTGTGCATACGCGTACGTGCATGCGTACGTGCGTGCATGCGTGCGTGTGTGCGTGAGGATAGTCATTAGTCATGCATGTCCTGTTGCTATGGTGTTTCTCTGTCACAGGAAGTGGTGATGTAATAGTATGTTATCAAAATGCTGACGCATGCACACACACGCACACGCACACACACACACACACACACACACACACACACACACACACACACACACACACACACACACACGGCTGACATCTAATTGTGGCCACCACCATACTCCATGAGGATCTTGTAAGAACAGTGGTCTTTGAAATGGCAACAGATGCATGCAATTCAGTGACTTAAGTACTGTACTTACTACTTAGTACAATGTTGAGGTATTTGTACTTTACTTGAGTATTTCCAATTTCCAATACTTTTACTTCTACTCCACTACATCTCAGACCCAAATATTGTACATTTACTCAACTACATTTATTTGAAAGTAGGGGTGTGAATGACTGAGTATTTGGTGACTCGACGTGTCGCACATTTATTGATGTGTCAATCGATTTTTCTACAGCTGCACCCATCATGTTTAGAATTTGCATCAAAGCCAGATTTTATTTTAATTTTTTTTATTAAACACGGAACCGTTGTTTAATCCATATAGGCTACAACAGTAGGATTCACTAGCCTCACGTATAGCCAGGTGAATCTGCCATTGCAAAAAAAATTATAATAATATTCCACGCAGTCTTTATTATAGCTTAATTTATCCATATCTTATATATTGCAATATCATTTGGGGAGCTACTTATAATACACATCTTCACAAACTCCACATTTTGCAAAAAAGATTCTGCAGGATTGCCACATACAGTGATTGGTCTGCTCATTCTGCCCCTCTTTTTAAACAACTCAATATTTTACCAATCTTTAATTTAAATACATACCAAACCTGCAACTTCATTTTCAAAGTATTGTTCCAGCCAGTTTCATTTCCTTTGCCATGTAAATACTTTTTTCAGTTCAACAGTGATGTGCACCACTTCAATACGAGACAGTCAAATCATTTACATCTCCCAAAGTTCCGTACTGCTCTGTGTCAGTTCTCCATCAGATACAGGGGGGCCCAGCTATGGAACACCTATACAGCAATCTCATCAAATTCTACTTCATTCAAAAATTTCAAACATAAGTTTAGGACCCACTTAATTGACCAGATCACCTAATTATAATTATATTTCTTTGTATCATCTATTATCTTCTCTAATCATGTAAATAACCAAAAATTCTAATCATGTTCTTGTTGTGTTTTTGTTTTGATTTGTTTATGTTTTATATACTGCAATTATGTTTTCTGGATATTCTATATCTCATATACAATGTTTCATTTTCATTTATATAGGTAGAGGCCTCGTATAAGCCCCTTGGGCTTTTTTGCCTCAGCCTAGCACCCTACCCTTCTCATATTTATATGTTCACTATGCTGTTTTTTATACTGTGCTGAATAAATAAATACAAATACAAGTGATAGTCTGGCTGGCTACGTGAGGCTAACTGTTCTTGTGCCCAGAGGCTTTAAAAATCCCCCTGCTGTGGGGAGGTCTGGTGTGTGTGTAGAGGTCTGCTGTGGGGAGGTCTGGTGTGTGTGTGTAGAGGTCTGCTGTGTAGAGGTCTGCTGTGGGGAGGTCTGGTGTGTGTGTAGAGGTCAGCTGGCGTGTCGAGTGGGCTGTGACTGTCTATAAAGAACACGTGCCTGCCCGCCACACATGCACGCAAATGCACAAAGTAACTGTGTGTGTGTGGAGGACAACAGACAGCGAAGCGTTGGTGAACACACACACGCGCACACACACACACACACACACACACACAATCAGGCATGATCAGACACATTCACACACACACACAGTCACACACACACACACACACACACACACACACACACACACACACACACACACACACACACACACACACACACACACACACACACACACACACACAATACAGCATTGAAAAACCAATCACCTCCCTGTTAGTAGCCACCAGACTATTTTATTGGATTATAATGCCCTAAATGTGTGTGTGTGTGTGTGTGTGTGTGTGTGTGTGTGTGTGTGTGTGTGTGTGTGTGTGTGTGTGTGTGCTCGTGTGTGTGTGTGTGTGTGCGTGCGTGCGTGCGTGCGTGCGCGGCTTTGTCCCGTTATCTCCCTTCCACACAATTTAAGCTCTGCAGGGCACTTCAAACAGTGTGTGTGTGTGTGTGTGTGTTGCATGCACGTGTGCACCTGCGCGTGTGTGTGTGTGTGTGGCTGTGGGAGCGGGGGTTGTACCATAGGGAAATGGGGTTGTGATTTCAGACCAAATGAAGCCACATCAAACAGGCCAGATCAAAGAGCGTCTCCCCTATGACATCACAGCGCCTCGCTATGCCATGCCCCTCCCCCTCTTTTACATTCCTCTTTCTTCAATCTTTCATTCCATGGTATTATTCACTATGGTACAGTAACATTTCTATTCGTGATTCTTCCTTGGTTTATTTCTTACTTTTTAAGCTCCTACGTTTTGTTTTTGCATGACCTTGCTACAATGCTATACATCGATGTCCAAATAACTATTTCACACCTGTGTGAAATGAGCGGTGCAACTGTACCGTGCGGGGGTCCCCGGGGGGTCCCCGGGACATCCAGACCCCCAGGAACGTGCCCGGGTGCTGGCTGCTCCCAGTGGCTGTCAAGTGCTTTGTGCGTGCGTGTCACGTGTGTGTGTGTGTTTGGGGGGTTAGGTATACGTGGGGATTGGTGCAATGGAGCATAGTCCGGCGTCCCATTCCCAATAATACTAATTACTAACCCTAACCGCACGCATAAGCCACGTTTGAGTCTTAACCAGCCACGTATGTCAGACTTAAGGGCCTTTCAAACGGGAAGCGAGGAACGCACAGTCGCACACGTTGCCTGGATCAACGACACCGTCTGCTACAGGTCTGTTGAAGAGGTCGCAACAACGTAAATATGCTTGCGTTGTCGCATTGCAAAAACGCAGGTCTCATTGAAAATGAACTATAGGTGCATTATATCGCTATCACGTTTTAAAGGCCCTAACGCTACAACACCTGCCCCCGCGCTTTGCAGGAAGGTGATGGGGTGGATAATATGAGAGAGAGAGAGAGAGAGAGAGAGAGAGAGAGAAAGATGATGAAGGAAAGGAGATGAAGGGCTTAGTCTAAAATGCTATAGATGCATACATTTTGCAATTCAAGCAGAGATGAGTCACTGCATGAATTAGGTAGACATGCTGAATTTTAAGAGTGCAACCAAGTACTGTACGATTGCACATTAGTGTATGAATATGTTACAACTTACAATCCATGAATGAAAGCTGTACGTCGATATATATTATTATAGTAAATTATTGATTTTTGCACCCATAGGGGCGACTGTGGCTCAGGAGGTAGAGCAGGTCGTCCAATGATCCATGGGTCGGCGGTTCGAATCCCGGCTCCTCCTGTCTACATGTCGAAGTGTCCTTGGGCAAGACACTGAACCCCAAATTGCTCCCGATGTGCTGGTTGGTACCTTGCATGGCTTCCGCTGCAATCAGTGTATGAATGTGTGTGTAAAGCGCCTTGGATAAAGGTTTACCATTTCCCCTACAATATATGCATGCATGTGTCCTATGTTGGTGAAACAGCATAGAGATGTAGACGTTAGTTATTGTACTCAACCAGACATCCTCCCTCAGTCTCTACTTTTCACCTCTGCCTTCACTTACGGAAAATACAAATAGCCTATATACAGCACTTAATGGGCCACTTCACCCCCTTTTGCAACCAGATCAGAAAACTATGTTTGGGAGACAATAAACACTTTCCTGGGGTTTTTTTATGTGGTTAATTTGTGTTTTTAGATATTCTAGTATTTCAATGTGTCTGTGATGTCATGGACACTGGTCTCAGTGCTGGATTACTACAATGACCATAATGCTTTGCTGCACTCACCCCACCTTATGGAGAGGGAGAGAGAGAGGGCTGGCTTACTGAGACAACATCTGCCACCACAGTGGAGGATATGTGTGGTGTGTTTCTAAGCAGTGCTCTGTATGTTTTCCCAGTGCTCCTATCCAGTGTTGAGGATATGTGTGGTGTGTTTCTAAGCAGTGCTCTGTATGTTTTCCCAGTGCTCCTATCCAGTGTTGAGGATATGTGTGGTGTGTTTCTAAGCAGTGCTCTGTATGTTTTCCCAGTGCTCCTATCCAGTGTTGAGGATATGTGTGGTGTGTTTCTAAGCAGTGCTCTGTATGTTTTCCCAGTGCTCCTATCCAGTGTTGAGGATATGTGTGGTGTGTTTCTAAGCAGTGCTCTGTATGTTTTCCCAGTGCTCCTATCCAGTGTTGAGGATATGTGTGGTGTGTTTCTAAGCAGTGCTCTGTATGTTTTCCCAGTGCTCCTATCCAGTGTTGAGGATATGTGTGGTGTGTTTCTAAGCAGTGCTCTGTGTGTTTTCCCAGTGCTCCTATCCAGTGTGGGAGGACTTCAGTGCCAAGGCCACCAAGCTCCACTCCCAGCTCCGGTAAGCCCAAACAACTAACAACAGCTTCCAGTTGTGTGCAGTGTCCTGTAGATTGTCATTTAGAATTAAATGTGATGTCTGTGACATCAGCAATCCAATATCTCGACCATCTGACACTAAAGTAAATCTCTGCCTTGTCCCCACAGGACCACGGTTCTGGCTGCTGTGGCCTTCCTGGATGCCTTTCAGAAGGTGGCAGACATGGCCACCAATACAAGAGGTAGGACAAGCTTGTGTGTGTGTGTGTGTGTGTGTGTGTATGGGGCATAGTGTGTGTGTGTGTGTGTGTGTGTGTGTGTGTGTGTGTGTGTGTGTGTCTGTGTGTCTGTGCGTGCGTGCGTGTCTCTGCGTGTCTCTGCATGCATGCGTGTGTTTGAAGGGTGCTAGCCCCTCCAACGCCTGGCTTTGTGTGTGCCCCCCCCGTAACGTGGCACCCAAGTTTATGGACTTTGTGCGTGCACCCAAAGGTGCCCATCATTTCACACAAGTGTGATTTTCTTTTGGGGGCTATAATATGCTTTGCGTTAGTTGTGCTCAGTTTGAGTGTAATGTGCCTTCTAGAATGGCAACACAAACAGGAATCCCATTAAGTCGGGAGCGATGTTTATCAAGCAGCCTGCTAAGTTCTACTTTCACTGATGAAAGGGCTTCCAACAGCCCTAAAGCTTCGTTCTGTCCCGGACTTCAAAGCATTTATCAAGCACTGTTTAAAGGGATCGAGATGAGTGATGTATCCCCTAGCCTAGAAAAGTCTGATAAACATAAAGCCTATTTTTACAGTAAGCTGAGATCTGTGTTAAAACGGATCTCACCCTAGTCCTTTTTCCTTTTCTTCCGCATTGCTGCTTTGTACAATAATGTAAACATTAATAGCTGAGTCAACATGTGAGTAGTAGCCTATAGCAGAAATAATTCAGGAAACAAGTATGTTTTTACACATTCATTTATCTTTTTACACAACGTGGCTGTGTACACTATTTATTGACAACTTGATAACGTTTATGGAGACTTGCTCCATTAGCTGAGATTGTTGGACATATCTGTTAAAGATGGAGTGCCACGATTTTTGTATTTTTCTAGTTTTTCATGTGTCTATGAGGTGAACAGTACTTTATATACACCCTGGTGTGTTTTTAATGTGCAATGATGTCAAACCTAATATAACTGTGTTACAGCTGTCAAATATACATTACCACACCACACCACACATTACCAGTTCACAGCAGAGCAGACGTCCATTAGATTGTTTTCCGTTAGCTTGGAAGCAATAGATTTCACATTGGGTCCTCAGGATTAATCAAGGAAACCACAAACCAGCCATATAGTCTACCTGCTCTGCTGTCCAGCTGCTTTGCTGTTCTCAAGGAATCCAGGTTGTGTTTCTTTCAGTGGTCGGGCTTTGATTCAGAGTGTAGTGTGCATTCTTGTTTGGGTTAGGGTTAGGGTTAGGGCTAAGGCTGTAACGGCAAGAATTAGAAGTAACTGTTTGTGTATGTTGCCATGTCCGGCTATCACAAGCAACTTGGGCTTGTTTTCATATAAGTAACTTGCAGGGGAGATGTGGTTGGCTTGACCAGTGGTTCATGTGAAGGACCCTCAGATTAATATGTTGTTAAAAGGGTTGGTGTTGTTGAAACATTTTCATAAACATTCAAGACAATATTTGTGACTTGTTTTCGTGGACCTTTTGCTGAAACTCAGAGTCACATACATGCATACTAATTCCGATGTCAGAAAATCTCACGGTATGGAAAGGCTTCCCGAACTATGGTTCGGAGAGTCAGGACATGCACTCATGGTTCTGAGGAAAAGTTCTAGAACCGCCCTTTCCGAAGAAAATGTCGGAGGATCGGAAGGAGTATGTACCGTACTAAACATGGGGGTTCTCTCCTCCCATTGTGACTTATTTGGTGCAGCTGTCTGGCCGTGTGTGTGTGTGTGTGTGTGTGTGTGTGTGTGTGTGTGTGTGTGTGTGCGCGCGCTTGGCCCCCCAGGTGGGGTCCTAGAGGACGATACAGGAAGAGACTCGTGCTGCTTTTTTACAGGCCAGACAGGAAATCACCAAAGCTCTGTCAGCTCATTACAGATGCCACTGCCACACACACACACACACACACACAGGCACACGCACGCACACACACACACGCACACACACGCGTACACACGCATACTCATACACGTGCACGCAAACTAGAATGTGCTTGTTTGGTCATGAAGGAAGGAATTGATGTAGGCACTAGTATAGCACACTGTGAGCTTGAGAGACTCCACTCTCTTATTACAGTACAGACAGACAATGGTTGTGTCTCTGTGTGGAGGCAGACGTGACAGCCCCAATAATGATGCCCTCTGTCTTCCTTAGTGTGCTTCTGACAAATGATTACAGTGGCGTGTGTGTGTGTGTGTGTGTGTGTGTGTGTGTGTGTGTGTGTGTGTGTGTGTGTGTGTGTGTGTGTGTGTGTGAGACACTCAGGACCAAAGGGTACTGATGATGCCATGCTCTGTTCTTGTACAGCTGCAAGTATTAAACATAATTGGTTCTGAGCCTCCGCTGACTGCTTACTTTCTCTTGTTGACTTCCTCTCTCTCTCTCTCTGTCTCTCTCTCTGTCTCTCTCTCTCTTTCTGTCTCTCTCTCGCTCTCTTTCTCTCTCTGTCTCAGTCTCTCTCTCTGTCTCTCTTCTCCCTTCCTCCGTCTCTATCTCTCTTTCTCTGTTTATGTATCTCTCTCTCTCACTCTCTCTCTCTGGAGCCTTGGAGGAAATCCATAGAGGACGTTTACAGGGAGAAAGAGAAAGGGAGAGACAATGATTTCTTTTTTCAAGCATGACACAGCAGGGGGTACAGAGGAGTACAGAACAGGGAATATGGGACGGAAATGAATCATGCAGTAGTACATCACCCCATTCATTGTGGAAGATTTTCCAGTGTTTCCTAAAATTGGACGCAAGTTGAGTTTGAAATGGAAGACAGCAAACGCAAGCAAGAGTAATTTGATGTGTGCGTGTGCCTGTGTGTGCTTTGTGTGTTCTCTCGTGTGCGTGTGTGTGTGGGAGAGATAATATGTTGATACCTAAGAATTTGAGTGCACTTTAAGGTTACAAATGAACTTTAATCAAGAGGATGATGCATCTTGGGGGCCATAAGGCTCAATGGACCTCCTGGCCCTATTTCCTACCTCGAGCTACTTTGTAAATAATGTCAAGCTCAAAGTTCTTCTACCCCCCAAGAAAGTAGGGCAGTTTTGCACTTTCTATGGGGGCCAACGTGTGTGGGTGTGTGTGTGTGTGTGTGTGTGTGTGTGTCTGTGTCTGACTGAGAGAGAGTAAGTGTGTGTGTGTGTGTGTGTGTGTGTGTGTGTGTGTGTGTGTGTGTGTGTGTGTGTGTGTGTGTGTGTGTGTGTGTGTGTGTGTGTGTGTGTGTGTGTGTGTGTGAGAGAGACAACAAACCACAGAAAAACGGAAGCACATAAACAAACCTACAACAGTCCTTCACCCCTGATGTGGGTAGGAGACTGCTGTGTGTGTGTGTGTGTGTGTGTGTTTAATAACCTGTTCTGTCTTTAATTTAGCAGCGTTTTACTACTCTTCTTCGTCTTCATCCTCGCCTCAGACACACAGCTGGATCATCTTAACGTACATGCTCCTGCATGCACGCACGCACGCACGCACGCATGCACGCATGCACACACTCACACACACACACACACACACACACACACACACACACACACACACACACACACACACACACACACACACACACACACACACACATAGCAGGGCTCTTGTGAGGCGGTTTACACTGTTAAAGTAGGCCTACAATTTTACATTTAAAGTAGGCCTACAATTTTACATGAACAATATGGATAATATGTATGTATTTGTATAAAACCTAAACCATTGCTTCAGAAATGGATTTAAAATTGCATAATTTAGCAGAACGTACATCCTAATGTCTGTCATCATTCAATAGGCATTTAGTACACAGGTTTCTCAGTTGTATTATCAACAACACAACTAGGAAATAGGAATTTGAGTTACAAGGTAATTTCTTTACATGACTGTCCTAAATACTGTAGTTCATATTTGCAATGAATCACCGCTCAAAATAGCTGAGAATGAGGAGTCACACTGCCTCCACTGCAAACAGAGACTGTCATATTCAGGTGCTGTCTACACGAGGACGTAGTCCGTGTTACCCACACAGAGACTGTCATATTCAGGTGCTGTCTACACGAGGACGTAGTCCGTGTTACCCAAACAGAGACTGTCATATTCAGGTGCTGTCTACACAAGGACGTAGTCCGTGTTACCCAAACAGAGACTGTCATATTCAGGTGCTGTCTACACGAGGACGTAGTCTGTGTTACCCAAACAGAGACTGCCATATTCAGGTGCTGTCTACACGAGGACGTAGTCCGCGTTACCCAAACAGAGACTGTCATATTCAGGTGCTGTCTACACGAGGACGTAGTCTGTGTTACCCAAACAGAGACTGTCATATTCAGGTGCTGTCTACACGAGGAAGTAGTCTGTGTTACCCAAACAGAGACTGCCATATTCAGGTGCTGTCTACACGAGGACGTAGTCCGCGTTACCCAAACAGAGACTGTCATATTCAGGTGCTGTCTACACGAGGACGTAGTCCGTGTTACCCACACAAGTACACGGAGACAGCGTTTTGGGGCACTTTTCTTCTTTTAACCCATTCTGACCTGAGATCAGATTCATATGAGGTTTCCACTGGACACACACTGGTTCTGATTAACCCATTCTGACCTGAGATCAGATTCTAAAAATGTCAGTCGTTCTTCGATTTTTCGAAAAATAGCAGACCTACAAGCTCGTAGCGCGCCACTCGGTGGCGCGCTATGAGCTTGTAGATCTGCTATTTTTCAATAGCTAAAGCATAACATGATGCTAACACCAAAATGGGTTCCCGGTCAGAATGGGTTATACCTGGCTCCCAGAGTGACAAACTTCGTGTCGTCTCCGTGTGTACAACAAATGCCGTATCTTCCCTGAGCCGGTGACGTCATAGTCCCCTCGCCCCCTCACGTCACCAGGCTTTCCACCTCCAAAGGAAAAAGATGACGGTGTCCATGATGAGACAAGAGTAAAACTTATTTTTGATTTGGCGACCTCCTCCTGCTAACTGGCTAACTTCATGATAGCTTACCTAGCAGAGTCCTGACTGCTTGTTGCTGCTCTAATCTGCTTAAGCACTTCTCTCTGGGGAGTTTGCTCATATGTCGATCAAAGTTATGTGTCATGTTATTTAAAAGGCTACTGACATGTAGATTAGTATAAGTATATATCTAATGATAGCACACATCCACCGCTGTCAATCCATCTGCCCATGCATGTTGATATCTGTCTTGTCTTGTCTTCCTCTCTCTATTTGTGGCTTTATGGCGGCTACAGCACCACCTACAGTCCTTTGCTGTGTGTTTGCCGGAGTAAGTGTGGACGCTATTAAGTTTGAGAACGGTTACATACTTGTGCGGGTAACAGCCCAAGCCGTTCTTGGATGGAAAGGGTCTCAGATTCAAGGCAGACAGTGTGTACACGTATTCAATACACAATGTCTGCCTTGAATCTGAATTCAAGGCAGACAGTCAATACACTGTATTGACTCAGGAGGTTGACTATAGGAAACATTCATGGTCAGTTGAGCATGAGAGAGAGCATACTAGCACCAAGTCAGAAAATTAAGAGCGTGTCTTCTGTCAAGACAGAAGGAACTGGACAGTAGTCTGTTGTGGAGGATTATTATAGTGTGTGTGTGTGTGTGTGTGTGTGTGTGTGTGTGTGTGTGTGTGTGTGTGTGTGTGTGTGTGTGTGTGTGTGTGTGTGTGTGTGTGTGTGTGTGTGTGTGTGTGTGTGTGTGTGTGTGTGTGTGTGCGTGTGCAGGAAATAGGGGGAGAGAGATGAGGATTGACACGCAGAAAAGGTCGTCAAACCCGCTGGATTAGCAGCCTAGGTGCCCGGACCGCTAGGTCGGCCCGGCCCGTGACATATATATAATTATTAATATAACTTATCAATGTAATATTGTTATGCAACATTGTCAATTCACCATTACTCTTGTTCATATGCAGACAAAGTGTTGTGAACGTGCACAAACTATTGTGGTGCACAAAATATTTCCCCAAGGTCGGCAGGTTTGGATCTGCTGGATCACTGTATGTCCCCGAAGCCAATCACAGATGAGAGGGATCACACATTTATGAGCACGGTTGCCAAGCAACAAGGAGAGACTGTGTGTGTGTGTGTGTGTGTGTGTGTGTGTGTGTGTGTGTGTGTGTGTGTGAGAGAGAGAAAATAGCCATGTTGTTGCCAAGTGGAGTGGGGGAAATCTGAGCAAGATACGTGGCTGCGTTTCATAGATAGCATGCCATTCATGGTTGAAGAGCACTAGTAATGTAGCATACATTCTGTCACGCAAGGAAAGGTGCATTTATAGACCCCCACGCCACAAGGAGCCATGGCCAGTCAGTTGTGTAAGAGGCTAGAGCTGAATCTCTGTCGTGAATCATTGAGCTAAATGTTACTGTACTGACCTGCAATAATACCCAGTGTTGATTTAAACAGCACATTCTGATTTAGCTTTAGTCATAATATTTTGAATAAAATTCCATTCTAGTCTTAGTCTCTAGTTTTATGGTCGATGATTGATTTCGGTTGACTAAAATCCACAGTTGATTTTGTCGACTAAAATGTATTTTGGCGGTTGTGTGGCGGGCCTTGATTGGCTGATTTTACACTTGGTTGCATGCTGAAAATAGCTGATCTACAAGCTTTATACAGCGCATCGTCAACGCAAGGCCTGTGGTTAACCCATTCTGGACGGGAAATGGGTTAAATACGCGGCGGCGGCGGCCAATTACATATAGTTTTTGGGGTCCTTGACATGAAAACCTTTTTAGAACCACTGACATAGAAACAGGTTTTTCTGAAAACTGTCAGGATTTAGAATAGAAGACATTTGTAGAATCTTTTCTCAGGTCAAAATGGGTTAACATAAGCCTGAGAGAGTTTCCTTCTATGACATAAATTACACCCGTCGTCTCCACCGTGAATTCCGAGCCGCTATGTGCTTTTTATAGCGTGTGCTTCTCAGCCAAGTCATGTAGCACGGGGTTCCTGTATCTACAGTATGCTAGGGTTGTCCTCCACTAAATGAATGATTCATTGACTAATTGTCATGTAAATGTGTCGACTAATCGATTAATTGATTTACCAAACAACGTATCTGTACATTTTGTTTACCACATGCATTAAGCCTGCAGTGTCTGATGTAAAACCTTAACTTAACTATTTTTTTCCCAAGTCACGTATACGGACTTGGGGAAAAAATAGTTGACGCTAGGTGGCGTCATATCCCAAGTCCGTATATATATACGTACCCCAACGTATACTCTATATCAGTGGTAACCAACCTTTTCAAGCCCAAGAGCCCATTTTATTCCCAATTGTAAGCCAAGATCTACCACTAAAACGTGTTAGAAAAAACACTTGTTTTTTTGCTATTTCTGACAGGCTCAATGCATGTGCACACATCCACACAAAGACTAAAGCTTAAATTAGAATAAATACTTATAGTAAGTTATATTATCAATGTCAAATAATATTAAGACAAATTAGAAATAATTAGTATTAGAAATATTTTGTTTCTCATTTCAATGAATATTCACATTGGCAGATGTTCAAATGACATAGGCATAACATGACCATATATATTTGCACAGATATGGTGACATACTCTCAGGGTCAGCCCACCTTTAATGAGACTGCTGTGACTGAACTTTATCTGCAAGCGTTTTGAAATCATATTTAGTGATTGCCAGTCTGAGGGTGTCATTAAGATGTGAGTCAGTCATACGAGTTCTATTTTCTAGATTCTAGATTTTATTATTTTCATTTGTGAAAAGGCCATTCTCTGCTCACAAGATACCAAAATTCCTTCTCTTTAGCTCTGACCTGCAGGTGACAGTCACTTACTAATCCAATAATCTCCATTTAAATATCTGAAGTTAATGCAAACACATCCTGCATTTTATCGGACAGCAGTTCAATGACAGTAGGCTCAGTAAAGAGGAAAGGAAAGCAGCTACTTGACTCATGCGTTGTACTTCAACAAGTTTTCATATTTCATATTTTTTGCTCTATGTGTGCATGTGTACATAATTCAAACTGTAGCGTTGATTATTGTCACGGACAGAAGTCATTCTTTCCCTTTGCATATGCATATGCCCTGGAGTGCACTCGCCTATTAGTTTGCATTGCAGACTGGTATATTCAGTATATTTTTCTCATTTTTATATTTTTGTTGTTGCTGCGCAGCAGTTGAAGAGAACGCAACTATGCATTCCTTTAAGCAACACAACTTCTGCAGCTGCATCCATATGTTTAGAATTTGCATCAATGATCAAATCCCAATAATAAAAAATATAACAACGAACAACGAAAACTGAAGTAGCAGCGGCGCTATCGGCTAGTAGTCCCAACTCTGTGTCTGCAGCCTGTCACGAGCCCGTAATGAACGCACGTTGTTCCGTATTTTAATGTCGGGTCGGAGAATAAATACAGTATGAATGACGGCGGGATTTATTTGACAACTCTGTCCTGCTTTCTTCACGAGAAGAGAAGAGCGCTCACAGCTGCTAATATGGTAGCAGCCCTGTGGCTGACCTGTCAGTTCTCTTTACGGCATGACGTAGTGTAGAATAGTTGAGATGTGAACCTGGGTCTGGGAAGCTCAGAGCTGCAGCCATTGGCTCATGATACGAGCACACGACCAATGGGACAGATCATTCAGTGTTGCTAAGATACCACCACCCCACCACACACGCACACACACCCTTGGACGATGGGGTCTATTCTCAAACTCAGAGCCACAGCGCTCTGCTCAAAATTAATTTGCATGTGACGAGCGGCACTGACATTATTCCAATGGGTCTGTCTGACACTTCGCGATCGACTGGAAACGTTCCCGCGAGCTACCGGTAGATCGCGAACCCCCGGTTGGTTACCCCTGCTCTATATAATGGTTGATGCCTATGGAAGCCTTTAACATTGGTCCGGTTCCTATAGCAACGCCCCACCGTTCCAACTATGGGATTGCAAATATATTCACAGTGCAAAGCATTTGAAAGGAGGATTCTTGGATCGCTGTCCTTGGTGGATTTTCTGCCATCCACATTTCGGATTTAATTTGTGCCTTTGTACCGCGACGCTGTACTCTGACTCTTTAAAGTGAACGTGTATGCTGGCCCCTGGAACTGGGGTTTATGCTAAAAGCTAGCGGTAGAGATAGAGTGTGCCCCTAATAATGTTATGCTATTTCGAAGGGAGAAATAACTTTTTGAATGGTGTCTGCACTTTAGAGTAGTAATACAGAGCTGCTTCACTTGCACTTGCACAACATGCACATCAAGTTGCTTAATTTCCTCTCAAACTACTCACCTATACTATCCACAGCAAAACATGTGAACAGGAGGCCACTCTGATATTAGACACTATATTAAATGCGATTGGTTAAAACCAGCATCTGTGGAGTGATGTTTTTGTTTTTAAGCAAGATAACTTGAGAGATATGGGGAGATAACTCCCCATGGCCTGATGGAAGGGAAAGGAACTGGTTGGAATAGCGTGTTCCTTCCACGCGCTACCTCCTACTGGGGAAGCTCCTGCCTGTCAGGTGATTAGAAGTGGCATGCTCACTCCTTATGCATTTAGGAAGCATGAACTCAGTTCGGGGCTCTCCCCAGGCTGGCAGAGGGACAGGATTATAGTTTAGGCAATTGGCACCGGGTGAAAAAATGGGATTAAAAAAATAATAAAAAGATACCTTGAGAAGAGGTGGGCATTTTTGTATTAAACATGGAGAGAATGATCAGTAGATCACATTCAAGGTCAAGTTCATAATTGGGTATGGATGGGTGGATTTTCATGAAATGCTGTGGGAATGATCAGTAGGCGGTCCCAAAGAGATGATTAACTTGCGGGTCTAAAATGTCAAGGTCACATGCAGTCAAGAGACATTGAACAAGAGATGTGTCCGGGGCAGCCGTAGAGCATCGCAGTCCCACCCCCTTTCATGACGACGACCGGCCCAGGAAATAATTCCCCATTCATTTTTCTCATAGACATTTCAAAAAGTATTTATTTAAAGACCTTTAAAGCCGTGGACAAAGCCAACTCGGATTGTGACAAATCATGACAACAAACACAATTACACATTACAAAGAAGAAAAACAACAAAAAATGTGTTGTACCCTGCCCTTTTTTTAATTATAATTATTTGTTCGGCCCAAAGTATTGTGTTTGTTGTCATGATTTGTTACCATCCGAGTTGGCTTTGTTCAAGGCTTACAGATCTTTAAATAAATACTTTTTGAAATGTCTATGGGGAATTATTTCATGAAAGGGAGCAGGAATTGCAACGCTGAGTGGTTAGTGAACCCGCCTGGGAGCCAGAGCCCCTGGTTGTCACAGGTACGATTCCAGGCCAGGCCAGCAATGCCGATGTGCGTTCGTTCATTCTATATTTTTCTATATCCCCACAGACATTAGATTGTCTTAATTGATCCAAAATCCATTGCAAAGAATCCATG